>NC_090939.1:100614095-100925878 GCF_040938575.1 Ambystoma mexicanum
AGAACGAGCCTCCTTGTCCGAACGGGACCGCTCCCGCGACTTGTGCCGACCACTCTTGCGAGCGGTGTCTCTCGACCTCACACTGCCGACCACACTCGGGGGCGCGGACGGCTGAGTACCCTGCGACTCAAGAATCGCCAACATTTTCTTCCCGAAGGAAGCCCATTCCTCCGGCGTCGCACGGCCGGTGGGGTAACCGACGTGCCGTGCAGAATCCTCGGAAGAGGACCTGGAAGGCGACCGGTGACGGCGCTTCCGAGAATGCCTCGAAGAGGCTGAGGAGTGGCGAGACCCACTCCTAGAAGAAGACCGACGAGACTTCCGACGATGACGCGGAGAGTCACCCCTCGAATCATCCGTCGAAAGCCCAGCCGACTTCGACTTCCGGGGCTTGGACACCCGACCTACCGACAACTTCTTACGTTCGCGTAAGGCCTTGGACGTGAGCGACTGGCAGTCGATACAGTCATCCGTGTCGTGGGCCTCCCCGAGGCACCAGAGGCAGGCGTCGTGCGAGTCAGTCACCGACATCTTGGACCCACACTCCCCGCACTTCTTAAAGCCCGGACGCGGGGTTGAAGACGAAGTGGAAGACATCGCCGAAGGAAATTCACAAACGAACAGGTTCGAAGAACCAGAAAGAACAGAACTCCAAAGAGTCGAGGCTTAGAACCGAGAAACACAAAGCAACACGTTCGCGGAAAAAACGGAACTGAGGCTATGGGCGTCGTGCGTCCTACTTATCACATCGGATGACGTCGGAGGAGGTCCTCGACGACGGCGTATCGACGTCATCGACGCAGGACGCATACGCCGAAAAAGTTTCCGAAGCAGCACCGCTGTGGTGATTACATGTCATAGATATGGAATACGTCGGAGGACCCAATCCCCTCGAAATGCCACTTTGTGTCCTGTCCTTCACCACTACTCCCTTGATTGCTGGTTCCGTCTTAATTGCTCGTGCTACGGGGTCTATGGCCATAGCAAAAATAAGAGGTGAGTGGTTATCCTTGCCTGGTGCCCCACCGGATAGGTATAGGTTCCAACCTTTTCCCATTCACTTGCAGTTTCATTGTTGGGGTTTAAAACTGGCCAGGACCATCCGTGTAAAGATCTCCCCACATCCATCGCTCTAGAGTTAAAGGCAATTCCAGTCCATGCTGTTGAACTCCCTTGTAGCGTCTAATGCCACCATTGAGAATTTGCCCTGTTCTCCTGCCGCACTGACACGTTTACCACCCTTCTGTGTTGTCTTTTGTAAGTCTACCCATTAAAATCCTGCCTGGTCCGGATGGATAATTTTGGGTAGGATTGACATCAGTCTCAGGGAAATGATCTTTGTGTATAGTTTAGCATCCCTGTTGACTAGAGATCATGGTCTAACTGGTGCACAGGGTTGGATTCTTTCCTGGCTTTAGGAGTAATATGGTTGTGGAAGGGCCCATGTCCCCAGATATCTCCCTGTCCCTTACATGGTTAAATAGTCTTCTCAGGGGATCCACTAGCGGGCACGGTGCAAGTTGGCCGCTGGCTAACGGTGCTTCAGCCACCATGGGGACGAATTTGCCAAAATATGCTAGAAATCACTAGATGAAAGCAATACAGATGGAAAGGAATTAAAGGTATTATTCCTTTCCTCTCCTCCTCCCCCCCCCCCAGAAGCTCACTGTCTCCAGAGTCCTGGTTCTCTCTAGGCTAGACTATTGTAACAGCCTCCATCTAAATCTGCCTGCCTCTACTCAGTCCTCTGCAACTTATCCAGAACAGGACTGCGACACTTATCCTTGGCCTCAAGCCCAGGGATCGTATCTCTCCAGGACTGAAATCTCTGCACTAGCTCCCAGTGGCTGCGAGGATTAAGTTCAAAACCCTCTGCATTGTCCACAAGTCCTTCTGGGGTCTCAATACCTTCAACTCTCTTCCTAAATATCTTCCTTCTCGAGCTCTTCGCTCATCCGCCTCCAACTCCCTCAGGGTCAGTCGCTTCTCGCTCTTCGGCAGAGGCCTCCCTCTGGAACAGCCTTCCTGTCTCCCTGAAACTTTCCGGAAGCACATCAAAACCTTCCTCTTTGCTTCTGCTTTCTCTCCCCCTCTCCCCTGCTGAAGTCCTGGCTGAAACGGCACTGGTTACCTGGCCACCCTTTCTGATCTCGGGCCCAGGGGAGAATGCAGGGCAAAGACGGGTGAAGCAGAAGCACTGTCCCCAAATCCACCATGCTGCGGAATCTCCCTGGCCCCACCCACCAGCGGGTCGGGTAGCAGAAAGCTATCCCCAGGAAGCATTGAACCCTGCTGTGGAGCAGGGGACACCAGCCGAAGCACATGCACTCGCACACACGAGGGAAGAGCCTGCTCGGTGCACCATCAGCAGCCAGACCACAAGTAAGCAAGGTGAGGGGGAGCGGCCCAGAGACACACACATGCACTTAGCCCTGCACAGAGCCTCAAACGCATATAAACGCAATGCCCGCATGCACCATTAGCCCTCCCACCACAAACGCTGCACAACAACGCACCAAGGGAGGCCAGCACACCCAGTAAGAGAACCCCACCGCCGACAGCCGCTCTCACAGCTACCGGCCTACCATTAACTAACGGTCAGCCCACGAGCCAGCAGAGGCCTGAGTGCCAGTAAAACCAACCCAATAAGCCTCACAGTAAGCCAGGCAAGGCCGAGGGCCAGACCGCTCAAACTCCCCCTTCCCGAGAACCGCAAACCAAGACCACCACCTTTGGACCGCACATTAGAGAGATTCAGCGCAGGCACAAGCAGTGGGAATTTGCTTCAAGCCAACACCACAGATCACCCCTGAACCCCACAGAGGTGCTGCTACCCCTGGCAGAGAGGGGCCCCCCACCATCTCACGGCTGAAGAGGGGGTGACAGGCCCCAGGCAGAAGCGCATCTATCAAAGCACAGGCCCCAATCTAAAGCAGAAACTCGCCCCCCCCCCCCCACACCTGCTGCACATACAACAGATCAACCGCGTGCAGGGAATAAGCCACGCCAAGGACCGCAGTCACGCAACACGTTGGGTGCCCCGCCCACTTTGGAATGCAAATTCCATGCAGCAGGCACTCCAGCAAACTAACCCCTCCTCCACAACCCGAGGGGGTGTGGGTTAGACAACCACACAAAGGTGTCCCAGAACACACCGGGGGCTCAGACAACAGCCGTCAAACGTGGGCATAAGGAACTCTACAACCCCAAGACTTAAGCACCCACAGACCAAGTTAGGCGCAAGGGGAAGCACCACAAAAGACACTGTATAAAAGGACAGCAAGCGTGTCCACCGACCAGTGAGCCTGAAAGAACCTGCACTGGACAACCGACAGTGAACCCATTAAAACCCTACAACATTTAACAGGACAAGAGGCCAGTGCAGGGCAAAGAATCAAAGCACCCCATTTGGCAGGCCTGACAGGCACCCTAAATAAGAGCAGGAACAGGCCTGGTTGGCATGCCAAAAGAAGGATGTGCCCCAAAACTAGACGAGCTAACGAACACCGCCCAGCCAGCTGAGGAGATCCAACCACAATAAGGCAGAACTGGATGTCCAGTCGCAACTACAGGTCATCCTGGCAGAAATGTAGATCTGACAAAGGAAACAAATAGTACAGTGCTAGACATCAAGCGCGACATTCAAGACGTTCAAACCCGCCTGGCCACCCAAGCAGAGAGCATCACAGACAATGAACAGCAGATCCGCGCAATTGAGGACAATCAACAACTGAACTGATCTAGACAGGGTCATCAGAGAAGTCCAAAGACTGGCGGGGAAGAAAAATTGACCAAGAAAATTGGTCCAGACGGAATAACCTTCGGGGGGGGGGGGGGGGGGGGGCCTTTCCGAGAAAGTGGAGGGGACAAATCTTGAGGTATACCTATACAATTTCATACGAGACACCCTCAAAAATCGAGAATCCATGTGAACTTACAATCGAGAGGGTCCACAAAGCACCAATACCCAAACCAGCACTGGACCAAAGTCCCAGGATTATAATAATACACATCTTTAACTGTCAGCACAAATGGGGATTTTGAAAGCCTACAAAGGAGTATGCCCCCATCAGAGTAGAATCGGCAGACATTCGAATATACAATGACTACTCAATGGAAGTCTCGAAAGACGCAATGAGTTCAGCCCAATCTTCAAAGCACTGAAAACCTCGGACGTCTGCCACTACCTGAAATTCCCAGCGAGCTGGTGTGTCGAAATAGACAAACGGCACAACTTCGAGTACCCGGAAGCCACTTGGCGCTTCCTCAGCGGGATATAAGTCACCACAGATTTTGAGCAACTACCCCTGGAATCTCAACGATCAGACAATCGCTACAACCTGGAACGACCACAGACAAGCGGGAAGTGGCAAGAACAACAACCGACACCTGAAGGGATGGTGGCCAAAGCGTTGAAAATAAAAAAAGTCACACCAACAGCATGCATAACGATCTCGCATTACGAATGTGCATTTAGGCCCTGTGTTGGGCCGTACCTGCCAACAATCTCTGGATCCATGTTTTCGCCGCAACAAACATTTGCTCAGACCATCTAGCGATCACTAACAAAATTTTACAACAGCCGGCCCCGGCCAAAAGGAGGCAGGCAACAGCCTCGGCTGGAACACGAGGCGACAAGCACCCAGAGCCGGGTGCGGCATGCAGGACCACCATGAACAACGGGTCCCCCAAACCTTGTGCCCGGGTATACATACCACTTGTTGTGGAAATGCAATGGTTTCGGCCTACCCAACGTTGGAATCGTTATACGGTTAAGGGGTGTTAAGGGCTCATGTTGGAGCCAGGGCGAGTTGCAAATCCTTACCAAAAGTCAGCGGCGGCCCGTCCAAACTATTAACACAAACACATAATCCCAGAAGCAAAGCCATTCACTGTACGGTTGCACGCTAAAAAAAAGCACACAAGCCATGGCCATTATTATTACACTAGTGTCTCTCAATATCCAGGATCTGGGTCACCCAATCAAACGCAGACGAATGCTCAACAGCATGCAGGATCTATAAGGGAACATAATATTCCTTCAAGAAACCCATCTGGTAATCACAGAATCTGGGGAATTACAGCGAGGATGGGTAGGTACTGCTATCCAATCTCCATACCAAGGGAAAAGAGGCGTATCCATACTCAACAAGCGGGTCCTATTACAGGTCAAACATACAATCACAGACAAGGAGGTTAGGTACATACTAGCTGAGGGTCAAATACACCAACACCCCATCACGCTCCTCAACCTATATGCCCCCACCTCAGAAAATCCCATCCTTAACCAAGATGTTCGCTACATGCGCACAATATATTGGACCAAGTCCTTGATAGAGCTTAAAAAAGCAATCGCTAAATTTATCTGGAAAGGGAAGAAGGCGAGCATCTGCCTACCAGACCTTCAAGCCGCCAAGGCAAACGGCAGATTAGCAGCCCCATCCCTCTACAGTGCTGGAAAAAACATCGGCTTGACCCGTCAGACGATTCCAGCTGGAGGGTAATAGAGGTAGAACTGATGAAATCATTCAAACCACTAGAAATCATGGCTACCCCCCACCCCCAAAAAGGCTCCCGGCAAACAAAGAAACACCCAATAGTAGGGCCCACAATCACCCAATGGCACAAACTCAGGACACTGCAGGGGGTCCAAACCCGGTATGCACCACCATGGTCTAGCATTAGAGTAATACTATCCTACGGACACGTACAGAATATACACCACAAGAAAGATGAGGACTGGGCAAACATACGGCTGATGGATATTTGCGACCAGGGAAAACCACGGGCGTTCCAAGACGCACGCTTAAAACTGGGCCTGAACACTGGCGACTGGCTCGCATACCACACACTATGTACCATGATCCACGCCAGCACACGGCACAACCCCCACACATACCGACCCCTGCTCCCTGCGAGACGAAAATGGAGCACCACTTAGAAACCTTCCCACAAATGCGCACCTATCAAATGGCAATATCAAATAACCTGGAACGGAATCACACACTAACCTCAGAAACAGATCCAACTTAAAATTCTATGTCTATACTATAATCCCCTCAAGCCTGCACCAGATGGGTCTCTCCCAATCGAAAGCATACTGGAGGGAATGTGGAGATATAGGCACGATGGGCCACATATGGCACTGCCCCAAGATCTCACCATACTGGAGAGAAGTGCATAGGCAGATAGGGGACATTAATGGGGCCACAGTCTCCTTCACACCTGGAGGTAATACTAGGGGCGGAGGCAGACGACTCACACGCTAACCCACAAACTAATAGGCTTGCTATTGTTCACGGCAAGGAAAATCAACTGGAAAGCCAAGACCCCTGCCCCGTCCCAAAGCGAGCATGCTGCACTCCTCTCTAAAACATACAGGTTGGAACAAGCGGCACTGATGAGACAGCGGGCACACAATCGCACAAGGCCAACAAAAGTTGGGACAATTGTCAGATATTGCCTAACTGGCACTTAGCCATCGCAGACAAAGGCGCAGGAGCAACTCACAGTTCATGGAGGGCGGAGGGCGCGCAAGTGAGAAGTGGGTGTACTGCCGCCAACCGATAATACTCGCAAAACTGGACGCATACAACATGAATTAAGCGTCAAGCAAGCTTCACTAATGCGCTGTGCTCAATATTGTATTGTTATATGGTCTAAAAACGCTAATAAAAAGAAGTTAAAAATCGTCTGGTCAGAGGGCCTGTCAAAAGCGTTTGGAATATTTCATAATAGTCATTCCCGAACCAGTCAGTTCTAAAGGCATTTTTTCCTAGTTAGCAAACCTCTCGCCCGATTAGTTCCATCCTCCATAAAAGGAGCTTCCAGCATTGCCCCATCAGCCTCCGTCAATTGAGGCACATTAATGCCCTCCAGAAATGCCCGTTGGTCCCCTAGTGCCTCCCCCGCTACCACCTTGGAATAGAAATCATGCATAATTTCCATCTTTTTTGCCTCCTCCCTCTCCAGGTGCCCTTCCCCATTCCTCAGTTGTGTAATGTTCTTTGCTTGCTGTTTTCGAAGCTTCGCTGCCAGAAATCTATTTTCCTTGTCCCTTTTTACATTAAAAGGTTTGTTTTGCTTGAATCAATAGTTGCGCTGATCGGTCTGATGTGCTTCCAATTTGGCTGTGGCCTTCATCAAAGACCTCCAGCCTCTCTTAGACACTGTCCTCATCACCTGCTCTTTCCCCCTAATGAAAGTGGCCATCCGAGCTATACATTCTCCCCTCATGACTGCTTTACTCGCATCCCATACCACTCCCTCTATCATTCTCCCTAAAGTAATGCCGTGGGTCTTCCATATGGGACCATATCAGTAGGTCTCAGTACAAGGGAGTTCAAGCGCCACGTTTTCGACCCCTCAGTGCCTCGGTCAGCAGACCCAGCTGTAAAATTACCGGGGTGTGGTCTGATGGGAACATTGTCCCAATCTATGTCTGTTACCTGGGGTATTAGCGTGTCCGAAACTAGTACCATATCGAAACGGAGGAATCCCCTATGGACCGCTGAGCCATGAGTGTATGCCCTTAATTGAGGTTGAAAAAAATGCCACGTCTCTACAAGGTGTAGTTATCCAAGGAATTGTACCAATGCCTGCCATCTGCCCGTGTCTAGGGGTGTGGGGTTCTTATCCATATGTGGGTCCATCACACAGTTGAAGTATCCCCCCTACTAGTACTTTACCCACACACCATCCTGAGATTCCCCCCCCCCCACATTTCGGTTAGGAAGTGCTCCTGTTTGTCATTGGGTCCATAGACTGCCACCAGAGTCACCAACAGACCCCTTAGTAATCCCCCTACCACCAGATATCTACCTCCTGGGCCTTTGTGCATGAAATATCTGATAAAACCTGCATCTTTCCTGATCAAAACCGCCACTCCCTTTTTGTTAGTCCCGCCAAGTGGCAAATAATTGTTTTGGGAAAGGCACACTTCGTCTTTCTGAAGCAAAGGAGTTCCTGTAGCCATGCTACTGTGGTGTGCAGCTCTATCAAGCGTCTTAGTATGGAGCGCCTTTTAACTAGGGAATGTAGGCCTTTGACATTCAGGGCTAACATGTAGGTCGTTCATCCGATCGCGCTTCTAAGCTCAGTGAATCCCCTCGAGTGCCTACTTGACCTTCCTGCACCACCATTTCCTCCCTCCGAACCAAAATATGTCCACTATATCCCCTTCTCTCCCACCCACCCCCATTACCGCATAACGTGTTCATCTTCCACTGGGTATTCATACCACCTAGGACGGCGAGGCCTTGTCTGGTCTCTCTCCAGTTCCTCCCTTTCTTAACCCCACCCCCCGAATGTGTATCTTGTAAATGCCTCAATGTCTCACCCCCTCCCAACTGTTTTGCCAACCGTCTTCATAGCCCAGATCTTACCAAAAGGCCACTTGTGCCCGTTTGCTGCATTGTTTCATGGTGGGTCCCCTTCTGTATATTTATTTCTATTCTTTCCCTTTGGATGTAGGCGAGCTCGCTCTTTCCTCCCAGTCAGCTGATTAGTTGCTTTGCCCTCTTCGTTTCTTTTCGCTTCTGAGGACTGCCCCTCCTCTCCTTCCACCATCATTTCGGCCATTTTTTTCTCTTTGGTGATGGAATACTTTTGTCCATGCCCCTCGAATCACAGGGCACATGGAAATGTCCAGCGGTTTTTGGTCTGTTAGCGCAGAGCCAGCTCGTCACCACTCGCAAATGCTTTCGTTTGAGGAGCATCGCCTGTACCAGGTCCTAAAAGAGGACTAGTGTGGAGTCTCTAAATTGCACAGGTTCATGATTACGTGCCTACTTCATCATTTCTTCCTTTACTTGATAAAGATGCACTCTGGTCAGGACATCCGGTATGAGTTTCCTACTTCGCTGGAAAGAGCAGTGCACTCGGTGAATGCAGTCCACCACTATTTCTCGCTCGCTCTCTGCTCCCAGGATGGCCTGGAACAAGCACTGCACATATTCTGGTTAAGTCCCCATCCGGTACTGCCTTGAGAATCCTTCAGATTTGTATGTTATTCCGTCTTGAGCTGTTCTCAGTCACCTCCCACTTGTCGAGAATGACTTGCATTTGCTGGTCCATGGAGTCTACCCGTTTTGCCAGCATGTCGTGTGCATGTCCTTGTTCGCAAGTTGCTGTCTCAAGCTCGGCCACTCGCCTCTCTACCGCCATGACATGCTCATCATGCTCATTAATGTCCGAAATGGCTTGTGTCAGAATTGCGGTGCTCTCCCTTATGTCCTTCATCATAGCCTTCAGATCTGACCTAATCGTTGGGTCATCCTCTTCCTGTTGCATGGGTGGTGTCGAGTGGATCTGTACACTAGTCTGTTGCCCTAGTTTTTGACTCTGCCCTATGTCCCCGGATTGTGGGCCCTGCTGCTTCGCAGGTTGTTTTGCCGCTATTCTGGTGCTTTGGGTGCGCCTTTGCCCCACTCCCTCGAACCAGGAATCACTATGTTGTATTCCTGCTTTAATGGGGAGACCTTCTCCTTAGCTGTGTTGTCCAAGGCGGTTGTGCCTTTGTGCCCCTCCACAACACTTGCAAATTAATAAGGGCAGGCAGACCATTCCTATCCAATGACAGCTGCCTGATCCTGGCAAGAGCACTCATACTATCTAGGCTTGATTATTGTAATGCCCTCTATAGCGGTGCCAACAAAGCCATTATCCACAGGCTCCAAATCCTACAAAATAATGCCTTGAGAGCTGCCCTCGGCATTAATAAGAGAGATCATATCTCAACCACTAGACGCCAACAGAAATGGCTCTCTACAGACAACAAAATCAAACTAAAGTTGGCCTCCCTAACCCATAAAGCCCTCAACAATGCCGCCCCCAGCTATCTGATGGACAAGGTAAAGAGAAAGTCCTCCATCCGACAAACAAGAACTATCAATTCCAACCGTCTGATAATCCCCAGATTCAAACTCTCCACCATTGGTGGGAACAGTTTCCCGGTGAAAGCTGCCACGCTCTGGAACTCTCTGCCTCACAACCTAAGAGCTGACCAACTATACTCGCACTTTAGAAGACACCTCATCAGTCACCTTAACTCCAATAACCCTTGTATTTAGCTGCACTTTCCTACACCTATGTATAGATAGTGATACTCTTGTTCGTGTTTCCGCCTTCGCCTCTAACAGCCCTGCACACTTCTGTACACTTACCTCCTGTATAGATATTGACTTTTAATGTTTGAAGACTTGTATACCTCTTATTCCTTATTACCTCTGTAATCCTGAATATTCTTTTAGGTTTACCCGCCTCTAACAGCCCTGTACATATCTGTATATTTACCCCTGCATAGATATTGACTTTGTATGTATGAAGATTTGTATATTTTTATTCCTGTAATTCTGATTATTTTTATTACTACCTCAAAGTGTATATTTCTGCAACATTGTAAGCTTCGAATTATCTTTTGCCTGCGCCCTGTTGCCCCTGGGTAAGGTGCACCATACAAATAAATAAACAAACAAACAAACACAACGTGGTGGCAGCTGATCCTCCTGTGAGGTACCCCACGCTCGCCACTCCAGCTCTACCGTGGTGTGCCCTGTCCAGGCAAGGGGTACCCCCCTGCTCTGCACTTCCTTCCTCATTGTCTGGGGGTCCTGTGCCTACAAGCCCGGTGCCCTCCTTTACCACCCAGGCCTCAGGTTTGTCTATTCTCCACCAGCTCCCATGTGCAGTCCAGCCGACTATGGCACTTCCTTCCCCTTGCCGCTCTGGGTGTGAACGCACGCTCCTCACTTTCTCCTCTTCTTGGGTGAACTCGCTCCCTCTGCGTCATTAGTCATGGAATGTTCCTTCTGTGTGCTCCTAAACACACCGCCAGCCGCAGGCTCCTCTGCGGCCTCCCAGCCTTCCAGCCTTACCCTTACTCCACACATTTCTCCTCTTCCCCCTCGGCGGTCTCCCCCTCCAGGGCTTTCCTGCATCCGTCCACGCAACTGTCCACTGTTGGCTGCCACAGCACTCACTGTGGGAGGCGAAGGACTGCCGCTCCCTTTGCCGATGCGCTGAGGGCTCTTTCTCTGCCAAGGGCTGCGCCTCTTCATCCGCCCGATCAGTGCCGCCCACCATTTGGTCTTCCAGCTGCCGACTGCTACAGGGAGCTTCCTCTGCCTATTTCATCGCCCGATTGCTTCGAAACTCGGGTGGCCGATTCCTTCACTACTGTGGGTGCCTGCGCTCATCTGTGGGGTGGGATTGGGAAATGGGACCTCACTGGAGCAGCATCTGCTGGCATCTCAGGCTAACCACGCCTCTCCAAGAGTGGTATTGTTAACAATGCAGATAATGTAGGCCACGGAATTGATTCTTTTGCCCAAGGCAGAGTGTCTTGCAGTCTTTATCAGGGGGGAGACTCAGATGAAGAAATGGGAACTCGCGCACGTTTCCTAGTTGTGTAAACCATGGGAGTCCAGGACAGAATTACCCTATATATAAAGAGCATTAGAGGGCGCAGGAAGAAATCTTTTTTTGACGCGTGGATTCACCGCTCAGTTATGGAGGGAATAAGCAAGGAGGGGGCAATGCGATTTTTAATGGAAGTTGGATGTCCTCCACGAAGTCAGAGCCAGGCACTGCCTCCTGAGTGACAATCTTAAAATGGGTCTTCTGCTTTCTGAAGCATTTGATCATCATTATGGGAAGCCTCCCTGAGTTTGGATACAGGAGGGGCATCCAAAAAGATCAGGCTCAGCCTCATGAGCAGGGCTAGTAGGCCAATTCTCTTGGTCATCTGTAGGAATCCAAGCGTCTGGGTCATGAGAAGTAGTGCCTTGGGAGCCATCACGACCCGGAAAAGAGACGCCATCGCCCTGATCTTTCTGAAAAATATCTGAGGGATCAGGCAATTTTTGTCTAGGAGAAGCAGAGCGAGCCCCAGGGGAGTGAAGCCTAGGAGACTTACAGGGCCTAGGGTCTTCCTCTAAGGTATGCAAACATTCAAGAATTTCATCAACTTTATCTAAGAACCCAATAAATTCAGATACTTTCTCCATGCAGTTTTCAAACCTTTCTCTAGTCCAGGAAGTGGATGTTGAGGTTTCTCGGAGTGGAAAAGCTAGCTAAGAAGATGGGTCTCTGGGCCCTTGTAGGGAATGGGACAAAGGAGAGTTGCACTGTGTATACCCGGAGGGTAGAAGTGGCATTTGGGGTCCTGAACCATGAGGGGCCTTATAATGCTTTTCCCTCAGTTTGGGGCGTTTTGACTAAAGAAGCGCATTTCGATGCATCAGAAACATGAGTCGAAACATTAGGAGAGGCACACAGAGTAACAGAAGGCTTTGACTATGCACCATCTGCGGAGGCACTGCGGGCACCAAACCTTCAGGTTCACCAGGCCATCACGAAACTTCACAGGCCTGCGGGTGTCGAAGTCTTTGACTGTTCTGAAGAAGTCAAGGGCCTTGGGAAGAGTGTGCAGTTTCCCTGTAGCAATACATTAAGCATGCCTATTGGGACTGGGGACAGGCAAGTGGAAGCAACTCTACAATGTCATCTTAGGTCTCCGAAACTGAGCCGTGGCTGCTACTGGAAACCTCATCCGAGGCAAAAAAATAAATAAGTAGGCCATCCACTGCTTTGTGCACAAGTGTCTCAGGCCTAAAGAACAGGCCTTGCAACGCTGCTCGTTGTGGTCACAAGGTAAACAAACAATTATTACAGTCCCCATGAATGTCCTTCCATGGAACCTTCCCATTACAGCAAGGGCAACATTTAAATTGAGTTCTCACCATCGTAAAGTGGAAAATGTGCAGCAAGACAAGTGAAGGGAAGGAAAGAAAGGCTAAAGAGAAGTGTCAAGAAAACAGGTCCCCCACTGTTCCTATTGTTAAGGCAAAGCCTGATCGCAAAGGACAACTACAGCCATCGAGTTGCATTTCCCAAAGAAGATTCATCCGGAAGGTTAACAGGAACAGTAGGCAAAGAAGTAGACTATGGCTATGTCAGACACGTGTAATAGCAATAAATCTTGGGCTGCACTCGTCCTCCCCCTGGTAGTCCTTTTTGGATAGGGTGGATGTCCAATGCTTGATTAAATTCAATGCCATCTTCCGAAATTATCTTCCTGGTCATGCGCCTTGAGATAGAATCGGCCCATCGTCCAAAAGGGTGGTTGGCCATGACAATTCAGCCTCTGGTCAAATTGCTCCTGGATTACCTCCACCGTTGCTTCTTCTATGGGACCATTCTACTGGCTGGCTTCACCTCTTTGCCCATCAAGTATTTTGAATCCACTCTGTAGGGTTCCACAGTCTTCCTTGCCATTTTTATGCCAGACAAGTGGATCACCTTTGTAGCAAAGCAGATTGTTTGAGTCATCATTAGTCAGAGGATTGAGATTCCTAGGTGACTGGGGCCTGTAACTACCTGAAGCTTAACCTCCCCTTGGTCCATGGGTTTCTGCAGATATCTATTTACCTCAATTTGCCACAAACATACACGCACAACCCCTGTTTTTCTCCCATTCTCCCTGCAGCTGCTGGCTCCTCAACCTGGTACTAGAGCTTTCAAGGTAATTGCTGCCTTCTCCGCAACAGTGAGCTACAATTCAGACTTTGGACTTCTCCATAGCTGCACTGGAGGAGGCCCTGCTGGAAGGAGGCTTTTTCAGCACCTTCTGATGCAGTGCAGGAGCGGGTTGAGGCTTAGGGAACATATCCTTGGAGATACCTAAAATATGCCTTCATCGAGTCTGAATGCATGATGGCCTGAAATTTACCAAAGAAAGCATCCTCCGAAGCCCTAGGCAGAGGCGTGGGCAGTGGACGATCCAACGGACCGTAACCCCAACACGACAGGCTGTCAAGATGGCCCATCCCTGGCTGGATCAACGTAATGCAGGGGAGGGGGGCAAATTTTGGGAGTGTACGGTTGGCAGGAGAGGAAATAAAGCCCAGTCAATTGGCGGCCAAAAAGGATTCCTGTTGCCCAAGTGGGGCAGCCAAAATAGAGGCCCAGCCGCCAGAGTCTTCCTGACAAACTCGTTAAAGTGGTTGATCTGGACAGACCTGACAAAATGGGTGCCTAAGACATCGTGGGCTGAGCTGCCTTTTTGTTGCACTCTGTAGAAACGAAACTAGAGTAACAGGCGTAGCCATTGTTTTGACATGATTTATAGGAGCTTCGAAATCGAATTTAGCCCTCGGAGGGAACCTCGGCAGGGACTGCAAGACCTAGGACTTTGGCCTGCTTTCTTTGCTCCCACAGCAGGACCGGTATGGAAATAAACCCGTTCAGGGGAACCTCAGGCTAATGCCTTGCATCGAGGCCCCTAGAATGGGGAGCCCAAGTCCCACTGGTTTTCTTTTTAGCCCCTATTTGGGGATCCTTGGGAATTACCCCTGTACTTTTAGCCCCTTTACAGGGAACCTCAGGAAAAATCCTGGTACTTTTAGCCCCTGAATGTGGAAACTCTGCACCTTTACCCCGTAAATTTAGCCCCAGGATGGGGAAAACTCTGGGGCAACAACTCTATCCAGATTACATCCCTTTCAAGATACCTCAGGGCAAACCCCTTCCAAGATACCTCAGGGCAAACCCCTTCCAGACGACCCCGGGAAAGTCACCCAGCTGTACTGCCCTAAAAAGTTAAGATCTTACCAGACGATTCCTCTTCTCATCGATGAACTGTTGAAGGTGAGACGGAGGTAACTGCTAGAACACATCCTCCCACGTAACAAGTCCACGCTGAAGTGTCCGAACTGACCGTCGCAGTAGAGACAGGAGTCCCACTGATGGTCCAGGCCTAAACAGTCCAGGGAAAGGGAATGAGGATCTGCCCTCACAAAACAATGCTTGCAAGAACAGGACATAGAACCCTGACTATCTAGCACAGACCGAGATGAAGATGGCAGCAGAACTGGAGCAGGCCGGTAAGGACTAAATGGGAAAAGAAACCAACAATGCAATTGCGTCCGACTACACAGAAAAGAACAGACGGGTGATGCGCTAGGGCTCAGAAAGGCAGGGCTCAGGAAGGCAGGGCTGCCCCGCATAACAATAAAAAGGACATTTTTTTTTGATGCTTCAAAAAAGTGCAATGGTCCCATCCCAAAGGACGGAATGTGCCAAGAGTATGGCAGAAAGGGGACAGGAGTATGAGCGTTTCTAGGACTTTGCTCAGGAAGCATACTGGAAGGCACAAATTGCGAGTAGTGACGAATCAATGCCCATACCATAGTTGATAAAGATTGGATTTACAGAGAAGAGCAAGTACACAGACCAATAATGGATTGTTTTAAAGCCAGCCGAAATGAAACCAAAAGCTGGCAAGCTGCAATTGCTCAACTTTGCCACCATCTTGGTGGATCTGAGATCTAGGGAATGTTAGCACTTCCATTTGGAATGAATTGTGCTCCTCTCACCCACCGAGACATAAAACTAACATTTTGTTTTCAGTTGAGTCAAATAGACCGACCTGGGAAAATCCCTACTGGGAGAACTTGTCCCATAAAATGTACTATTTGAATTCCAATTTATGATTCAACTGTATGCAATAGGCTTCTTCAATTATCACTTCTACCATGAGTGTTCAAATTGCATTCCCCATGGTCAAGGACACATTCCGACTACAACAATACTAGCCTGCCTAAAAACTGAAATTAATGTCTTTAAAGCTCCAAGTAAAACAAACTCAACAGTTCCTGTCATTAACTGTCCCAGCGCAAATCCCTGAATGAAGATTAAGATGAATATTGTGGAAGAGAACACTGAATCTGGGTACAAGGTCATTCCCTCCCCCAGCCACTTTTCCATAAGGTTTATTTATGCATTTTTAAAGCGCTCATGCAGCCCACGGGCATCGAGGCGCTGTTACAGGAATGGTTCGTTTTTTCAGTTGCGTAATTGTTTTTTTTTTTTTGTCATTGCGTAATTGTTTTTTTTGTCATAGTTGCGTATTTATAACACGCTTAAACACCCATAGGTTTCTAAGCGCGGACCCGGGGATCGAACCTGTGTTGCTTAGTGTCTTGCTTCCAAGGCGCGCACGTTGCCGTTAAGCTGTCCTACCAGGCTCTGCTGATTGGACACAGGCCGATTAATCAATCTAATAATTCTGAAGCTTGCCAGGGAAATAAATCTATGGTTGCACCACGCACTGGACCGCTTCAGAAAAGGTCTCCCATGGGAGGGGGTGGTTGGGTACTGCCGGCTCAGAAGCGTTTCAGCACAAGTTAAATGTTGGTCAACGAAAAGTCTACCCTGACACCTTACCAAGTGGGCCAAAAGGAGATGCAAATACTCCCGCTTGTCAGGGTCCAACAAGTAATTTGTCTACATAAGGAGGCAGAGAATCGTGTGCATCCCTAGGTCAAGTGTACAGATGGTTATTCAGTGTTCAATGACCAAACTACTTGGAAACCAGGGTAAGCCGCTACCTGTCCTAGGGCTCAACTAAGGGTCGCAACGGATGAGTAGGTCAAGGGCAAGGCTTATAAAGGGGAGTAGGGCAGTTCAAAATACTGATATTTTACAAAGGAGTTCCTACAGAGGTTAAGAAAAAAAATACTGTTCTCTGAAGGCAAGTACTGTTGTGCTGGTTAATATATGAACTATGGGAACAGTCAAACTGTCCCGACTACCAGTTAAGGCCACAAACAATTCCTCTGGATTCTTAAAAAATGTATCAGGAGTGCATAGCAATACCATAGAAGCACCTGTGGACATGCAGGCCCCGAACTGGGATGAATGGCAGAGACGGATCTGCTTCAGACTGAGTGGGGTACTGAGCCCGATACTGCTGTAGCCTCCAAGTTTAAGACCAGTGAACATTTCCTAGCTTCAATATCAATCAGCGCAGCCAGTTTCCTTTTGCACAGTACTGTTCTGGTGGTCAAGAGCAGGTTCTGCAGACAATGACAATTGAAGACCCACTGAAGAATGTGGTAAACTGGAGGAGTGACGAAACTGCTGAAGCCAAGATACAGTTCAGCCGTGCCAAATACCAGCGGTACAGTGCCAAAGATGCTGTATAGGTAAATTTCGGAGTCCTCAAAGTTCCAACAACACCTTCAACGGAATCAGTCGTTTGGAATCTTTACCACTTGTAAGAGACAGTACTGGGAGGCCTGTTGCAAAAGCCAATGTTCCCACTTTCCAGTGGTATGCGCAGGGACCAACAGCAAGGAGTTTGCTAGACAAAGGCAGAGATAACGGGCACCAGTGATTCTGGAAGCACGCACGTGCCACAAAACCAACCTTACCCTGCATAGGGAAGGGAAGCATTGCGGGCTGCATGAAGATACGAAAACAGATCATGCCCAGTTAATTTTTTCCTTCTTGAAGATTGCAGCACCAAAGCGGTCCCATCCGGTGCAGAGAAAAGGACTGGTAGAACATAGCCGTATGCTCCAACCTCCCCAGTTAGCCCCACCACCCCAACTATGTTAGGTTAAAGGTTTTTATAACGTGCACGTCACCACCTGTGTGGTCCCTAGGCACTCAGCCGGATCTGTAAAGCAAGAGGGTAAGAGGTGTGGGGGCTGCAATTAAAGGGACTGAGAAGGAGAAAAGTACAAGAGCGATGTGAAGTGGGCAATTTCAATTCGGCTTACACTGTTAGAGCATAGCTGTCAATTCCGGCCAGACAGCATCATGTGCGGTTTTGTTTGTTGTGGTGGTGTAGTGAAGTTTGTGCTGTGTAGCGCTGTTGAGGTAAGTTGTGTCTAGTCTGAGCGGTGTATGCAGAAGGAGTTTATAAAGCAGGGTTGTTGGAGGGGTTAAGGATTTAACGCCACTAACCGTTTCAACTCCCCGTTACACATTAATTCCTTTGCTATACATTGTGGTATGCAACAGTTAACATTCCTATATAGTGTGCCGAGGTGTGGGTTGTCAACAGAGTTACTCTGTGGCGGTACCCTTTCTGCCCCCATCCCTCCCCCGGCAAGTCCCAGTTTGCATCAGCCATAAAAAAATCTCCCCACTCCCCCTCCCCCAGCGGGGGTCCTGTTCCCCGTTCCTCTGGTGTTCCAAGCCTCATGGTCCATCTGTTCATATTTTGGGGAATCCCTTTCCCCTTTATTTATTCTTTATACCCAAGGCCCTCTGTGGTCCAGTTAGGTTGTTCCCATCATCACCCATGTTTCTGGTTAGGAAACTGGTACACACCTGGGTCTCTCCCATTCTGACCCACTCTTGTTATTTTTTAAATTTTTAAAGCGCTCATACAGCCCGTTGGCATCGAGGCGCTGTTACATGAATTGTTTTGGGGTTTTTTGGTTGCCTAATTGTATTGTCGTCTTAGTTGCGTATTTCCCTGCACTTCGCTCTAGTCCGGCCCACCCATCCTTTTACTGTGTGTTAGATTTATGGGAGGGGGGGGGGGGTATGGTGTTCATTGTTGGTTTTCGTCCTGTTCAGAGTTGAAGCCAGTTTAAGGTTTCTGAATTTGAGGTGGTCTGGGATATTTCTCTAGGTAGGGAGTTCGAAGGTAACAGCTAGGCAGGGTAATGCTGATCCACTTTTCCGGGTGCATGGTTTAAGTTATAGGCAGATGTCGACGCTGGATCAGAGTGTTCGTCAGCTGGTAGATGGTGTTTCTTTTGTATGAATTCTGCTCTTAGGCAGTGTATTGCTCTGTGTTACGCAGTTTCTTCAATAGACAGTTTGGCATTTCGAGGTATTGGCTGTTGGCCTAGTCCATCCTGGACATGAGGGAGATAGTGGCCAGTGTTCTGTGCAGGAAGGACAGGAATGGTAGAATCTTTATGTTAGTGTGTAAATGGAAGCATTTTTTTATTATCGCCTTTACTTGCAGTTCCAGGGTTATCTCGTCGTCGGTCAGGATTCCAAGTCTTAATACTCTCCAGAATTGATTACTGTAATGCACTATATTCCGGAGCCAATAAAACAATTCAAAGATTACAAACATTACAAAATAATGCCTTGAGAGCAGCATTGTGCATAAACAAAAGAACCCGTATCTCCTCCGTCAGACGCCATCACAAATGGCTGACCACTGACAACACAACTCCAGATGCTATCTCTGACCCATAAAGCCCTCAATAACTCCGCCCCAGATACTTGATAGACAATGTTCACAGGGGAACCTCTCTGACCGACCAGAGCTGTCAATTCTAACTGTTTGATAACACCTAACTTCAGACTCTCCACGATTGGTGGAAATAGCTTCCGTGTAAAGGCTGCCAAAACTTGGAACTTACTTCCAGAAGACCTAAGAGGGGATTTGCCTTACCTTTGCTTCAGAAAAAATGTCATTCAACTCCTTACCTCCACGACCTTTAGCTGACCTGTCACCTACCTCCTACTGTAATCATTCGCAGCATACCTGGCAAACCATACTGTATATTTCTGCAATTCCGATTTGACCATACCTGAATATTGTATATTTTGTAATTATCTGTCCTAGAGACTTTTATTGTACATTGCATATCATTCTATGTTGTAACCATGTAAGCCTTGCATTTTCTTATCGCTGTGCCCTGCTACCCATGGGTCTGGTGCGCATAAAAAGTGAATAAAACAAAACAAAAAAGCTTGTTGACAACTTTGGATGGTGTGGGTGCTGTTCCCAGTTCTGTGGACAATGGGATGTACTGGTTGCTTCCTTAGTTGATGGATGTGATCTTGTCCAGGTTGATTTTGAAGTTATTGGTGTTGATCCATTTGTATAGTTATTTGAGAGACCATTAGCATTGTGTGGTCGATTTTGTAGATTTAGGCGTCCTGGGTAGTTGTAGCAAGTGAAGCAGTGTTTTTTGATGAGGTTGATTAGTGGTGTCGTGCACATGTTTAAGAGGAGTGGTGATAGCAAGGATCTTTGTGGTACTCCACAGGTAGAGCCCCGTGTTGCAGATTTGAATGGTTTTAGCCATATTGTGTTTGTTCTTTCAGAAAGGAAATATTTAATCCAGAGCAGTACCATGTTGGAAAGCCCCATTTCCTAGAGTCTCTTGATGAGCGTGGGGTGGCTGACTGTCAAATGCAGCTGAGAGGTTGCATAGTTTCAGTGGCAAATTTGTGTTGTCTGCATTGATCTTGAGGTTGTTCCATATAGAGAGATGTCCCATCTCCCTCCCTCTCATGGGACCGAAGCAGACTTGTGCCTGGTCCAGTAATTGGTTATTTCGTACATGTTCCCGTATTTGCTCGTAGACAAGGGTATCTAATAGTTTTACAGGATAGGGGATGTAAGGGATAGGTATGTAGTTTGAGAGGTCTTTCACATCGCCCGTTGTATCTTTGAGTAGTTTGATGTTCAGTTTTCAATGCTCATGGTACACTTCCCCATTGAGATGGAAAGGTTGAAGAGCTTTAGGTTGCATTTCGGCGGTGTGCCTTGTTTAAGGATTGATTTATAGATGTCGGGTGTGCAGGGGTCCAATTTTAGAGCCTGCCATGTTGCTTTCTTTTAACCAAGTTGAAGAGTTTCTCTTAACATGGTGCGAAGCTTTACAGCCTGTCCGGAGGACCCGGGATGGGTGAGGATTGGTGCATGGTCTGGTCACTTGGTCTACTTTGTAGGATCTGGGGTTTGTCAGATTTTATTCTTAAAACGATCAGAGATAAATCGCATCATTTTTGTGAAGTTACCAGTGTGTTATTTGCATCCGGGGGGATTTCTCATCTCGTTTATGATCTTGAAAATTTCGTTCTGGGTGTTGGTGGCTTTAGTGATCTGGTTATCTAGTATTTCTTTGGGCTTTAAGAGTCCTTTTTGTATGCTCCAATTTGTTTTTGGTAAATATTCTTCTGGCTTGGTCATACTTTTTCCTCCATTCTGGTTCTAGTTTGCGGTTTGTTTTTTTCCATTGTATTGGGGCGGTGCGTAAACCATCTTGCCACTGCTTTCTTGTGTGATGGGATTAGGGTTTTTTGAAGGAGATGCTGTCGACTGCTTTGGTGATCCAGTTGTGGATTAGGTCTGCTTTTTCATCCAAGTCACTTGCGCCCAAGTCTGTACTTGGTTTTGAGGATTCTACGTTGCTGCTTTTGACAGTATTAGTTTTATTTCCAGATCAAGGGGGATCTTTGAGGCTGTTTGGGTGCTTTAGCTGGTAGTTTTATCACAAACATAATGAGGTGGTCGCTCCATAGTATTTGTATTGGTGGTGCAGATAAGATCAGTTTGTTTGCGAAGATTGCGTTAAGTGTCCTGCAGAGCATGTTGCTCCTTTCACCATCTGACGTAGTCTCATTGTCTCGAGCTGCTTAGTGATTTGTACAGGTTTGCGTTCACTTCAAACCATATGTTGAAGTCCACGAGAATTATCAGGCGATCATGTTTGATGGCCAGGTTCGTCATGGCTTCTTTGAAGGAGTCTACAAAGTTAGTTAGTGTTGGTCTATAGACTAGTATGAATGTCAGGTTTGTTTGTGGGTCTGACGCGAGATGAAGGACAATGTATTCACAGTACTGAAGGGTCAGCTGTTTTTATTTGCAGGTTTTTTATAGGCTACTGCAAGTCCTCCTTTTCCATTGGTCTGTGTGCATTTGAAGTTTGCTGGGTAGACAGCTGTGGGGGGACTTTGTAGTTGTCATCTACCCAGGTTTCTGTGACTGATAGGATGTCAAATCCACATTCGTAGAGTAGATTGTAAATCTCTATAGCGTGTTTCGACATGGATCTTGCTTTGATTAGATTGCATTGCATTTCTATCTTTACTTACAGTTCCTTGTTTTCAACTGAGTAGTGTGAAGGCATCACGACGACACAGGCAACAGACAAAGTTCAAACACAATATTTATTAACTTACGTGTCGTGACAATTGAAGGGCCAACTTGCCCTACGCGAAGGTGGGATTTTCAGGAAAGTGAGTCAAAGAGTTTAACTTAATAGTCTGTGTGCATAACCTATTCTTGCCCTCACAACTAGAACAAACAAATGTGTAGGGATGTCAAAATAAACAAGTGTTCAACTTAAAGGTTCTGAGCTTCTTCCAGCTAACAGATTCCCCTCAGCGCCCCTTCACAAGCACAAGAAATTTACATGGAAAAAAGCCTTCGAGTTTACCTTTTTCCAGTTCCAAAAGGCAATATTAGTTCAGAATAACTCCTGGGGTTCCCCGCCCCAAGTTTCAAATACCAGAATCCAAACAGGGGGGGCGGGGGGGGGGGTGCGGTGGGAATCAAATACCATAACACAAACTTGCTACCGGCTCCTGTGCATCAAGTTATCTTCACTTGCTTCCCTTATTTTTTAGGATTTTAGGACTTCAGGTGTGCTCTTTGGGCTCCTCGTTTCCCTTTAGCTGCCCTGTGGCTCCAACACCACGTGTCTCACACCACTCTTCAAATGGCAGCCCAGTCTAGCTTAATCACTCAATGTTATTCAATTGCAGTTCAGAATCCAGTTTTATGTTCCTTACTTATAGTCCGCTTCCAGATTTGAGTTTATTGTGCAACATACATATAGTATTCAGCGTTTTACTAGTTTGCTTCAATGTTAATTTTTTTTTTTGTTCAGTATTCAATATGCATTCACTTCTATGTTAATTTTGTGTGTAACATGCATTCATAGTCTGTTTTAATATCAAAATGCCCTGTGTGCTCGGCATTCAATGTATGTTGTTTTTTAGTACCTTAATTTTTTGTTGAAGACTTCCGAAAAAGTTCCTTTAAGGCTCGCAACCACTGCCACAAACTTAAAATAGTACAAAAGGGAAGGATTCATAACATTCCGAGAATTACAAAAACGTACTTCTTCCTTTAACTAGACATGCGACCACTCGCTACATTGTTTCAGTCTCAGGCCTCATTGACAATAGTGGTTCACTTTATGAGACTCGCGGTTACAGTAACACCGGGCTTCTTACTCTGAATAACTCTCCGGCTCACTCTGTAGTCTTCTTTATTGCACAGGCCACAAACTTGCCAGCTTCCTTCCACAGGATCTTTTTCTGCCCCTTCGTGACACCCTCGCTCTTGCAGCGCTACGGGAGAACAAGCAAGCCTTTAATTGGAATGAAGGATGACCCTCATCTGGTCTCTTTCCTTAGCCTCACCTCTGCACCACGGAGTTCCTGCTCCCACTTCACTCTCCCAGACCCTCAGCTGCTTCACTCCTGTGTGCGCTTGTGCTTCAGGTGCAGCATGGCTCACGACGGCTCCCATCAGTATCTCGTCTCCCTCTCCTCACCTTCCTGCACGCACCCCTTTTATACACCAAGATGTGTGAAGGGTGTGCAGGTGCGAGTCCTTTCCATTAATTGCCCGACTATAGTTAAGCTTGTTAGTAAGACATGCCTGGTCTTTGCAAAAGGTACTCTTCTGAGGCGCTTTTACTCATCTCAGTACCATACCAAAGTGGTGCATGATGGTGTGCATAACTCCTGGTCGCCTCGGCCTCGTCCCAGTACGGTCATGTGTGGAAATGAAGGTGTGGGGGGATAATTGGGGTTAAATTAGCCCATAAAGGTCATCAACAGAAAAGGGGAGATTCCATGTGTCGCCCAAGGGTTCCCCACTCAATCTTCAATGACCCTCCACCCAGGTGATCCTCCCTACCCCAGGGTCAGGATCCAAGAGCGATGGCCTTTCCCTGGGCACCTGCGCAGAGGATCTAATAGGATTAGCAATAAATACCCTTGGGTTTCATAGTGGTCTTGGTGAATTTCCTCATTCTCAGGATGTAAGATGTGTTCTGTGAGGTCCATTTTGTTGTTGACTAGCAGCTAGGTTTCGATGTCCAGGACTTCTGACTCTTCTTCTGGTTCTCACCGTTTGTGAGGGGTCAATAATGCGAGGCAGACAATTGCTTGTGCTCTTCTTAGTACTAAATGAAATAAACGTTCCAACAAAAATAAAAAAACAGCCTTTATTAAGCGGTTGAAAGGTTCCCCTTCCAATTCCAGCCAAGAAAACAGCACCAATGATAATCCTGGACATTCCCTTTCCAAGATTGTTTTACCACATTTCAAGAACTAAGTGAACTACTTCTGCTGCAACAACTCTCCATATACCTAGGACCTCTGCAGTGTACAATATAAATGTCAGGAAGCTTCTTAGGGTGTTGCTTTCCTCTTAATCCTACTACTGATACCATGGGAACAAGATCCTTTGTTCCTGTAATAAAGAGGCACGACACCAAATATTAGGATGAGCTTTTATATAAGGCCCCCGGAGGTGAGGACCGCCAGTACAGGAATGACAATACGTTCTAGGTGAGATCGTTGGAACGTGCGGGCATTCCAACAGAACATATGAGCATTCTGTGAGTGTATGACATAACATCTCCTTACCTATAGGCAAGAAAGGGCAGGGAAAGGAGGGGGGGGAACGCAAACAAGGAACGAAAGGGAGGTGAAAGGGTGAAATGAAACATGTGTGGCAGCTGCTGGTTAATAGATGTAGTCACTGTTGAAATTGCGGATGGTCTTCCAATTTCTTTTCGACAATCTCCCTATAGGGGCTTCATCATTGTCAGAATGAAACTCGTCACCTTCCATGTGCCTGTGGTATGATGTACCATCCGGAATGAGGTTGTTTCTTGACAGTGTGCCACAGTCAATGTCTTTGGATCTGCTGGGTCTGCAGATGTCGTTTGTTATTTTCACAAGATCATCTCCAGACCATCTCTTTCCATTGTCCAAAATGACAAATTTTCCCTGACAGCGTGCGACTCTTTGTGGAGACCTGAAGCTGGATTCGCCCTTGAGTGTTTTTTTCGGTTCTTTGACACACACCCAGTCTCATTCCTGAATGGACATTTCTTTTACTCCGTTCCTTGAATCGTAATAGGTTTTGTACTTTTTCTGCTTCTCCTTCACTGTTTTCCGAATTTGGTCTATGTTCATTCTTGCCTCGTTGGTCTCCATGAAGATCCATGCTGGCCTCAGTTGGTTGGTTGCGACTCTGCCCAGCATCATGGTTAAGGGCTCTACGTTGGTGGTAGTGTGTCGAGTTATCCTGTATGCATATAGAGCTTTGAGGGTTTCCCTCCATGGAAGGGCATTCGCTGTGGTGAGTTGGATTGCACTCTTCACCAGTTTATTCATTCTTTCCATCAGTCCATTGGAGATCGGGTGGTACAGGGACATTGTGGTGTGGTTGATGGATCTGTTTCTGAGGAACTCTTGAAATTCTGATGATGTAAACTGGGACCCGTTGTCCTAGACTAGATCCTTAGGGTCACCCTCTGTTGAAGATTTCGGTTAGGAAGTCTGACTTTTTTTGTGGTTACACTCGTTTCCACTACCCCCCATTCAGTCCATTTGGAGGTATAATCTATGATCACAATTATGAATATTCTTACTGCCTCTAGGTTTTCGAAAGGGCCCATGTCTATTGCAGGTTTGACCATACATTTCTTGGGGGCTCTATGGGTTGAAGGGGGGTCTTCCTTACTACCTTTGATTTGTCGCTGGTGGCGCAGGCGGAGCAATTTTTGACTACCTCTTCTGCTTCTTTCCACATGTTGGGCCCACCAATAGTTGTTCCTCACTCTGTTCTTTGTTAAACTCCTCCCTAGCTGTCCCTCGTGTGCCAGATCAAGTAGTCTCTTCCCAAGTGCCACAGCTGGAATTACTCTGTTGCCTCTATAGATATGTTTTTCGTCCATGGATATTTCTTCCTTGAAAGATGCGAAGTCCGCTAGAGCCTGCCCAGCTCCCACCCAGTCATTGGCTACGGCTCTCCTGATTTCTTGTTGTTCTAGGTCAATGCCGGTGATTTTCCATTCATCCATGGGAATTGAGGGATTGATGACGGCTATGATGTCCTCATCAGGAACTTCAGTCTCAATGTCTGGGGTGTCTTGGTTGGCCGGTAACCTAGAGAGGCAATCGGCTACCTGGTTTTGTGGACCAGGGGTGTAACACTTGGAAATTGTATTGCATGATATCAAGGAACCAACGTCTAATCCTTGGTGATATGAGGTGAGGTGTTTTGGATTGAAGAACATTCACCAACAGTTTGTGGTCTGTTTTGAGTAGAATGGGCAGACCCCAGGTTAAGTTCCTGAAGTGTTGTAGAGTCCACTTAACAGCTAGGGCCTCGCTCTCGATGGTGGAATAGCTCGGCACCTCTTAGCACCCTTGATGCAAAGGCGATGGTCACAGTGTTTCCATTCTGTTGTTCCAGGACCCCACCAAGCCCGATCTTACTGGCATCAACCGATATAATTGTCTTGGCTTTATAGTCAAACATGCTTAAGGCTGGAGCGCGATTGATGTCGGACTGGACTTAATCAAATTCGTTCTTGCATTCTGTGGACCAGTCAAACTTGGTTGTTTTCTTCATGAGGTTTCTCATGTTTTGTTTTGTTGGCATAGTTACTTACAAACTTGGAGTAATACTCCGTCATGCCGAGAAAACTTCTCAACTGATCTTTATTTTCAGGTTCGGCAAGGTTCAATATGGTGTCCATGAGTTTCTTCTTGGGACTGATGCCTCTGGCATCAATGGAATGGCTGAGGTAGGAAACTTGGTTGCACTTTATATTGCATTTTTCCAGCTTAAGGGTGAGCCCGCTTTTTTGGATCACTTGTAGGACACCCATAAGTTTGGAGTCATGCGCCTCTTCAGTTTTGGCCGATATGAGGATGTCGTCCTGAAAACATTGTACTCCATCAAGACCTCCGAATAAGTGTGACATTAACCTCTGGAACACCGCCGCCACGAGTCCAAAGGGCATTCTGTTAAACATGAACGCTCCCAACGGTGTAACAAAGGACGCGAGAGCTTTTGAGTTCTCCTCCAAGGCAATCTGGTGATATGCCGAGGAGAGATCCAGAGTGCTTAAGTATTTTGCTGGCTTCAGAGAAGTTCAGATATATTGGGAAGAGGGTGCCTGTCGATCCATATGTTTTGTTCAGATCCCTCAAATATCGACGCACATTCGTATGGAGTCGTCGGGTTTTCTTACCAAGACAATAGGGGCAAGCCATTCAGAGCATTCTCTGGGCTGGATAATGTTCTCATCGCACAGACATGCAAGTTCATTTCTCAATGCTTCTTTAGTTCCGAAAGGAACTAAACGGACTCGGTGGGCCACAGGAATGGCACCCCTCTTAAATACAATTTTGTGCTGGAAGCCCTTGAGGAGTCCAATCTTGTTACAGAATACCTTGGGAAATTGTTTGGCTAAAGTAGATTTAATGTCGGTGTCGCTTTCGAGCACACTCAGCACAGGGACTTCCTCTCCGGGGTGAATCTTCACTTGGAGGGCAGCTTGTTCCTCCCAGGCTACCACCGAGGATCTGTTCCTAGCCACGAACAGTTTACAATATGTCTCCCTGCTATGGAACCTAAGCTTAATCCAAGTGTACCCAATGATGTCGATGGGGGTTTCCCCATAACCCGTAGCCCTCACCGGGGAGTCTCGTAAGTTTCAATTTTGCCAGACAGCACCTTCAGGAAGGTTGTCGACGTCTACCATGGTGTAGGGGGAACCTGTGTCCACGAGGTATGTCATTAACGTACATGTTGACCCAGGGACCATTGCACTCTTGCATAGAGGTGACAATGAGGATCTGTACTTGTGAGCATGCTTGATTGATGGATAACATGCTGTCAGGGACTTATTGCTGTCCACAGCTCTCAGACCCAAATCTGTTGGATGGCTGTCTGGTAAATCCAAATCTGCCGGATCTCCCTCGGGTATTTCTACAGACCTTGGCAAAATGCCCCAGCTGGCCACATTTATAACACTCAGCATTCTTTGCGGGACATATATCTTGCCAGCGTCATGGTGCTTATACCATCCGCATTTTTGGCAGCGAGAAGGATTTTGACTGTTGTATATTGAGGCTCTCCCTCTTCCGGAGCTGAAACTTGAAGTTTGAGGAGCCTTTCTCACAGCTACCACCAGGGTTTCTCCAGAATCGACTCCGGGGCTGACTTCTACAGATTTCACTTCAACATTCTCCCTCTGGACCAGCCTCTCCTTCATGCAGTGATCTCCGAATTCCATACTTCTCACTATTTCGGTGGCTTGGTCCAGTGAGGGATTCCTCATTTGCCATAGTCTCTGCTGTATGCGAGGATCAGCCACGTTAAGTACCTGCTGGTCTCTCAAATACTCATCGCCGACACCGGTGAAGTCACAAGTAGACATGAGCACCCTGAGGGAAGCTAAGTATGAATCAACTGATTCACCCTTGTTTTCTGGAAAAAAAACCTTCCATCTCTCTAGCACTACGTTTGTCTTATTGCCGAAGTGCTTGGCGAGCTTGGCTAAGGCAGAGTCAAATTTGCGGTTGCCATCTCCTCCAACATTGTCAGGCCCCGGGAGTGCCCTAAACAATCTTAAGAGCCTCTGCCCCTATGCAGTTCAGAAGGGTTGCTTCGTTGAGGTCATCGTTGAATTTGTTGCCCCCCCCAATGGCTCTTAGGTAGACCTGGAAGCCATCGAGCAATTGTTCCCATGGCAAATCGGAGTTCCAGGGGAGAAACTTCGTAGGGTGTGGGATATTCTGCATGCTTGGCAATGCGTGAGGCAATGTGTAGACGCTTGGGTGGGTTGTAGGTTATCCTTGCGTAATGGAAGGGTATGAATGAAATGAGTGTCCAAGCCCTGGGGTGAATGGAGTTCAGTAGTTGCCAGCAGAGCCTATGCTTACTCGAGGTGGTTGGTGCAATTGTGTATTCTGTGAGGATTTGGATTGACACGTGCACTCTGGTGCAGACAAATCTCGTATGAAATGCAACTAATTCTTGGATTGGAGAGAAGGCACGCTTTTCTTTCAACAAAACGTCGGTTTTGGAAAGTTGAGATGAGGCTCACGGAGGTGGCAGGGCAAGAAACACAAATGGCTTAGTGCAGAGCCAATGGGCGCAAGGCGTGTAAAGTTCGTTGTTGCGTGGGTCCGCTTAGTGAGACACCATCAGCTGGCGTGTGGGACGCGCTGATCAGCTGAAAGCGTGCTCCGTAGTGTTTCGTTACTATGGCAACCAAAGCAAAGACAACAAAATGGCCGTGCACAACCTTACGTTCGAAGGTCCTTTCCTCGAATCATCGTTGGAGGTGATTCGTAAGATGCGCTTGGCCGGGCCACACGCAAACCCCCGGAAAAGAAAACAAAGGGGTACCTTCTTTATTGCGGTGCCCACCGCTGGGTTGCCTGCAGACTGGGATCTCTCTCCTGGGGCGGCCGATCAGGACGGGAGGCGAATAGCAGACAACGGCGCAAAGTGCAGCCGTGAGTGAGAGGCCTCTGTTTGGCTGCAGGCTGCAGGGCTGGCCGGCGTGTACAGGATGCACTCAGGGGGCCACAGGGGTGCCTCGTCGCCAATTGTAATAAAGAGGCACAACACCAATAAGCTTAGGATGAGCTTTTATATAAGGACCCCGGAGGTGAGGACCACCAGTACAGGAATGACAATACGTTCTAGGTGAGATTGTTGGAACGCGCAGGCATTCCAACAGAACATATGAGCATTCTGTGAGTGTATGACATAACAGTTCCACAGTATGCCACTACTTCAGCTACCTTTAGTGTAACATTCAGTGACAGTATTCTACATAGCAACAGTTCTGGTTCAACTTTGTACTTTTACAATTGTTAGGCAATTGTAAACCGCCACATGTAGGCAAGGCACTCTTCTTTCTTATACTGCGAAGAAATGGCAGCCACTTTGCCGCTTCCGTCTTACTACCGCCAGTATAACCCGCTTCCAATTCCAGACTGCCTTTCTCTCAACTTCAACAGTCCTAGCATACCAGATTGTTGACTTAATCTTCTTACAAGCAACAAGCTCACTTCAATAATATTAAATAGATAGATATGGCGATAAACAATGGTAGTGCAGCCAGCAAGTGGCAAAGTGTAGTGTTGGTCAGATAGGGTATCTGATAAGTGCAGAAGAAAAGAGTGGAGAACTGTATGGGTACAGATACAGACCTCAGTGCAGGGGGTGGGCCAGAGGCAGTGCATGAGGGAGGCAGGATGAACAGGTACCTGGGCCCGGAGAACAGAGGGCGCCCAGGTGCATGGTGCCAAGAGAAAGCAGATCAGCTGGGGAGAGCAGGGAAAAAGGCAGAAGCGAAGAGGAAGGTCTTGAGCTGCTTCCGGAACCAGAGATGGTTTTCCTTAAAGTTTTAAAGTGGCAGGGGGGCTGTTCCAAATGGAGGCCCCAGCCTAAAACGAAGATCTACCCCCAACTCGTTTCTCAGAAAAACAACTGACCCTGAAGGAATTAGGAGCAAAGGGCTTGAGAGGGGAAGTATTTACAGAGGGATAGCTGAAGGTATTTTTTACCCAGGACCCAGAATGCCTTGTGGACAATGCAGAGGGTTTTAAATGTAATCCTTGCATCCATTGGGAGCTTATTCAGGGATTTCAGAGCTGGAGAGATATGATCCCAGGGCTTGAGGCCAAGGACAAGTCTTGCAGTAAGGGCGGAGAGTGGAGGCAGGTAGATTTAGAAGAGGCTGTTACAGTAGTCCAACCTAGAGATAACCATTGCTTGAGAGACAGTGACTTCTGGGGGGGGTGGAGGGGAGGAGAGGCAAGGCAGAGTAGATGCAGTAAGAAGTTTGACTTTAGAGACAGATGTGTGCGGAGAAGGAAAGTGTGAAGTCAAAGGTAACCCTGAGGTTCTTAGCCTCGCAGGTAGGGGGAGGAGGGCCAAGAGAGGCTGGCCATAGAGTGAGGGGAAAGGATGGTGTACCAATGAGGATCTCAGTCTTGTTGGCGTTTAGACAATGGTTGTTCGCAGCACACCAATTTTGAATGGTGATTAAGCAATGAGGGATGAGGGAGGGGAGGTGGCAGAAGGAAGCCTGAAAATGAATGGTGACTTTGCTGGCTACATTTTATGAAGAAAAGCTTTGAAAATTTATTTTGGCTTTGAGTGCTCTAGATGTGCATGTGGTGACATACCCTATTGAAATATGATCCTTATTTTTCCACTCTGTATCTGCACACACCAAGTAGAACTTTCCTTACAATGCTTTTTCCTTACAATGCTTTTTCCAATCTGCACAAATTGTCCACACTTGCTGTAATCATGACAGTCCCGGAAGTAGATTTAAAAGGCACCATCTAACTGATAGAAATGTCCAGGTTCAGAGAAGGTTTTCCCCTTTGAATATTTTTAAAGCTTCCAAGAGACACTTACCCCTTATCGGGCAAAACTCTACAATACTATTACGGACTGGCAAAAACACCAGAACCAATTGACCAAGCCGAGATACACAGATTCCAAAACCAGAGAAACACCCACAAAATTGCAGAAATTGACAAATTTCACTATTAGACACAGATTTTAAGATCTTGACCACGATATTGGCAGGGAATGTTCAGACAAAGATACACAGATCAATCAAGTAGGCTTTACTGTCCAGGGGTTCTCAGCTAACCATTTGCGACGCATAGCACATTATCGACACGGCAGGCAAGATGGAAGGCAACCCCACTGTGGTTACTGTTGATGCCGAAAAAGCATCCGATTGGGCTGAATGGTCCTTTTTATTCAGGGATATGACCTTACAATGTATTAGTTGGATTCAAACCATATACTGGAACAAACTGCCACCCGTACTCTGGTTACAACCGGATGTAAAACCCTTCAGGAAACACAGAAAACTACTTTTAAAATGAACCAAGTGCCTAGCATAGCCTCCCCTTAAGGTAAACGGTATTGTCTCTTGATGTATTATCTTAACGCGTTTGTATGCGCCCTGATGCCTAAAGGCTGCCAGCTGTATGAATAAAAAATATTCTGCCCCAACTGCCACTATTACAGGCATTGCAACCTCTTTACCCTACAACGCAGGGTATCAGAAAAGGATGCCCACTATATCATTTTTGCCGTTGCCATGGAACCTGTAGCATGCCGTTTCGGAAGTAAGATTACAGTCTGGAAAATGGACAGTAAACTTCTGATGACATCCTTCTCACACTGCTTCACCCAGATACAGCATTGGGTATCCTTCAAATAAATACTTCTGCCCCCAACCCCCCCCCCATTATCATTAAATTTTCTACAGAATACGTGTACATAGCTGCATAGTACTGGAACAAAACTAAACTTCTACAATTCGGATGTCTATAGATTTTAACAAGATATACAAGCCACATAACCTGTGCAGATCATCCCTTCCCTACCATCCTCAGGGATCAAATTACAAGTACTCTACCACCCCTGATCAAAAGAATAGCACTTTTCAAAAAAGATATTGCTTGCTACCACAGATATTTATTTAACATGCTCCCAATTTCAATCAGTTCCCAGAGCCCAGATAGCTCAGTCGGTAGAGCATCAGACTTTTAATCTGAGGGTCAAGGGTTCATGTCCCTGTTCGGGCGTAACTTCCCTTGTCTCGGGGGGGATAGCTCAGGTGCAACGTGCTAGCCTTGGAAGCAAGACGGCGTGGGGCTACACAGCTGTCTGTCCGCGCAAAGAAACTTCTGGGTATTATGCACGTTAGAAATAACCAATTACAATCCAGGAAGCTTATTTGAAGGGGGATGTTGTCCCTTGATTTCCTTTGGTAAGGAGGCACGGCTAAAAGGACGCGCCGCAAGCTATTACATACACACAAAGCACACCTGTTTCCCGTTTTTACGCTAGAGTCAATTCTGGCTAGCCACATTTTTGTTCCTCCCCCAATGCCGTTGACTTAGATCAACAGTGCGCACTGGGAAAGCATAATTCAGTAGGTCATCCAAACAAGTAATGCACACTAAACATCTCAGAGTTTGTATTGGCCAAGAGCCAAATTGTGTCAATTATCACAAATTGGTATGTATATTTTTTTGGCCAAGCTAAGATTCCAAGGGATCAGAAATTCGAAGCATTGCTTTAGACACAGTCATAGCTGAACAGTCCTACCTGCCTGAAACAAAATTCTGGTGATACCCAACATAGTCATCATTTATAAAAAAAACATTTAACACACTGAGCTAAACCGGGACCAAGAATCTTCCACTTTGCCAATACATTTTCCGATGGCTAAGAAAAGCCTCAAGTTACTTATTTCATATTACAAACCTACCCAATTAACACATTTAACTCCTTGAAAACAAACTGATTGGGAAATCTATATTGGGCATAACTAACAAGAGATGGCCTCCTAAAACACTGGAAAGAAAATCAATATTCAGAGTGGTTGGACCTTGCAGCCCTTGAATGTATCTTACTGGCATCTCCAGCAGAGGAAAAATCTAACAAACTATCGTAGGTTGGGACACATGTATGGACGACGTAGGATCAGTATAAGCAATGCAGTAAGGTAAAGAGGGTTTACTTGTTTTCGCACATGGAGCATTGCATCACCTCACTTTTATTCTCGTTATCTATCTTCCATTTATCCTAAAATGTTGCTGCATTTATTCTCAAACCATTTATAAAACCTCATTTTGGAACTTTATGAAATGGTATGGATATAACATACGCTACCACAAGCCAAAGAAGGTATCCCTTTCGGACTGCCAATTTCACCTTTAGGATTCAGATCACTAATGTAGTGTTAGGCTAAGGACTTTTTTTTTTGTTTATTACAAACCTTTAAAAATTCACAGCAAAACAATTTCGTACTCCGCTCTACATATTTTTTTTACTTGAAATGGAGTACTATAAATGTTTGCAGGATGCATCACTTTTTTCCTTCAGATAATCCTGCTATCACTTCTAAAAATGCAGTCAGTGCAAATGTTAGCTTATTGTTTTCTCCAAAATGGATAGCACTCCACCATTCAACAGTATATGTAAAGTTTTTATCATTGTCCCATACACCTCGTTCTTTGATCTCGTAGAGTCGGACAGGCTAACACCAGATGCGTCAATGAGTCTTCCCCAATGTTACAGAGTCAACATATAGCGTCTTCTTCCATTCATTCTCTTCTTTGGTATAAGTTCTCCATTGTTTCCCATTCGTTTAGCCTGAAGAGCATAAAGGTGGTTCTCCTTTTGCACGGAAATTGCGTGAGGTATTTCGGGAGTTCATTTAGTTTTTGTTTCAAATGGAGCATTTTTAATTCTTTTATGATGTCTTCTCTTGTGTATCAATCCAGTCAAGTGTTAGCAGTTTTTTTATTGCATCCGGAATCTGTACTGAGGTTTGTGCATTAGTGTTCGGTTGATTTAAGATGGTTTCACAGGATGCCTTCTAGATTTTAAGGAGGCCATCCCTCCTTTCCGCTTTCTTTTGTTTTAAGATACCAAATTGTGCAGTGATGTTATCTCCAGAAATTTTCCTGTAAAGGTTTAGTGCATTCCATGTAACAATAACATGCATAGATAAGCTTAGTTCATACCTCATGCATGCAGTTGGAAAGCCTTTAGGCAGTCTGAGCCGTCGTCGCCATATCACATGCTCGCATCTTATCCAGAACTCAAGGCTGATTCCAAACAGTCTCCGCTCCGTGTGTCGGAGCGGGTAGTATTTTGTTTCTGTAGAAGCGAGCAACTGGGACCATGGAAAGTTTTCTAATAATAATAATATTTTATTTTAAAATCTGTATTTTATGTTGAGTTTTGAAGCTTAAGCAGCAGGTTGGTTACATTTGGACACCAGCTTTTTGACCATCACAAATGCTAGCACTTATGCCTAGATATTTTGATTAACAACTTTTATAACGTCATCGCCCAGCTTCCATTGGAATTGACCACACGCGTTTTGATTGCGTGCACCTTGTAAGTGCTTCAATACAAGGATCTCTGTTTTATGGACGTTAATTTCCAATATATTTATTTCAATGTAGGCTTTTAAGGCGTTCATCTTCCTCTTGAGTCCGATTGGCGTCAAGTCCAAGATTGCAAGGTCTTCTGCATATATAACTCATGTTAAGGTGTTCCTCGTTGATTTTGGGAGGGAAAGAATTTACATTATTCAGCGCCTCACCCACGTCCGATATAAAGTTAAAGAGCGTAGCTCCTAAGGGGCAACCCTGTTTTACTCCATGATTAGTTGGGATAGGGGTGGTTATGTGCCCTCTGATCAAGACGCACTTGTACAGGAGATATCTGAATAGAGTGCAGTTATTGCAGCAACCAAACTTGCTGGGCATTTCTTGCTTTTCATTTTTTCCCCCACAGCATTTCTCCATCCACTCCATCAAAGGCATGGGCCAGATCAATAAATGCAATATAGATTGCTTGTTTTTGTCTTATCGCCTCCATTTTCAGTATGTTCAAGATGAATAAGTTCAGGTTACATCCCACTCTGACAAAACCAGTTTGCCGTAAATCTACTGCTCCTGCATTCCCGGATCCATGTTAATTGGTTCAGCAGCTGACTGGCAAAATGTTTGCCCTACTACATCGAGTAGGGCTATAGGTCTAATTATTGGCATCCAACCTTGAGCCTTTAAAATTCGGCACAATTATGGCTCTTTTCCATGTTATGGGGACTCTTCCAAGTGTTAGTACCATCTTGAACAACTTCAAACAGAAGTCCGCCCACTCCTCAGGATTGTTTTTTAGCATGTGATTTGTTAGGCCATCGGGTCCTGGAGCCCGTGATGTACTTAGACTCTTGATGCTATTTAGAATGTCCTCTCTCTATATACAAAGATTCCAAGACCCCTCACTTGACGTTTTAGATGGTTCATAGTCTTTGTTCTTATGGAAGAGTGCCGTATAATGGGCAGTCCATTGAATGTCTGACCACGTTGCTTAGACTGGCAGTTTGTGGTTTCTCTAGGTCATTTATGGCCGCCCAGAAGTCTCGAGTTTCTTTGAATTAAACATGACATCATGCCCTCAGCATCTTTTTGTTCCATTGCAACTTTATGCCATTTTATCAAGTTTTTATATTGCATTTTCTTTTTTTCCTGTTTTTTCATCTCTTGAATTGTTGCTACTTTCAATTGTGCCTAGTTCTCAGATCTTTTTTCTCCCCAACTTCAAGATTATATACGTGTTTTTTTGCAATGCCTATGATTTATTTGCATTGAGGTTTTGTATACCTGAAGTAGTGTATCATACTCTAGCTTTTCTCCTTCATCTTCATTATTCCACTTATTTAATTTGGCTGTGAGAGGTTTTATTTTTGTGCTACTCATTCGCAGCCGATTTCCACCCGGTAAGACTTCTATTTTTTGGTCCCATTTCAATAACTTCAGATGGCTCCATATTAAACAGAACGGTTACTAGGTTATGATCACTTAGACAGGTTTTGGTGACCTTCATATTTTGGATCAGGTTTGTCATAGCTTTAGATGTTATAAAGTAATCCAGGATCGATTTCTGCATACCTCTCTCCCAAGTTACTTGCGCCGGAATGTCACCTAATATTTTACCGTTGAGAATGTCCATACAGCTGACATCAAGTTCTTGCCAGATATTCCTCAAGATTTGTGCTCGTTTCTCTTGGTGCCATTCTCAGTTATTAGGAGATCCATGTTGAAATCTCTGAATATAGGCATGGTCTTCAGACTGTTATCTGATCCACCAGATCACATAATTGGTCAACAAATGCAATTTCATCAACCGCTTTATGTTGCGTATATAAGTTAATAATGTGTATCTTTGTTATATGTAACTCTTTCTGACAGTGATGTATGACTGTAGTTAGGGACAAGGATTTTTGGAGGTACCAATTCTTAACCCACTTTTCCTTTTAACCATAGTAAACATTCCAGACATAGGTCGACCTTTGTCTTTGCGTATAGCAGGATTGAAAGCAAGGTCAAACCAGTTTACCAAAGGTGGTTCGGCAAGCCATGTTTCCTGACAACAGATTATGTCCAAGGGCTTCAAGATATTATTAGAATTCTGAAATAAATGAGTAAATCCATGGGTATTCCAGGAACCCTTACATTAGCTGCAATTTGTAGAATGTAAGGCTCCCACCATCCAGGTCCAGCTATCATCAATATCTCCTCTTAGCTGTACCTCCTTAGTTTGATTCAAACGTTTTCTACAATTTTGCACTTCGATAGTGACTCTAAAGCGCTTTTTTTGATTTTATTAATTCACTGGTATTTTCTTCATCCCAGCATAACTCATCTTGGACTGCTTTATGAGTTATTTTGGCCTCATAGGTTTTTGGGGCTTTTTAATCGGTCCTTGAATAGAAGCACCTTCCTCGTTTACACTGTGGCTAGCGCCGTGAGGCCCCCTCTCTGGCCCATTCTTGTTGATTATCTCTTGTATTGAGAACCCAAGATAATAAACCTCCTCGGTAGTTCTCAGAATAAGATCATGTACAAACTTTGAGTGGATGTGTAACACTACTCTATCTAATGTTGAATCACCGACGAATTCCACTCTTTGGATATCGTTGAAGTTCATGTTCGGTACATGGTTTAAGAGCTGCATAACATTGAAGAGATTTAGCATCAAACCATCTTTGGGTTCGGTTCTTCTAGTAGTAGTCGAAAGTCAGATCCTCCCAGGATTGTTTTAATGCAAGCTTTTTGGCTCGTAGGTTTCACTTCTGTCGACCCTCCATGATTCATCAGCGGATTGGTCTCCTAGGTTTCTCTTAACTGAGGGCCCTTCCCCTTTAGTAATTTGTAGATGTTCTTTTCCAATGGGATCGAAAGATTTGTCAACTTTGGAGTTTTTATTTCTATCATCAGCCGTCGTTTTTAGTTTGGCAAGCACCCTTCTCCCTTTTTTTGTTGTGAGGAATTCTTGAAAAGACAGCCTGTTCCCTCTTATCTTCTTTGATATTCAGCTTCTTTCCGGTGACAATTTAGCAACAATTCTTTTCCAATTTTTGACCTCTCCACATGCAGACTCAGCAGCTGGCTTGCTTTCCTCATTACTTTCGAGTAGGCATGATGAATTTTGCATCTTTTCCTCATCCTCAGACGACTGATCACTTCCTTCTTCGTCATCAGTTATTTCATAGGTAGATACATCAAGTAAGTCCTCTACAGTAGCCTCTTCAAGTGGTGCATCAAGATTTGATTGGTTTGCCTTCGGTGCAGTATCTTTATTTTCCGGCACGGTTTTCATCGTTACAGATTTATTTTACTCTATTCCAGATGAACCATCGCTGGCCGTTTGGATTATCACGTTCAGCGCCTTAGGAACTTACAAGAGTTCTTGGCATTTGTTTTTTTTTCCCCTTTGTCATATTCTTAGTTTTTTTTCTTCATATTTGGCATATCCTTTTCCACGTTTGAATTCTTCACTTTGTCAAATGCTTTTTTATTTTTTTTCAACGATGGAGTAACTTTCTTTGATCACATTTCCCATCGATTCTCCATCACAAGAGGCAGGTATAGAGTTACTAGGTATTTTTACATCAGCTACAGCTGTTAGATTTCGCACAGGGAAGTTCAAAGCCAAAGCCTTATAATTTTCTGCTTGAGCAATTAGCTTGTCTTCCGCACTCAGATTCTCAAATGACAACCCTCCAGCATTTTTTGAAGTTGAAGGAATAGAAATATCTTTCACTCGTTTTACGACAAGTCTTATCAGGCATCAGTTTGCCATTGTTGGTATATGTTAGAGGATAGAGCGACAACACCGCTTGAGGCTCTGCTTGCAGTCTCACATCACTGATGGTATTTGTGCGAGTGATCTTACCAGCGCATCTATCCTTATTAAACTGGGGTACGTTCTGGTCTTTATATAACTCGTTTTGAAAGACGATACGTTAGTTTCCATCTGTGTGGTATTTCCTTAGAATTGATAAGGCTTCTTTAGCCACTTCTGCCAACAACATTTTGTCTTCACTTGAGCTTTAAGGATTCCTTCAATGTTTGCTGTTAGCTCATATTTCTGCTTGTCCTTTTGGGAATGAATTTATTTCTTGGAACTTCATCTCCAGGCTGATCATTTTGGTATTTACAAGGGCAATCAATGTATTCTGGTCTCTGTAGCTCTCATTGCATTTTTCATATATTTTTGCTAGTGGTGTAATGGCAATAGCCATAGATGCCAGTAAATTAGGCCTCAGTTCATTGATTACATTTTCAGTAACTTGATGAGTTTCTTTTGCATCAGGGCCTTGTTGGACGATTGCAGTTTGAAGTTAATAGGTGGTCTCGGTGTTTATTTTCGATGGTGTGTCACATCGGTAGAGGAATCATTGGTAGAAAAATTATCCGTCGAAGACAGACGGCGATAACCGATGCTCTTTACTCTTGCCTTTAGATGTTATTTTTTCGCCGTTCCTGGGATCGACTTTCATTAACTTTGAATTTTATTTGAGAGCAACACAGTTCGGTCATTGGGCATGAATCCACCCGTCTTTTCGCTTGCACAGCTTTTTTGGCTGTGTTCAGTGTTTTAAAGGATTCTTTCTTTTCATGTCAAGTTTTAGATCGACTTTACGGCTCATTGTCAGTTGTTCAGACGCTGGGTTTGCCAATAGAGTGTTTACAGCCTACTTCCTTCTCCTTACTCGTTCACTTTTTCTGATATGCGACGGCAAGAGAATTGCGCCTGTCATTAGTTATTACAGGCTCTTGATCAATAATTAGCTCAGTGTCAAAATTTGAATGTGCACTTGGTAAATCCACTATGCTGGTGTTTGATACACTGATCACCATTCATGCCCATATTTTGCTTAGTTGGCAAATTAGTCTTCCCTCGTGGAATTTCCTGTGAAGGAGCCTCTGAAGAGGAGCCATTTTTCAGCATGTGGACAATCGGCGCAGGGGTAGGCCGTAATCCTCAATAGCATCTGTAGGATTGGTCAAGCCAGATCCTTTCTTGTGTCGAGGCAAAGAGCTAACCTTCATCAAGGGATATGGGGCCATTTATTTTCCCCAATAACTTGCCGGCGTATGGTAGTCAGAATCGGAGCTTCACCTACCGCTCCTCTGATCTCTTTGGGGAATAGAATTCACCTCCTTGGTACCCATGTCACTCTCGCATTCATGCACACACGGTTGCAACACGTATGCTCTAGAGAGACGTGGCAAATGCTCTTCCATTTCGACACTTTTAGCACTGTCACCTCCACCCGATTTATCTTCAGGTGGTTTATTTACATAACATACTTCTGTTCCGAGTGCACCGGGCCAGAGAAATTGCCAGTTCGCAGGGCAGTTCATAGGGCAAAGGCATACTGTCTGGACCGCTTTGGGCGAATCACCCAGCTGTTGAAAGCTCCGTAGAGCGGTTACATCCCCCGAAGCGTGTTCTCGAACAACACCTTCAGCCATGTGCGTTAAAGCGGCCACAGCCATACCTGTTGCTGTATTCACCGCGTCCAAGGGGAGGGGTTCATCAAAGACTTGATACTCTTTTTCAACAGAACAGAGTCTGGTACATCCTCAGCCTCCTCAAGCACTTCTTCACCTCTCGCCAATAGAGTACATGAATTGTAACAGCTGGTCTCACTTACTTGGTGCGACGGCTGTTTCAATGCCCGTGAAGGTGTCTTAGCAGGGCCAGACTCACAGCGTGTAGATTTCGCGTGAGCACAAAGTTGACGTCTTGTTCCATGTTGAGATGTTAGTGCTGTGCTGGGTATACACGGTCAGCTTAACTCCTTGCACTCCACGCAACCCAAGGAACACAAAGAACACTCCCTCGTCACTCCGGCTAAGGACTTTATCCACTACTCATCCCTGCACTTGTGTCCTTTCTTCACACCAAGTCACAAGATTAAGGGGAAGTTTTACATAATGTCACCCACTTGGTGCCCTCAAAACAAACATAACCCAATCTTCCCCAATTTTCACCCTCTCCACTGTATAAGGCAGAGTGCGCAGTAAAATAAAAAAATACCAGTGACAATTCACCAGCTCCCGATAGTATTTAAGACTTACATATTTCTTTTTTGCAACAAAGTGCCGGAATGCGAGATGGGCTGTGGTATTGAAGACCGCCTTGCAGCATTTAAGCTGGCCCTGTATTACCGTAGGAAGCTGCAAAAGCGCAGTAATGCCAATTAAGTCTGTGGGTCAAACCACTACTGGCAAGTGGCGAGAATCTGCTTCATTACAACGCGCAGGGCACGCCAGTCATTCATTAAAACCAGTCAGTGCAGAACAAAAATAAACAAAAAAACTAATTTAAAAACCTGGCTGTGTGAGAACTGCAGGGGCAAGTGACATTGTATGCATGCTAGTAGCTCAAAAGATTTACCTTTGGCGTTACATATTATATACAAATAAACCTTTAGCGGGTGCAGGTCCACTAATATGTAAACGAAAAGATTTAAGTACTTTCCAAGGATAAACAGAAGCGTCCAACTTTATCCAGTGGAGAGAAGAGACTGACTGCAGCGCATGCTAAAAGCAGGGAGGGCCTTGTGTGGGTGGAGCCACAAAGGCTTTTTCAGCATATTCAGTCTTTTTCCCCATACTCTTTATTGGCATTTATAGAAACAGTGGCTACAGCATTCTCAATGACATAACCGCAGTGTCTCATTAACAAAAGAACTTAGCCTCCTCTGAGGCGAACAGGTGTGGGAGGAAACGGGGGGGGGCTCCAGAACGGGGTTCTGCAGACTCAGATTGTTGCAGGGGCTGTGTTCAGGGGTGGCGGAGGGTTGGGGAGCAAATGTCATCAGCTGAGGGGGAGAGCTAGTCCATCTTCAGCAGCCGACGGTGGTCTTGCCACTCTGGGGAATTTCTCCACCTAATCTAGGAATGGGGACCAGATGTTGTAGAACTTATTACTGTTTCCAAAGCGGAGGGTCGTGATTTTCTCTGTGGCTGCAATGTCCCAACACTTTACCCACCACACAGGGATTGCCGGTCCCTCCAGGAGTTTCCACAGTCTGGCAATGGAGATTTTGGCTGCAGTGAGTAAGTGCATGCAGAGGCCCGCCAGGTTGCCTGACATCGGGAGTAGGCCATCCCCTTGCTCCCAGTACAGAATTAGAAGAACGTCTCAGCACTATAATGACTAAACAATGCTCAATTTTGCTATAGTCACGATTCCCTTCCTATGCATCTTTTAACCTCCTATATAGCATTTTTGGACATATGCGACACTTTTATGTAAGCAAAGAAGAAAGGCAATGCAGGCTGGACTTGCACCACAATGCGTGCTATAGGACTTGAACGCTCCGTCCTCCACCTGCACAACGGCATTGCATCCTTTCCACTCCTCCATCCAAATGGCATTTTTTACACTGTCCGTTTTCGGCTAGCGACGGTTATTCCTGTTATAACAGCAGTTCCCTTGCATTAAACAAAAAAGAAAAATGCGACTTTAATTTCTGAAAATCCTCTCCTGCAAATCACAATGGGAGTTATGGGTATAAGTTAAGGAGAGGGGGGCATCCCCCCTCCGTATAATATTTTGGGTGAGGATGAGGTTCCAGTTGAAAATGCTTGTAGTGCACGATGAAAATCCTGACTGCAGGGGTCAATTCAACAAATAAAAACAAACGAGGGGCAGGTGCAGCAAAATTAGTTTTAGCAATGCGCTTGCCTCTCCGATTTAGGGTAGGAGGCCGTGACAAATGCAAAATAATCGGCCAAATCCACTGTGAGAGTCAAAAGTTAACAGCAATTCAATTTTTCAGGTTTCCTATGCATCTGGATACTCAACCGGTGCACTATACATAGATACAACACAAATCTAAATACACACTTCTGGGAGAACAGCCCAGCTTAATAGACTGAACAACCAGCCTCAGATGACAGATGTGCAAAAATGAGTCGCGCTTTCAAACAGCTAAACTCCTATATCATGCACAAAAGACAAACTGGCATTTAAATCTGTATACAAGTCCAGTAGTTTGAATTTTGCAGAGGTGTGTGCACTTGCAACCATTCAACGTGCAATGCGCCAGTCTAAAAAAGAAAAAATGACTACATTCCCATACAATTTAGTACTGTAACCAGTTGACATGCAGTCCATCATAATATAAGTTCATGTCCCAGCACCAACAGCAAGCACAGTCTTTCGCCCAAAACACAGAAAACTATTTGAGTTGCTATTTAACTGTGTGTAGGGAAAAGTCAAGGAGTTTGAATTCCCTCTCGCAAACAGCTGCCACCCACTGGTGTCCTCACAGTTAAACTGGTTGCCCAACAACCTAGTGTAAAAATAGCGTGTTTATGAGATCAAGTTGCAGTGGTCAAAAGGAGGGCACAAAGGGACCGAAACTATTGAGCACAGACTTCCAAAACTTACCATTCATACATCCAGAATATCCTTTTGCAAACTAAAAGGTGGCTTCACAATCTGTCTCTAACTCTGTTGACAGCGTTCTGTGGAATCTTCCCATACCACGTGTGCAGCACGCCAAAGATTGCATTTGCAAAGCCAGTAGGTCTTGGTTGTCATTTTAAGAGCAGCCTCAACCACTCAAGCTTCATGCGAGGATTAAAATGTTCAAGCCAAAGCAATGAAAACAATTGTTTTTCCTACTCCAGCACCAAGACTCCTCCCAAAAAAGTAGAGCAGACCAAACAAATCTGGTCATCGGAATTCGACAGTGGCAACCAATTGCATCAAAGTGACTAGGTACAGCCATTTACGTTTGAGCCGTCACCAAGAGGAATGTTTATGCCGGGGCGACCTTCATGGCTATGAATTAAATCTCAATTTTAAGGTTTCCCAACTTGTAAAAATAAACATTGTACAATGTAGTTGTATCCAGGAACCTACCACGTAAGTTGAAAACGGGTACCATTAAGTTAATGAAGCATAGTTTAAATGGAAAATCATGGGGTTAAAAAAAAAAAAAAAAAAAAAAAAAAAAAAAAAATTACAATCGTCCAAAATAAATCCCGATAAACAAACAGGTTTGTAACAACCGGTTACAAACTGCACAATAGTGTGCAAAATCAGCACACGCCCAAGGCTTGTGCCATTGGCTAGTGATATTCCACTCTTGGGGAGTAAGAAATAGTGTGCTGTGTATGCGCATAGAATTCAAGTAGAGTGACTTTCAGCTGACGAGTAGCTTGCAACTTGAATTTCTGCACCCTGAAAATACACACTGTAACCAACTACCTCCGTGCAACCTTCATAGCTCCCTTCAACGAAGCAGTCGTGGAAAAAGACTCATTTACTACTGTCTGTATTCTGCATTTTTTTACATTAAATCCTGTAGCCAATTTGAACTAAGAGGCATTGACATGCGTGAGCGCTAGCTGGTATTCTCCAGTTGCACATACCAAAAACAATGCAAGTAAACCGTGGGTTCGAGAAGGTCGCGATATTCGCTCCAAAAGACTTACTACAGATCTTGTGACCAGAAGCGTCATAGCAAACAAAATTTCCTGTGCCAATGTACTGTCAGTTTGTGGCAAAATAAATGCATTGGATGGCCCATGTTGGATACCTTAGCCAAATGTGTACTACAAAAGTAAACTAGGTACAGTTAACTTCTGGACAGGTATGCAAAAAAACTGCTCAGATGTTAACAGTTTTATTTTTAAATGTTTATTGGCATTTGTATTATACATCACCAATTCGGTGTACGCGTGTTATCAACCGTCAACATGTGCATGGTAGAACACAAATTGGCAATAACCAACATTTTAAGAAGGGAAAGAAACAATCAAATTAAACTAAACAACCAGTCTTCGCTTGCAGTGTTAACGTGTTGGGGTACATGGCCCCTCCTACGGACCATTGCAGACTTCTGGATCTCGGTGCTAGTCCAGCCAGAGATGCCGAGTCAAAGTGCTCCCCATCGGGACCTCGGCTATTGTCTTTAGTCTAGGGTAGTTCGGTGGGCTGGGACAACTCAGGGGGGGGGGGGGTTTGCCGTCCGATGGGTGAAACATGTCCCAAATGAAGGCCTTCCAGTCCTCGTATGCTGAGCTTGCCTCTCCTGCCGCCTTGGCCACTCCTTCTCCCCATACTGTTTCCGCCCCTGTCCAATGTTAAAGGTTCTTGTGCCACCTGTCGAACTGCGGATCCCTCACGGCTTTCCATGCCATGGTTCTTTTGGCTAGCACACATACCATATCCATCAGCTTCACTAAGTGTCTCAACTTGCTTATTTTTGGGTATGCTCCCAGGAGGCATTCCTTCGGGGACATTCATATGGCACCACCCCTGCTCTCCTACAAGTCTGTTCTACGTTAGCCCAGAGGTTTCTTGGACAACTCCAGAACATGCGTCATATCCGCCCCTTTCTGAGTTGCATCAGAGGCATAGGGGCTTAGCGTTCTGACTAAATTTGGCTATTCGGTCTGGTGTCATGCACGTTCTATATAGGATCTGTAATTGGATTAGTCTGAAGCTTGCGTTCCTTGACACCTCTCGGGGGTATATTAGAATTCTCTTCCATTCCTTTTCTGTTATGTCTACCCCCACGTCCGCCTCCCACTTCATTTTCAGAACCTCACTTTTAGGGTTGGGTCTATCCGCTAGTTGGGCGTAGAGCCTGGACATTGGTTTCCACCCGTCCCCCAGGTTGTATAGTGGTGTTAGTAGTGGGTCTTGTGCAGGCTCTCCCGGCCACTCTTTCCACTGCTTCTAAGCCCCCTCCCCGACTCTCCTATACCACACAAACTGGCCTTTGGGTAAGCCTTCTGTCGCTAACATTGACTCAAAGTTTCTAAATGTCCCCCCCTTCGTGTGTGTCCCCCCCCAGGTGTAAATGCCATATTCCTCCCATTTTCTCATCCAGGCCAGGTCTGCCTTCCCCTTGAACACCCCTGCCACAATTGGGATGTCTGAGGAGTAGGGATGTGCTCCACCTGTGAGTTTCAGGGTCCTATTCCATATTTTCCTGCCCAGTTCTATTAACATCGAAGGGGGGGGGGGGGTCTTCCATATGCAGTCCACCAGAACCCATAGTATTTCTTTCAGGTTCGCTGGTGTCACTGGCTCCCTGAGCAGTCTGGTTTCAGACGTAGGTAGTCTTGTCCGCTAGCCACTAGGCCGCATGACTTATTTGGGCTGCAAGGTAGCATCTTTCAAGGTCTGGTAGCTGGATACCTCCCGCTTTATATGCTAGTGTTAGCGTGCTGAGGGATATTTTGTGCATGGTGTTGCCCCATAGCAGCTCTTATCAGCTTTTCTAATAATCGAAAGAAAGGCTGGTATGTAGCTGTGTACATTGTGGAAGAGATATAGGAACCTTGGTAATACTATAATTTGGACCACTGCAGCCCTACCCATCATCGATGGTGGTAATTTGAACCAGAACTTTGTTGATTTTCGTAGCCCATGCACCGCAACCTGGGTGTTACCTCCATGCATCTTTTCAGGTGTGTGCTAGATATTGACCCTCGGGTATCTAAATGTGTGTGGTTTCCATTGGATTCCCACTATTGGGAGGTTAGCCTCATCTTTTCCAGCCAGTCCCACCAGCGGGAATGCACATGACTTCCCTCTGTTGAAGGCGATCCTTGACACTCGGGCGAGGTTCTCTAGGGCCTCTAGGATTGTTGGTAAATTGAGATGGGGAGTCCCTCAGGTTTAGCAGGTCATTGTCTGCGTACAGTGAGACAATGTGGTATTCTCCCATTCTGATGCCAGTATCAAAGAACGATTTCCTCATGTATATGGCTAATGGTTCTAGGCCAAGAATATAGAGCATTGGGGACAGTGGGCAGCCCTGTCTAGTGCTCCTCTGGCTATCCCACAGTTCTGTCACTATCCTGCCGGTCCTTACCCTGGCCACTGGTGATTGGTATAGTATTTTTATCCATTGATGAAGGATTCCCCCAACCCAAATTGCCTTAGGACCTCCAATAGCCACTCCCAGTATATGGAATCGAAGGCTTTTGTGGCGTCTAGGGATACCACCGCGTAGAATTCTTGTGAGTCGTTAGTTTGTGCCATTATGTGTTGAAGTATGCGTAGGTTCGCTGCAGTGTTCCGGCCTGGTATCAAATCCATTTTGGTCCTAGTGTACCAGTGTCCCCATCACCCATGTCAGCCTTTTAGCCAGTATGGTCGTCAATATTTGTATGTCGTAATTGAGCATGGCCAGTGGCCGGTACAAACCGCATTCATCTTTTGGTTTCCCTGGCTTGGGTATCGGTACCACTAGTGTCTCCCACATGCTTTTTGGTAGTATCCCTTTCTTGTAAGATTCATTAAACACTTCCAGGAGGATGGGGGCCAGGTCAGCATCGTACACCTTGTAGAACTCGGGGGTAATCCGTCACTACCCAAGGTCTTACTCGGGGATGGTGATTTAATTGCCTCCGTTATGTCTTCCACTGTCAGGTCCCCATTTATTGAGGCCCGTTGGGCTTCATTCAATGTTGCCAAGCCTCTCTTCCAGTGTGTCCATGACCTCACTGCGACACCACCATTGCTTGGCTGTACATCTGGGAGTAGAAATGCTTGAAGGGATTGTTGACGTCCGACTGCAATGTGTAACTCTCGCCAGTGGAGTTTTTAACCTCAGTGATCAGGAGTTTTGGGTGTTCCCTTCTGCACAGCCACGACAAGAGAGTCTGCTTGGTTTATCGCCCTATGCATGTGCCCTTGTAGTTTTGGTTATATAGTCAAACTTGGATAATCTGGCCCATGCATTTTGGCAGTCGCTTCGGGCTGCGGAAAGTTCCTCCTCTGCCTCCCTATCTTAGGTGTGGTTGTTTCCAGCTGTGTGATCCGACTTTCCCCAGCCTCTAGTTCATTCCTCAGTGGTCTCCTGATCCCCCCCTCCCCCAGCACTAGCAATGGCTTCTCCCCTGACCACCACTTTTATTGCTTCCCAGATTGAAGGGTTGGGAGACAAACGCCCGACATTGATGTCTAGGTATTGTATTTTATCTCGGAGGCCCTTCCTAAAGGCGCAGTCTGTGAGGGCTTCCATTGGCATTAGTCATTGGTATGGGTGGTTTGGGCCCCCTTGTTTTCGACTCCATAAGTAGTGGGGAATGGTCCGATATTGACCTTCCCAAGTAAGATATCGCCTCCACCTGGGGTAGGTGCTGCTCATCGATTAGTAAATAATCAATTTGTGTGTAGAGTGCGTGGGGTGATGAAAAGTAAGAGTATACCCCATCATTCCGATGTAGTTTTCCAGACCTCGGCTAGGTCCAAGTTCTCCATTACCTTGTTTAATGTAGAGTGGATTGAGGTAGGTTGTAGCATTTGGGGATCCGATCTGTCCAGTAGGTGGTCACGTATACAATTGAAATCCCCCTCCCCATATGAAAAAGCAGTCACGGTAGGGCGTTAGCTGGGCGCTTAACTTGGTCAGGTACCCAGAGGTCCCGTTGTTGGGGAGATAGGAATTGACTATGCATATGTCCAATTGTTCTATGCTGCCTCTTAGTATCAGGTACCTCCCTTCTGTGTCCACCTCTTTCGACAGCATCTTAAACTGTATTGCGCCATCTATCCATGCACCGTGCATGTATTTGGAGTACGCTGTACCAAAGACTTGCCCTGCCCTTCCCCCGTTGTCCTGTGCCACCCCTCCCCACCATTCAGACAGTTTAGCAGTGCTCTCAGTAGTTAAATGCGTCTCTTGCAGGAGTGCAATTGAAACGGGTTTCCTCTTCAGGAAAGATCTGATACTGACGTTCCACGTCAGCATCTTAACGTCATCCGCCATGCCTGCGTTGCAGCGTCCCTTTTGATCAGATCCAGTGTCCATTGTTCACGTAGGCATATTCTGTCAAAGACTGCGAAACGTTTCAAACAGTAACTCGGTAAACTTAACCAACCGCACCTAGCAGTTGCGCCTTGTGGGCGATGCTCAGGTGCCCTCGCCACGTCTTGGCCTCTCCAGGTGGTCTGTGGCAGGTAGTGGTGCACCGGCAACTGCCTGGCACCAGTCTTCGCGGGGTCGTGCCATCCTGCTCTGGTCAGGTGTTGTGGCAGGTCTCCCGTCTTTGGCAAGAAATTAGCGTGGTTTGTCTTCTCTTTAGAAGAAATCTGTCTATGGCAGGACTCCGTTGCGATAGTCGTTCTGGTTCACAGCCGTCTTCTCCGTTTGCCATGTTATTGTGTTCGAGCCACATATCTGCTGCTGCTGTTTCTAGGAAAATAGCCCTCCCTTTGTATATGATCTTGAGCCTGGACGGGTAGAGCAGCATGTACTTAAGATTTAGCTGGCGCAGTCTGGCTTTGACTGGGACAAATGAGCTTGTTGCCCTCTGGACCGCAGGGGTGTAGTCCGGGTATATTGTGATCTTAGCGTTCTCCGCTTATTGCCCCCCTGTGCCGAGTGGCGTAGTACGATTTCCCCAGTCTTGAAAGTTGAGGATCCTAGCTATGATCGGGCTTGGGTACGATCCTGGTGGTGTTTTTTTCTTGAAGGCCCTACATGCTCTTTCAACAGTGAACCCCTGTGAGAGCCGACCAGCACAGATTCTTGTTGTAGTAAAGTTTCTACAAAGTTTGTGGGGTTAGGGCTCAAGTCCTTCTGGAACGCCAAGTAAGCGGACGTTATTGCGTCTAGATCGACCTTCCGCGTCTTCGGCCCTTTTTCTCCATTATCTTGTTGCGGCTCTCCAGTTCCCCAGTCCTGTCCTGCACATCTTTTAGCGGTATAGACATTTCGTGCTGCTCAGATTCTGTGGCCGTCACTCGTTCCGCAAGGTTGCACATGAGTTGCATGTCTGATCTCACCACCTCTATCTTGGTGTCGATAAAGGTGCGCAGCCCAGATATTGCCTTCAATATTTGTTTTAGTGCGTTCCTCGGGCGCTTGTTGGGCTGGTTCAGTCTCTTTAAACTCTAGTCTTTGTTCCTTCGGTCCGACGGTGGTAAAGGATTCCATGATGCTTTTTTTTTGTTTTTGTTTTTCCCTTTGGGAGTGGGCATGTCCTTATACCACGGGTTGGGGCTGTGATGGGTCACTAGCCGGGGCCGCCCTGCCCACATTTGGGATCTGCTTGTATGTGTGCCTCTGTGTGTTCCTCCCCAGAGGCTCTTGATCTGGGTCTTACTTGTTGGCTGTCTTGCAGGAGTTATCGCCCCGGCAGGGGATTGGGTAGAGTGGGTTGTTGCGTCCGCCCACCCAGTCATTTTGTGTTGCGCATGGGGCCAGAGGTACTGACCCCCTTTGTTTATGTCCTTAGGGCGCTCCTTTCCTCCAATACGCATCTCAGCTCAGTCTGTGGTGCAATGTCGCTTGGTTAGGTCGCTGCTAGTCTTGCCTGTGGGTGGTGTCCCTATGCCCTTTTAGTCTCTTGGGGTGGTAGGCACGCACACCAGGTATACGTTGTTGAGGTGCAGGTCGCCTTGTAAGCAGGCTTGTGGCACTGCAGGGGGGGGGGTCAGACGCAAAGTTTGGCGCCCCCCTTGCTCCGGTGATGGGTTTCCTCTAATCTTGTTGCTTCCACAGCACTCGCTTTTGGTTTCCTCACTGATGGTCCAATGTGTTCCAGCAATCAGGCCTCTTTCCGGGAGTTAAGAGTTGCGTAGTTCTTGTAGCACGCGCTGGTTTCCACCATCTGGCCAATGAGGGCCGCTTGCAGCTCCCAACGCGGTGGGTCTCCACACCTCCGTTGTGCTACTCGTTTTAATTTCTATGTCCCCAGTCTTTAATGCGCTCTTTGTATGAGAGCTAGTCCCCGCCCAACAGCACAGCCTTCTCTATGATGCGTGCGCCACTATGATGGTACAGAAACAGTTTCACGCCTCCGGTGTAAGCACTGTTTATGCCGTAATACTTTCACCTAAACCCAGCACTGCTGCTATCTGTTGCGGCCCACCAACCGTACTAGTACTCACAATGCATTGCCCAGGACATTGCGTGTTGTTGGGCCGCCGTGTTCCAGCCCTCATGTTTTCAACATTGCTCAGCGATCGGGGCCTGCAGACGCCTTACGATCCATGCGCCCTCAATGTTTTGTGTGCACTCGTTAAGAAAAGTGCTTGTAGTCGCCACTCTGCAGCTACATTTGCCTCTCAGGGGTGCTTGCTCTCCGCTTACCCAGTCGGTTCACGGGGCACCCAATTATCAGGTCTCGTCTCTGGTAACTTGCCCAGCGCCAACCGTCGTTCCAGTGCCCTTTTTGGTTTGTCAGCAGCCCCCTCCTGGCAAGTAAGGAATTGTTCCTGTGCTGTGGTCTCGTTGTGCAGCTCCCTCTCTTCACTCTGTCGCCGGTCCTCCGCCTCTAGGTGGACCGTCTCTGTCCGGCCACGTGCAGTGTTCCCAGTAGTTCAGTATTCTCGGCTTCGCCAATGCCCGGCACCTTTGCTTCCTCCGTCTAGTGTGTAGTTGTGGGGGATGGCGGAGCTCCTCTTTGGTGCCCCGCCGGGTTTGCTGGGTGGGTCTTGCGCTCCGGTATGCAGCCGGCGCCAGGCTCAGTCTCAGAGCGGCAAGGTGCTCCGGGCATCCAGTGCAGGTGTAATTCGTTCCGCACCAGCGTTGGAGCCTGCCCTCCCCCTGCTTGTTCCTACATCGCAGCACCGCCCGGCATCTTTGCTGTCCAGGGGCTCATGTTCTGAGGCCTCGTTTATTTAAGACGCCAGTTTCAATTTTCATCAGGATTTCGTCCGGTGCTGGCAGAAATGCATCTCTTTTCATTGGGATGTAGTCTTGCCACTTTCTGGTATTGCCAGATTACAGGATATTGGACAGGATCAGGACGGGAGCTCTGCCCAGGCACCTCAGTCCATGCGCACCAGCCACTCCCCCTTGGATTTTAACAATTATGAAAACCGGGGCGGAACGACACCCTGTAAAGACAGGCCCAACATCATTAAGGAGCTTTCAGTAGCAGTGTCCAAGAGACTGCAGGCAAAACTTCACCCAGCATCCGGATTAAGCCCGACAACTCTCAGCAGACATTTTGACAACAGTGAGGTGATCATGCGACTTAGCCAGTCCATTGACAACTGCGACGATGAGTGTGCAACTAGTGTGATAACTGCCCGATGGACCTGCATGCAACTTTAGGATTAATCTAGATTCAAATCGCCTAGCACCACAAGAGGCCTTGATTGAGGACCAGGGTGACGGTCTGCCTTAGCCTTTAAGGTGGTAGGGTGTGTGTGAATCCTCATCTTCAGCGCCCTCACGGCAGGCGAGAACCTGTCTGTAACTGCTCAATATGACTAAGATGAATAACACAATATGCTTGACTAAGATGTATGTACACCGTGAAACCCAGGGGTTTGGGCATGTAATCAAATACAATAAAAGACATTGACCTGCCGCCATTGCAGTACAGTGGACCACTCAATACCCTTGGAGAGCTCTCAACATTGAACTGTAACCCCTGTCTCTATGTAGTAGGGCAAAATGGAGCACCAAAATCAACTGCTCCATGAGCCAATACACCAACCAAATCCACTTCCAAGCTGCTGACCACCAGTGGAGCGGCTGAAAGCATGGAACCAGAATCAATGCCGATGTAACTCATATGTTGGCATGTATGCAGGAGGGATTCGCCAAGGTGAACAACTTGACGACATAACCAGCACCATAGACTCAAAGCTTACATTGATAGGACTAATAACGTCCAGTGGAGGCTGACACCAGAGCAGGCACAGTGGAAGAGGATATGTCCACCATGAGAAACTAACTTGCCAATCTACAGGCATGTACTCCAGGTGGAAAAAAGGACTTGGAATCACGATCTCATCGCAATAACATTTGCGTTCCTCCAAGCAGCACGTGAACAAGGCCATCTGATGTTTTGATCGAACAGAATACACATCTAACCCGCTTTTTTCAGTGGCCCTTCAGCAGGAGAGGAAATCTTTCTTAGCGGTCAAGAAACAACTACGTGACCATTTGAAATACGCAGTATTATACCCCGCTAAGCTGTGTGGAGTGGAACAACAAGACATTCATCTCTGTCTTCGGGTGGGGCCTCCCTCTGAACAGCCTCCCTGCCACTCTAAAACTTGAGAACCATCTCCGGTTCCGGAAGCACCTCAAGACCTTGCTCTTTTCTTCTGCCTTCGCTCCCCCTCTCCCCTGCTGATATGTTCTCTTATGGCACTGTGCACCTGGCCACCCTCTGTCCTTCGTGCCCAGGTACCTACTCACCCTGCCACCCTCCCGCACTGCCTCACTTCCTCCGGGCCACCCCTCGCACTGGGGTCTGTATCTGTACCCATACAACCACCCCACCCCCTTTTTCTTCCTGCACTTATCAGGCCTACCCTGTCTGCTGACTTAAACCTAGCACTTGCAAATTGCTGGCTGCATTACCACTATTTGTTGCCTTTATTATGTGTTAATTATCGGTTTCTCCTCTGCTTCGCACTTTCCACTTCTCCCTCCTTCCATGCACTTTTCCCCTCCCCCTCTCCCATGCACTTGCACGTTCTCAATGTCACTGGGCCTAGTAAGATTGCCGTTTTGTTCTCCCTGTTCCCCTCCCTCCCTTGCCGCGCTCTGAAACACTTGTTTAAGAGCGCGATAGAAATAAAATATCAATCAATTGGTTGGAATGTCCAAGGCCTGGCCTGGGTAATCCAACCAAGTGGCGGAAGGATCCAACTACATATTGAAAGAGGCAAAGTTCAAATCCAGCATTTGCAGGAAAATCATGCTCGCTCAGTGAGCTGCGAGGGGTTCATCAGGAACTGGGGTGGTAATAACTTTTATACTGCATACTCCTCGCAAGCCAGGCGGACGGGGGGTATTGACCTTGGTAAACAAATACTCCCACTCCAGAGGAAACATGCAAAGGCAGACTCTTTGGGCAGATGTTTTAGTATATATGGGGCTCTTGCAGGGAGAGAAATACTGTTGCTGAATGTATACAGCCCCAATAAGGATGATCCTCAATTTACAGACATTCTGAATTAACTTGCCCGATATCCACCAATCCCTATATTGTGGGGTTGATATTTCAACACTATCCTAGATCTAGAACTAGATAGATCCACCCACATTCAGCACTCTCTCTTACACACGCTGCCTCCACCATCATAGAGTGCATGCACTCCCTGGGACTAGTGGATGCTTGGAGAACACTACACACTGATGACAGCACCTATTCTTTTTATCAGTCAGCCCACGACTCACATAAATATGTGGCTCATCTCAGATACACTATTTGGAGGGGTCAGTGATGCAAGCATGCTCCCCCACAGCTACTCTGATAATTCCCCAGTTATCTCCCTGACATTGCCAACATTCTCTAGGCCCCAACAACCAGCGTTTTAAACCGCTGGCGCTGCAGGATGCAGCGTTCACTTCCACTATTGACTAACATGTGCAAATGTTAAAAGGTAGGTTGCAGAGTTCAGTATACTCAAAGCCATCCGGCATAGCCTAGTGAAATGTGAAGACGAACTACGGAAACGAGAACTAGCTAATGATCCCCTATGCCACATTGGAACGGATCGAAGAGGCCCGTACAAAGATTTTGGAGAGGTATCGGATTGCTGGGTAAATTGTAGCAAACCCACCCTTACGGATGCCACTACCCAAACCGAAGATCTACAAGATTTCAAGTGGGCTCCAGGGTCCATATGCTTCCTAGGGGTAACTGTTGCAAGACATAGTCCTATGCTACATGACCAACTACAGAGTACATGATTCACCTACGAGCCAAGTTTACCGGCTGGACTGCCCCCCCCCCCACCCTCCTTTACAATATCCAGCAAAATAGACTTCTCAAAATGACTGTTCTTCCTAAGCTTTTGTATATTTTCCTCAATGTGCCGGTGTGGCCTGGGCAAGCATTCTTTTAGGAATTAAAAGTTGATATTTGCTAATTTGTCTGGCACTCTGGGGTGGTGCGGTTGAAATGGGACATACTAACAGTCATGATAAGAGGCGGGATTTCAGCTGCCAACTTTTGATTGTACTGGTTAGGTGCACAGACTCAATTTGCGGCCCTCTGGTTTGGTGAGAACTCATCCACCCCCAACACAACTTGAAAAAAAAACTCTGCGGCCGACAAGGACATGCAATCACTGGTTCTTCCCGCCGGGCAGTCGGATGACTGCGGATTTGATCCTGCAAGTATCACAGGGCTAGCTTGGCGCAAAATATGGAAGGAGCTAGGCAGTAGGCACACATGACCCATACCATGGAGACTTTCCTCTTTGGAACAGTGTTCACTCCTTCCGCAGGTCGATGCCAGCTCATGCGGGGCTTGGACGCCACATGGGTTCCACACACTGGGGTCCCTGTATAGGGAGGACAACTTTGTCCAATCCACTGATATCCCAGGGCCTAGGTACAACATATCCTCACAGTGGGTGCTGTATACGGGTTTGCGCAAAGCGTGCAAGAAATTATGGAGTGGCTTCCCGGTTAAGCCTGCAAATGATGCCTTGGGTTTGTTCTGAAAGCAAGTGACAGTCGGAGCCGAGAGTCATCCCTTTATCATTTAATACAAACTCACTCGGGCGTATTGCACTACAATGTCCGCACTAAATGGGTGGAAAATCTCCAACTAGATAGATGTCACGGACGACCTCTGGACCAACATGTGCACACAAAGAAGCCAAGAGTCCAATACTTCCCGATCACAATTGATACAACTTACAAGTATTACACCTGTACCACTACACTCCAGGCAGCAGATTGAGTATGTTTTCCAATGAGGGGACAGGAGCATGTCCACGTTGTAAATCTGGCCATGCTAAGTACTTTCACATGCTGTGGGACTACCCACACCTCACAACCTTTTGGAAAAGTGCCTGTCTGACACGGTCGGAAATGACTGGCAGGGTTGTTAACCCCCTGCCATCAATCTGCTTATTTCATATTTCTGACCCTCACTGGGTGCTGTGTAAATTTGTGCAGCTGTGTCGCTTATAAGCAAACAAATTTTATGTTGGACGAGTGTGAATGCTCCAAACAAAGACCACAGGTTAAAAGAAGTCATGTGGGCCAACAATATGGAACAGCACTGGGCACGCATGCAACAACCTGAATCCCGACCAAAAGACATTTGGGATCCACTGAAATCATACATCCTTGTCCTCTTAATTGCAGTGAATGACTCCCATGACATGGAACTCCTGCTATGGGAACCAGACTAATGCCCATTGTCCTGACCTCTGACATTTACATTGATGCTCTATTATACATTATGAAAACCACTAACGAGTATTGAAAGGTTGACCTAGGTTGTATTTGTATGGCATCAAAGACAGTGGTATAAATATCAGTAGCAGCCTTACAATAACCAGTCCGTGGATTTAGGATTTAAATACATGACAGCTCCTGGCTAAGTGGAGCTCTACATACTCCAACAAGGAGATCTGAATAGCGATTCTTGTTGAAAACAAAACAATCACATTTCACTAACAAATTTAGCTTGAAAAGTGTTCCAACATTTTGAAAAACAGTCTTCCTAATAAGCACATGACACAGAACACCATCTGCACAGTGTGCAATCACAAACTTTTCGGATTTCTAATCATGTAAATTGGTGCCTATTCTCACTCTCTGCCCTGCTAAAACAGCCAGACTTTCCAATGCTAGATGCAAATTGAGCAATAAGCCCCTCAACGCATGAATACGTCACATTATGCCCCAGGGCTCAGATACAGGCCTGAGTGAAAGGGGGGGCCTTAACGGAGGCATCAGAGCATTACCGGATGCGGTAATGCCCTCCCGTCAAGGGGCTTATTTGCAATTAGTAGCCAAGCCCGTTAGACCGGGGCACTAATGATGTTTTTTTCTCGTTTGCAAGAAGCTCTGGCGTCTGGTAAAAAACACAACACAAAGCAAAAAAAGGCCACAGAACGGGAGAAGGGATTACCAGGAAGGAAAAAGATGCCAGTTGTCCCAACAGAACGAACGCTGCATGATGCAGCACGAAAACCTGCTGAAGTGTGGGATTCACTGGCTCGTAATGCCTGTATTGCATGCAGTCGTGGGTGCTGTAACAAAGAAAACTGCTCGCCAGGTACTAAAAAGTATAGTACACATGTAGGCTCTTGTTGGGCCACGTCAGACATATCAGGGCCTACCATGTGATTTGTCAACACTGGTCACAGAATAGTAAACATTCCGGAAACAGTCTACTGAAATTCATGCTAGCAGCAATGGGGCAATAAGAGCCCCAGTCAATCTGTTTTTTTCAAAAATTATGGCAATTTTTGGTTGTCAAATTTGCTAGAAACATGTAAAAGATGTGCATTTTATGGAACATTCCTTACCATATCAGGAAGGTGGTTTCAAAAGCATTTCTTGCTAACATGTCCAGAACAAGATTCTAATTTTATCATTGGCATTTTTTGATAACAAAAGTTCCCCATCTTTTGACGAAAAACAACCCGATTCAATTTTAACTACCTCCATAAAGCCTGCAATCACAGCTTTATATTTCACCGAAGAACTTTCTGCCTCGAAGTAGTGGCCTGGGGTTGGTACACGTCTAATTGCCAAAACGCATCCGATGGGACTCTCACATTCAACTGGTTTCCAGTCCTGCAACTTTCAGACCTTATGTTTAATAGTGTCTGAGGCAGAGTTTCCCCACAACAATCTTACCAGCCCTGTAACCCTCCTTGTTCACTGCTGTGACGCCTTAACATCCCTCAAGAGGTACTAGACATACTCTGCCCAGGCGTAGGGTAGGAGTCAGTGCTTAAAAGGAAGTCTTTTACCAGGCAGAGAACTTCTTTAGTCGCTGATCAGGCAGTTATCGTTAGGGGGAGGGGGGGCTAGTTTAACCTAACTAATGTTTTGTTCCAAGGTAGGTTTAGGCCACACTTACTTCCTGCAGACAAGATACTGCGAGCGGACATCACAAAGCAAAATTCTAAACAGCAAGGAATGGTCCATCACAGAAACCTCCTGCTCCGCCCCACCCCTACGAAAAAGAAACTAGCCTAGCAGTTGCTGTAAAGAAAAACCTTCACCCTACCCACACCAGAACATTTAAAGTGATCTGCTTCTAGACCAAGCCTGCCTGCTGCCTATCACAGGATTCTGCCTATTAAAGTGGCATACCTGTAGGTGTTCTCTTGGAACCTTCATGTCTGGCAAGGGCAGAAGAACATACCTTCCCCTCAAACCCTGGGCAGGGCAACACAGCAACTGTGAGAACCCCACCCACTCCCCGAGAGGGCTTCCTCACATCTACTCCCCTTGGGTCAGCTTCTCCAGAAAGGCCATCGCTTTTGGATCCTGACCCTGGGGGTGGAGAAGTGAGGGAAGATCACCTTGGTGGATGGGCCCAGGTGAGACGCGATACTCCATCCCAGAAGCAGTTATGGGGTACTGCTATCCCTGTCCCACTGAACAAGAAAATACCCAGAGATCTTACCATGCTAGAGGAACCAGAAAGGGAAAGAAGGGTTAAGGGTGAGACATGGAACCCCTTTTCCTGTGAAAGCCAATTTAACCCTCCCCCAGCATTTATGGTGTATTGTACAACAGTTCCCTTCAATTCTCCTCATTCAACCTACCACAGTACTAGGACGAAAAAGCACATAGGAGTAGTGAACACCAATAACTCACTCCACCATTCTAGTACTGGGACGAGGAAGATGCAGAGTATTGTGAAGGTCAGGCACGTCGTTCTAATTGCAGTCAGGCAAGTCTAATTGAAAACTCACCTGCAACCTGTCAAGTGGTTGCAGGTGTACAAAAAGGGAGGAAACCAGCAACAGACATGGGAGCCCTGTGTGGAATAGTTCAGCCAGGAGTCCAGTTTGTGAGGAGGCAGCTGTGGTGGGTCCTACAGTGCAGTCAGGACACTGGCACAAGACCTAAAGGACTTGCAGTTCGCAGGAGCAGGCTGGCCGTGAAGGAGCTGCAAGTTTGGGAGCCTCCGTGGTTGAAGCAGCACAGCCAGAGCTGCGAATGAAGAGGAAGAAAAGGAGGTTGGCAGCGTCCATGGAAGCAGAGAGGATCTGACAGCAAGAACCGAGATCCAGCAAAGCTCATGAGCAAAGGTAAATCAGTGAGGGAAGCTGAACACAGGCAGTGCAACTGCCTGACAGAATGCAAACCACATGTGAGTGACAATAGCAAGCCACTGTAACCAGGGCGCTCCTGGGGGCTGTGGGAATGAAAGGCAAGTGTGGAACAAGTGAAATCGTATGAAACTGACGAAACTAACTGGGTTGGGTGAAATAGAAAACAGCAAAGTAAACATTAGCAAGTATTGAATACCACACTGAATGAAATCTTTATGAGCAAAGTTATAACCAGGCCTCCAGATAAGATGCCTACTAGGCCTTTTTACGCATGAAAATCTTCTTGTAAATACGACAGCTTTATTATTTTTCTGTGTACATTTACACACAAGTTTAGAGCAGAGGGCAGTGCAAAGGAAGGCTTCTTTTGATTTTTATCTACATGGATGTCATTGCAAGCCATTCATTAACGCCTCCGAAACAAAATGCATTTCTCCGACGCCTTTCAAAAATAGAAACTGCACACTGATAAAAAAATGGTTTATTTTCTATTCAGCAAACAGAAGCACTGTGCATATTTATTTTCCTACCATTTTAGGATTGTAAAATGAATGAGATGGAAAACTAAATTGCGACTGAACAACAAATTATGTTTTTTACTCCAGTGAAAGCAAACCAGTATTAGACAATTGTTTGTTTGGCGGAGTGTGGCGAGTGTTTCCCGTGTGGAGACTCTGTTGTTTTACTAAACGTGGATCGTGAAGTAAGGAGGAAGAGGAGCCCGCCTACAAAAACTCCCAGCTACGCTGAGCGTAGCGGAGTGTGGCGAGTGTTTCCCGTGTTCCCTGGTGTTCCCCTGCGGTCCCGGCGAATTGGTCCTCTGCCGACGCGTAAGACTGTAAAACAGCGTCCTCAAACGTTTAATCCGCAACATACGAAAACGGACATGTCATCCGGTAAGCTGAAGATATTCCCAACCTGTTTCCTTGCCAACCCTGACGTGGCGCAGCAAACCCTGGAGGTAAGGGCCGACGCGGTGGGGGGGGGGGTTAAACCCAATCCTCACCGAGTCATACAGAACTTTGCGAAGTAAAGCAAAGGGACTTTTTCAAGGAGACCCGATTTCGGGAAAGCTTTCTCCTCTGGTGGTGGCTCGTAGCCTTAAAAAAGGCGAAACGAAGGGCGGAGATGCCGGCCCGAGGAGTGTGGGCGGAACTCACTTGGTGGAGGGACGAAGCCTACCCCCCCAGAGACTGGTCTCTCTGTCCCACAAACATCATCGCCGCCGAGGATGAACTCAAACAAAACACCGGATCAGAGCTCCGCCTTGGCGAGAGGTTTCCCAATGAGAGACACCGAAGGGTGTGTCGCAATGGACCTTGCTCTGTCCCCGTGCCTTGACACCGGGGGGCCTTCCGTATGGAAACAGCCAGTTACTGAGATTGAGAGATCCCCGCCGGCAACGTGCCTTTACCCTCGAATTATAACGGAAGGGGGTCCTTCTATAAGAACAGATGATGGTCAGCCACCAGACCACATGACGCCTGCCTGTCCCCATAATAACTCAATAACGTATATGATGGCAGTCTCAGACGCCCTACCTACAGGGAAACCAAACCCGAGTCGGGACACAAACAGTGCCTTTACACGAGTTGTGGAGCGACCAGCCACAGATAACTTAAAAGTCAAGGGGAAAAGCCCGACCCGGCCAGTCGAACCTTTCACAGATCTAACTAATGACAGAGGCGACTGGCTTGACCTGAATTCCTCAGGTCAGATAGGAACACCAGAGTCAAAAAAGGCCTATAAGCAAGGAAGCACCAAAAGAAAGTATATAAAACCTCTAAAAAGAAAAAAAATCCAGACACAGAGGTCAGAAAAATCCAAAAATTCGGAAGCAAGTCCCACATCACAGAAACAAAAAAGGGCAGCCGGAAAAGATTCTATCAAATTTAACATGGGACCAAAAAAAAAAAAAAAAAAAAAAATAAAGTGTTGAGACACAAGAAAAGAGTTTACCATACGCTAAGCCAAATCCATTCCACACATACTTTAGGAAGCAACAATCAAAACGAAAAATGGAAACAGACGACGAAATTACGGACGCAGAGATTCTAGAGGTGATCGAAGGATCTTTGCCTGCCTTCAAATCCAGACGAACCTCTGCAGGACAGGAACACTATATAATAAGTGCAAACAAGGAACCGTTCAAATCAGACCTCGAGACACTCAGCCTGACAAACTGCGATCCAAACAAAACTCAATGTAACGTCAACATAAAGATCAAAGATGTTAATCCCTCAAAAATGGACCAAACTGATGGACAGGAACCTGCAAATTCCATCGATCTTACCGGTGATCACTACAACCCTTCTACTCCTCAAAGGTGGGGTGTAGCCGGATCTGAAGCCTCACCATCCCAAACAAATCAGGAGCCTCCTCTCACCCGATCCATACGGGATAAGATGAGTAGAAACCAGAAACTTCATGAAAACAGCGCAATTGATATCGACAAAAGTCCACTCAAAGAGCCTCACCAAACCGAAGGAAAAGAAACGGATAGATCAAGAGACAATGAGTCAAAAACAAATCGAACGTCCAATATGAGCGACCAATTGTGGGCAAAAAAATGACATCCAATTGCAGCAAAAATGAGGTCAAATTACTAAACACGTCAGAGAACGAACCACGTCGGAGCTCAAGTCTTCGACTCAGGAGCCAGATCGCGAAGGAGGAACCTAGCCTAATCGACCCATTGAGCGGAAATTCTACATTCACACCTGTTGAGCCAAGCTCTAGCCGAGATCCCCAGAAGACTCCGGCAAAACACAGAAGGCATAGTGAAATTTTGATGGACACCCAAAGACCATCTCCAACAAAAAAACAAGATCTGACGACGATCATGTCAGCCTTAACTATAGCCCTCGCACCATTTTGTAAACTATACGAATCATTAAATGACGTGTCAAAGGACAATACGGCCATTCTATGCAGAATGCAATCCAAGATTGACTTCCTGGAAGGTTACATTACCGCGACCGAAGAAAGACATAAGAGATGGGAAGAACAGGAAAGGACCCATCTAAACTCAGTAAAGGATAAACCAGCAAGACAAGGGCCGGAAAAGACGGTGAAAAAACTAAAAGAAACAGCATCACAAACAATGTCAATATCTGACGCAGGTGAGCTTGAACTAACCTTCAACAAATGCCCCTATGTAAACTCAAATGAAGTACGAGAAGCTAAAATACTGAACAAACGTGAAAAGGTAACCATAAAGAAAAAAGCGGTCCTGCAGTCTTTCAACGTGACCGCGAATGGCAGGCCAGGCTGACGCAAACATACGGCAGACGACAGAAGCTGAAACAAAATCACCTCGCAGCTGGGTAAACACAAACCACGATGCCATCGAGGTCTTGGACTCACGTGTACAATCCCCAAAATCTCCTAGAACTATAGACGAGTTCGTTAGATCGAGCCCTCTAATGGACCTTTCGACATACGAAGACCTGGAAGGAAATGATGGCGGAAACAAGAGTCGTGAGTCTTATACAAGCGATCCCGTGCGTCCCCTGACAGCAGTGCCAGATGGAAAAACGGACGCAAAAAGAGGAGGGGAACAAACGGAGGGGGACATTGACACGAAGCGTTCGAAGTTGTCCTGGTCCAGGACACCCCAGCTCCGAAAGAAATCTTCCAATGGAGACGCCGATGTTTCCCCTCGAGTAACGCCAAAAGACGAACTTAGGTCAAACCCAATTCCCCGAAATTTGGAGAGCTCAGGAAACGGAAAAAATTTCAAAAAAGAAGCTAGTGTTCAAAATAGAACAGACCTCAAGTCAAACTAAATTCATGATTCTGAATAGAAAAACGGTTCTTCAAATCCTGTGCAAGATCAGATGTCTTGAACATCTGAAATCGGATGACTTTCCATTAATTGAACCATATCATCGTGAACAGAAAGCAAAGAGCTTCATACACATCTTCACCTCTTCATTAAAAGAGGTGCCAGAAGCGGCCTATGTGGAATTAAGGAAAGCTGGTTTTACCTTAACAGAAAAAAAAAGGTCGAGGCACGAAAAGACAAATGTTGGCAGATTGAGCGAACAAGATGGGACACGGCCTCAAGGAGTCCGTTGGACTGATCGCTATAACAGGAAATCACTAAAAGAGAAAGACGGTAAACAGAGTCGTTGGACTAGTGGAGAGAGAAGTTATGCTCCATACACTCGTCCCAGAAGCGAGTCCAGGCGGAAAACGGAACGCCACGATGCAGACGCGCAGCGCTACTTCGAAACAAGACGACCCATTAATGAACGCCCGGAAGAAAGAAACACCATGAAAACAAACTACGAGAAGAAGGACGGTGAAATCCATTCAGCCAACCGTCAAAAGGGCCCATGGTCGTGGCTAAAAAGTACGCTCAAAAGGCATAACGAGAAATAGCAACTAGAAAGCAGCCATCGGCCGACCCCAACTTCATCTAACGACACCAACTCAAAGAACTTGTTCAACCTGATCTCGATGGCTTCATGGAATACTAGAGGGCATTCACACCTGGCAAACCCTGTAACCAAGACCTGGGGGCGTACGATATAGTATGCCTCCAAGAGCACTGGCTAATGGAAAAACCACTGCTCGACGGGTTCGAAATAGCGTTCTCCCCTGCGTCAAAAGGCATCCTGGGACGACCGTCTTCTGGCCTATTAATTGCAGTAAAAGCTAGGTCTGGAATCTCCTTAAAGAAAACATTAAAGACGTCTCGAGATATCTTAGCTATACAAACCGAATGGGAAGAAGCGAGTGACCATCCAAACTCAACCGTAAGAGAAAACCTGGTGCTTATCACGGTCTACTGGAACCCAGCGAAAAGTTCCATAGAGGATTTTTGTAACCAAGTTGCTAACACAATTGACGACATTACATCAGATGCTCCAGATTCCCACATAATATTATGTGGACACCTAAACGCAAACTGCAACTATGAGCTTGAACATCAGGTCTCAACGCCCAAAACTCCAGCTGAAAAAAGAGGACGCTCATGGTTGTCGCTGATGAAATCGCGAAACTTCACGATGTTTCAAGGCTCAATTCCTGGAAGATTGGTACCCCCACTTGGGAACGGGGTAAATCCAGTGCTAACATCGACTACTTCTTTGTGTCACACAGTCTGGCGGATCGTATTGTAGACTATTCAGTGGTCCAGACCAAAGACAGCGACCACAACTTACTGGAAATTAAATGGAAGACACAAAGTCCATCAAACGATCATTTTTACCAAATCGCATCCAACAATCAACAAACACGTGTCCATCTAACAGCGACAAACCTGGTAAGAATCACTGACGAATACACAGTGCGCTTTGGGAGCAAAGAAGCCTTGAATCAAAATCCAGACTACTTGCTGTTCCTTCTACAATATCGGAAGCCCAAATTAGGAACTAGCCTGCAAAAGAAAAAAAATCTCCACGTATTTGATGCAAAGGTCGCAGAAAAGAAAAGACTGCTGAGAAAGCTGAAGAGACAAGCAAAAAACGAAAACTCAAACACTTGGAACAGATGGAGGAAGGAAATCAGTGTGTACAAAGCATGGTTAAGATCTCACAGACACGAAATGTTCCAAAGAGACGCCGAAGAAATGCTCCGGGTCCTAGGCTCAAAAAAGACTGGGGACTTCTGGGCTCTCATTAAAAAATCTGCAAATAAAATACCCCTACACATGGCCAACACAGTTTCTGAAAACCGGTGGGCCAACCATTTCGTTTGGAACTCCGGGCCAAGTCTTGCCGGACAGAAACAGGAGCACATCGCAGACCTGGATCAACCTATCCTCTAAAGATGACAAAGGAGATTATTCTTAAACTGAAAAAATCAAGAGCTCCAGGACCTGACGGCCTCTCTAACATCGATCTTAAACAAAACCCTGAGCAATGGTCAATCTTGATCAGCGCCATTTTTACTCAATGCGTCAGGACAAGGACCATCCCACCCTCATGGACCAACGCGGTGGTTGTCCCGATCTTTAAACGAGGGAACAGAGAAGATCCAGGAAATTATCGACCAATCGCTCTCCTTGATATAATTGGAAAAATCTTCGCCTCCTTGCTTCTGACCCACTTTAGGAACTGGGCCAATCAATCGCCGGCGTATGACCCCTTCCAAATGGGTTTCTTAAAAGGGGGGGGCACGTCTGCCAATATCCTTCTTCTCAACATCTTAAAAGCTAGGGTCAAACAGGGCGCACCAACTCTCTCTCTTTTTGGCCTTTGTGGACCTGTCCCAGGCTTTTGACAGAGTCGACAGGCAAAAGCTCTGGGACAAACTGGAAAAATGGCAATGCCCTCCGGAAATATTGGATCCAGTGATGGCTCTACACACCAACACCAAATTAAGAATCCGTCTAAACAACCAAGGTCTTCTGTCAAGGGAGATATCTGTAGAGAGAGGGGTAAAACAAGGTTGCCCGATGGCCCCTCAACTATTCATCGCCTTCTTAGGAGACATAAAAGACACAGAAGCTGGCATTAAGATGGCACCACCGAAGCTGGGAAACGAGCACATATCACGTCTCATGTACGCCGACGATCTAATTTTACTAGATCAGACCCAGATCGGACTTCAACGCCAATTATCCAACCTGGCCCTGTACATGGGAAAGAACAACATGAAAATCAATAAAGAGAAATCAAAAATCGTGATAATCGGAAAAAGTGGAAAAAAGACCAAACCCCACTTCACATGGACCATGGACACAATTCCTATCGAGGTGGTTACCAGCATCAAGTACCTAGGGGTACACATCGACCACTCAGCCAGGGAGGCCACGATGCAACAAGCCTTATGGGACAAAGCGCGCAACCTCGTAGCCCAAATGAAAACAGTTAACAACAGATTTGGTAAATTCTCACTTAAACCAGCTATTGAATTCTACAAAGGAAAAGTGGTGCCTACACTCATACGGTACGGGAGCATCCTTGACCATACCAAATAGCATCTGGCGCAGATTAGAAAGCCTGATTTGGAAAGCAGTTTTAGGACTACCAAATTCCACCTCGATGGATCTCAGACGAGATTTGGGCCTACAGTCGTTGGAAGCAACGGTGACGCAACATGCTCTCACTCTCTTCAGAAACACCTTAATGCCAGACAGCCCATTAATCTACAAAATCGTCGCTGATGAAATCTTAAAGCAGCGAACAAATCTAAATGCATGGTCAGAAAACTTAAAAGGGAAGCTAGCAGATATCGCATGCTCAGTGGAAGATCTTAAGCAAAATCCTGAAAGAGTAAAAAGAAAGTTAAAGGACCAGGATTGGATACTGACCTTGTCAAAAGCTCAATCAAACTGACCAAAGATCTCCCACCTACCTTTAATAGACTCAAGGTACCCCTACCATACTGCTCTAAGTTTCCAAGCCAACAGCTAAGAAAACTCTTCATGAGAGCTTGTTTCAACCTCCTGCCGACGAGAGAAATCTTAGCAATAAGAACCAGTTCGCCTGACATTATCTGTCGCCTTTGCCATAAACCTGCCACGACAGAATCAAACATCTCTTACTTGAATGTCCCAACGTGAGAAAAGTTCGAGCAACCTATCTGTCGACACTAATCTGTGAACACTCGTCTTTCGGAGAGGAAGAAGAACTTATCTGGTGGAACAGGTTAATGTCGGGGGAAAAAACCAGATGGACAATTGCGACTGTCAAAATCCTGGAAACTGCATTTGAAATGATCAGTTCCAGCTCACAAACTACGAGCGAGAGCACAGTTCCCGAAAGATCCACTCCCCTACAAAAATGCTGAATAAAGAAGATCTAGCTTCCTTCGGCACCTGTTCCCCGCCCGGACACCTAGGCCCATCTGAGTCTACACTTACATTTCTTATACACTCTACTGAACTGAAAGGGGCAGTCCTGATCTTACCGGAATCTGACACAACGACATGAAAGCTCGAGGCGCATCACACTTGTTGTTGTTGTCGTCAACCTTTTGTAAAAATTCAATTCTATGAATTACAAACAAATAAAAAAAATAAAAATGTTTGTTTCAGAGCTCCTGTGCGGTGTGCATAAACATGCAGAGGCAGATCCTTTTTACACTTATAATTTACACTAATTATAAAAACAGTGTGTAAAATGATGACTATGCACAGTCTAGTTTACATCCATGCAACCTTGCAGTCAATGGGGTACATTACTGTAAATGGTCAGTGGCAGCAGAGTCTTTGTTTAAAGTTGAATGTTAGTCATTACACCAATCACAAGTGTTCGAACCTCTCAAATCTTCAAGACTACAATTAAAACATCCAAAACCCGAAAGTGCAAGCGCTGTTCAAACAAGCGAATGAAAGTTCATTTGTAATTGAAATATTAACTCAGCAAAACCTGTCCCTGTGATAATCCAGATAGGTATTTAGTGTAGCGCTTTATCCAACATCTAGGCACCGATTATTATATCTCAGTCGATACTCAGTTAACCGACTGCTGAAGGATAGCTCAGTCGGTTGAGCACTCGCTGTGATCTGTAGGTTTGAATCCCGGCAAGGCCAACTCAGCCTTTCACGGTCGATGGAGTACTGTTTGGTGATAATTGTGATAAATATGTTCTATGTACAGCGCTTTGCCGAAAGCGCTATATAAATAACCATTTGACCATGTGATTAGAGATAGAATTTAGCATGGAGTCCTTGCCTCGCTGCACGGTTAGATCATAACATTGGCATACCATTAGGTACTAATAGCTCCAGGAAACAAGGACTTTCATTAATCATCATTAATCAATTCTATCGAACCTCAAAACACACAATACAATTCATGCTTGCTTTCAGAGGCGTTGCTAGAGGGGGCTATAGCCTCAGGTCTTTTGGTTGTAGCCCCGGATAGAAGCTCAGGGGTTACAACCAAAAGGCTAGCTAGCACGGAGTCCCGACAGTCCAAACATTAGCTTAGCCCCAGATCTTTTATAAACCTAACAACACCCCTGCTTGCTTTACTATGTAACTGGCTAGGTTTTTGTGTTTTCAACATTTAAAAATATACAGGAGATCAAATGGCCAGACCTTAGAGAAATAATGAAAGGCGTATTTGGTCAATGCAGAAAGCTACTGCATAGTAATTTCCATACAGTTTTTGCACACGTCGGCCGTAGCACATACATTGTACTCTTGCAAAGGAGAAAAGTCATCTTTACTCAAAGTTTAAAAATAGGGAGTAAAATTCTCCCACCTCAAAATCTTATCTGGAGCACTGGTTATAACAAATGAGAAATGCCTTTGAGCTACAACCATTGTTTCGTGAAAGCCAAGTAAGGGGCAAGAAAGAATGGAAGATTGAAATAGCAAAAGGAGCGAAATAACCACTAAGCGAGCTCTTGTAATTAAATAAAGTGTGGCAAGGCCAAGGATTGGTCCATGTTGTGGAATACAGTGCGGTAAAGCAACTAGGCTGACAAGGAGAGGCCAAGTCCACACAGGAATAAAAGCAGATGAACATGTATGGGTCAAAAGGCCCATGGTTCCTGGTTGTACAATCTGTAATGGATAGACTGTGTGGTCTGACAACTGTGCCTAGACCAGGAAACCCTCAACTGTGGAAGCCAAAGACCTTGTTTAAGCAGGCCAGCACAGTGTAAGATGAATGAGTTATGCTTATCCAGAAGGAAAAAAAAAATGTAATTTTGGACTGGTTTTCAAAATTGATAAATGGAGGCCAAGTAGAGGTTGGCAAGTTGAAGTCTTGGGGAATGGAATCCTGGGACTCGAACTTTAATTTTGTCTTGAGGGCAGAATCCTCAAGACCCTTTTCTGTGGAACTGTATGGACCCTGTGTGGTCCCAGGGACCGTATCTTCAGGGTTTAATTCAGCTATAAAAACAATGGCTTCCAAAGCTATCACTTGGGGAGTATGGGGGGGAGGAGGGAGCGGGAGGGGACTTAAAGATACTCTACCCTAAAGACAGCCGATTGAGCTAATGACATTTTACATTAAGACCATTTCAGACGCGACAGCAGCACTAATACGCTATAGCTAACAATGCTAGCCTTGGGTTTGCCATGGAATAAAGATTACCCAGGCTATGATAGTGCAGGGAATCTATTCCATTAAAGACAAAAGGCGAGCATTAGCCCACCCGTAAGGGTATTGGAGAGGATTATAGATCTTAATCAGTATGCTAATTAGGTCAAGCATAAATAAAGGTAGACCAGGTATCACCCACTAGTTAATTGTATGTTCATTTCTAAGTGTTGGTCAGGAGTCTAAGAAAAGCACGAGGAAACTTTGCCACAGAGGTGACATCAGGTGTCGTCGATAGAGGGTTGACCACAGGAGAAAAATGTACATTTGATTTGGGTTCACCATTAAGAACGACAGCGATAATCCCACAGGTAAAGGAAGAGGGCTTAATGAGCAGGATGCAGTATTAGAAGGGTGCAGGTGGAGGGTTTGGGGACTGTTACCCTATTGGATGGATGAGTCGTGGAAAAGTTGATAACTGCCAAGAAAGAAAAAAGCTGGGTGGAAATAAAATCTGAAAAGTTGTAGTAAATAAAGAAAAGTAAGTTTGCCTCTGTGCGTTTAACAGAATCTTCACTACTTACCATTATTCACTTCTATGTAATCTGTACTGCAGGGCGTACAACGCAGAGTTCGAAGTTGCTGGGAGCCATTTAGCTCCTGCTCGTGGACTAGAAGAGCCTGGTTAGATTTACTATTAGGAAGTATGTTTTGCTTCCCTGGCCAATTGAGGCCCAACAAAGACACCCGTTTGGACCGATCTATAAATAAACATTAGGACCCCATCTATACAAGGTCTCAAATCAAGGGACAGCATACGCCCACATTTTTTAAAGGGTTGACCGTGTCCCCACAGTGTGCACTTACACCTCTGAAACAAGACACTTAACCACAAGACCACAGCAACCATTGGTTGTGGATTTGCAAAATGTCTCACTTTGGCATCTTACTATGTAGGACATGTTTTGTAACTGGTCATCAAATGTAAAAGATGGACACATTTTATACTTAAGCAGCAAGGTAATCTGTTCTCTTGGCAAATGCTTTTTTGTCGTGTTTTCTCAAGCGTGAAAGACAAGCCTGAATGAAATTTGCATATATACTTTGACGTCCTGTGACATCACTTCCCAATGGAGTCCCCCCCACTTTTTGAAAAGCGACATTTTTAAAGCATAAGGGATCATAAATTATGGGCAAGTGATATGCTTGCATCCTATGTGGAAGTGAGATCTGGTTTACACTATCGATTCGCTCCTGGTTCCCCAATGGTAGCTCCTGGTCACTGGTTAATACCGAGGAGCTGCTTTTAGCTCATGCTGATTAAATGTTAATTTCGATCCTTGCAACACAACCTGTAAATGGCCTAAATTTGCAGTCAACTTGACATAAGGGAAGGATTCCAGGCGGGATGGTCGGAGTGCATTACTTGGGCAGACATTGAGGCTAGATGGAAATTGTAAGCACACTGAAAGGAGCAGGAAAACCCCACACCCTGGACTAGGGTATTAGTCTAACAATATGCTGAAAAAATGTCCAGAGGTTGTTTAAAGTATCAAAAATGTATTTATTGAGATACATTATTTTCCACAATGAATTAATCATTAATTAATACACACATTAAATTACATTAACATTGCAGGAGAGCATAAGACACCAGATAATAAAAACGTAACAACCATCATTCTTCAACAATCAAACCATAATTTGCAACTGATATCAATCAACCTCATTCACTCACAGTAAAAAAATGTGTACTAAAACTATTAGTACAATGCATATGTGGTAGCATTTCATGAATTAGCCCCACATAATCTTAAATATTTCATTTTCATCCACATAGGATGTGTATCAGCACAACAATTATCCAGAAATGTGCTCTATTCCACGGAGTGGGCACATTCAGCAGAAAATTATAAATCCCATCCCTGGATGTTCTTCTCTACCGGTTTCGACGTTTGAAAAATAATTGAAATAACGTCTTCGTCAGGAGAAACAATTGATACACTACTACCACTGTAAAAAACACAAAAATACAACAATTATATGCAGTGATCCACTTGCCTATACTGGCTGGCTCAAGATTACAACATGCAATTGTTTATACCATCAGTTACATAAAATACATTAGAGGCACCATGTAGTGGTAAATCCCAAGGCGTCGCTAATTGTTCCATAGTATCCAAAGGGGGTATGTGACACCCTAAACCAAAAAAGAGGAGACCACTGTGTCTCTAGCGGAGTTACGCCAACACCGTGTGAAGAACCAGAAACACCAAAACTCAACACAGAGGCCAATAAAACCAAAACTGACCTGACTCCCAATGTCATATGCTCTAAATAGTGAACCCCGTAAGTGTGGCTCAAGGAAAATTCAATAGGATTTCTAAATCTGAAATAACATGTTAAACATCATAAGTTAAAGGGCCATAAATTCACTGCTGCCTTAAAACGTTGCAAAAAGTCAATGCACTTAAATGTGAGTGACCCGCCACTCACCTCGAGAAACAAGACGAATTATTCCAGTGGTCGAACAACTATTTCACCGATGATGTTCACTCAGCACAGATAAATCCAAATTCAACTGCTGGGTTCAAGTTAATGTCTCTAATGAGGTGACATTTTGGTGGAAGTCGGTTGGCACGGGTTAGTTTTTGCCTCAAGTTTTTACTTTTCTTAAAAGGCAAAAAGTGGTTTTTGCAATTTCATACCCGTTGAATATTCAGTTTTTCTTAATAATACCTTTAATCGCCTGACTGTGCTGGCAAAAAGTGGAAAAACACACCAATTGTTCTTGGTCTGAAGTCCTGGTTTTTGGGCTGAGGAGTGCTTCACGATTCGTATATCGTACTCGCAGGCAAACTTTAATAAGCAAGCAAAGGTCATGGAAACTAGGCTTATTGAACGAGGATACCCCAAGAAATTGGTTAAACAGTCCAGGAAGCGAGTACGATATACTAATCGTGAAGCACTCCTCAGCCCAAAAACCAGGACTTCGGACCAAGAACAATTGGTGTGTGTTTCCACTTTTTGCCAGCACAGTCAGGCGTTTAAAAGGTATTATTCAGAAAAACTGGAGAATTCTCAATTCGACGGGTATGAAATTGCAAAAAACACTTTTTGCCTTTAAGAAAGGTAAAAACTCAAGGCACAAACTAACCCGTGCCAACCGACTTCCACCAAAATGTCACCTGATTAGAGACATAACTTGAACCCAGTAGTGGGACACTACCTTTGTACAGCCTGTAAATACTCAAGAAAAATGACATGAGGGAGAATGAAAAACATGGGAGTTAAGGACCTTCACCACTTGTAAAAGCAAAAACGTGGTATATGCGGTCCAATGCCCTTGCAATAAATTCTATATAGGTAAAACCTTGAGAGGTACATGTTCGTATCAACGAACATCGTTCAAAAATTCGAACTCGCAACCTTAATGCCCCTATGGTTCTTCATTTTGTGGAAACAAGCCATAATGTGGAAGATCTAACGTGGTTCTGTGTCGAGAAAATTGTCACCAGCTGACTTGTTCAGACCAAGAACAAGTTCTCATACAAAGAACTGTGGATTTTCAATCTTAAAACATTAGACAAAGGACTTAATACGTTGGAACCTTGGGAGTTGAACTCAAATTGATACCACCCCCTCTCTGTTATGCGACATATATATCGTACAGTCAACGCCTCTCTATGTGATTCACACATTATATAACAAACTGCCTCTGAACACATCATGAGAGGAACATTTAATTGGCATCCGGGACGTGTTACAACAATTCTGTTCCAGCCAATTATGACTTAAATTGTTTTAGCAATCGCAATTAATAATCACACTTTTCATGCATGTACCTTAATAACATGCAGTATCTGTTGTCCAGTATATCGCGACACTAACAGTGCTCCTCTTAAATATCAATATGGCCTGGGTGCCGCTATAATTTATCCGGAGATCTTTTAAATTCTTCAATTCTTTGAGCAACATGGGTTCTTTCACCCAGTGTCAAGTCTAATTTAGACGGTCTTGGGTTCTAAAATTGGAGTTTGCCATCACAGTTAATTCGCAAGAAACCGCTTTTTCGAACACAGTGGCACATTTATACGACCCCTTTAAAGATTAACATGGTCCTGATCCACGTGACGGACTTCCCCAGCAATCATATGATCGCTGAGGGAGCCTCGTCCTACGGCACGCATTCAACGCACCATTTTATGAGGCTGCCCAGTTTGTTTTCACCTACCTATTGTCCCTTGCTTGCAGCTTCTGATTGGTCATTCTCTTGCCCTGCACTGTGTTTTGCATTTAACCTACCTTCAACCACTGGATCGACACTTCTGATCATCTGCAGCCCCATATCGTTTTTCAATTTACTTACGTATTAATTCAATATGCTGCCCGACTGCGCACCCACTCAAATTGTGCACACTGGATGTAGCCCCTCGCACCTGAGGCGCGACTTTACCAGTTTATACACTTAACTAATTAACCTATAATGTGTCTGATGACCTGATATAGCCCCTCGCACCATGAGGCATGGTTTATGCCGATTATGCTACTTTAACCATGTGTAACCTGCTTATGTGATCTCTTCCTTTAAGTATTCGAATGTTGCCGTTATCTACTTGTACGATCATACTTAATGCTTCTTTTGAACCATGGGCTGTCTTGTACCTGTCCATCTGCACTTAATGTTCCTTTTGCCTCCCTCCTGATCACTGCTCCTTTTCATTCACAGCACTTGCACGATCCGAATGTCTCAAGACCTAGTAGAAACGTTTTGTTTTCTTCTTCCCTTACGTGCACTCCCCTCCTCACATTTGTTACAGCATTTGCACAATCCGCCGTATGCCTCGAGGCCTTGGGGGAACGTTTGTTTTGTTTTTACGCTCCACTGCCCACCCCCCTTTTTTGTCTTTATGCGCCTTACCATGTGTTTAGGCGCATTACAAATAGCTAATATAATAAAGCTACTATAATTACACATTATTATTATTTTTAATCAAACTGAGGATTGTTACTATCACTGCAAATAGGAATAGTAAGGGGTCTTGAAAATCCTATCATTGGAAGTGAAGCGAGAGCCGGGTCACTCAAAATCGGGTTGGTGTTCTCAGGTAACAATCAAATGTGCTAATTGAATCGCGCGCCGAGTTACTTTTTGCGGTTTAAAGAGATGTCGATTAACTATAGAATAAGGAAAGTTTTAGTAAGGGGCCTGGTTTCGTGTCAAAGCAAACGACCTGGCGTCGCTTTCGGTCATCTCCAGTGACTTGCACCCCCTGTGGGCGGGGATGGACGCTGCGCGCGCGGGGAGAGGTGTCGCTTTACTCGACACTGTCACGTATAATTAGGTGGGCCAGTGTGGGTCTCCGGCGTGCGGTCGCGAATATCATGAGGCGCGTCCTGAGCCTACCCTCAACCTGTCCACAAGTTGTAATATAAAACCCGCAGGGACCGCTGTCAAGTTCACGACTCGTCACGTGGTACAACACAAGACTTCTGGGACTTGAAGTGCACAATCGCAAATAGTTCAGTGCCAGTTTTTCCAAAATGTGCTCACCTCAACATAGGAGCTATTTGCTGACGGTTAGCCAAAGGCCACCTGTCCTTCGTAGCATGACAATGTAAAATAACATGCTTTTATTTACAGCAGAGCAGACCCCGCCTCCAACATTAACCTAACGCCCCCTTGCTCTGTCCGCACGTACCCCGATCCCCCGCTTGCGAACTCGCCAAGAACAAACCCGGCACTCACCCCTTCATGGCGCTGGGCCCTCAGGGAAACTTCCAGAAGGCACTAGACTCCCGCCGTGTTAAGGGGCGCAGGGTGTCCGGCTTGGGGTACGGGGGATATTGCTGTGGGCTGAGGCCTCCTCCCCCGCGCTCTCCCACCACATGTGGATGCCGCTCCCTCACTCTCCAACCAGACACACCTGACCTTTCACCCCGCCTGCCTCTTCCTGCGCGCCCTCCGCCCCCCTCCCAACCGCCGACCCTGTGAAGCTGAAACGAGGCTCCACACAGCCCCGCCCACCCAGGGACAGGGTTTCTGCCTAAAGCGGCGGCCATCTTGGAAAGGACATGCGGGAAACTCGTCACTTTAAAGAAAACAAAGGTTATCCTGATATACTACCGATAAACTGAGCCTTAGGAACGTGTGGCCCTCCTCTGAAATGCATGCAGCCTAGACCATGAGTCTCATATCTTCCATAGACCTTAATGGGATCCTCGGCAAACCTTCACACCCTTCCAAAAATCTTTCACCTCTATCCAATGCGATGGAATCACCACATTCACAAACACCCCACCAGTGCCACCCCATATGAACAAAAGCTGAGAGGTATGCCAGCAAAATAGTTACAATTGTGTGGCATCCAATAACTAGTAAAACACAGGTGTGGGAAATGAAGTATAAGATTTGTAGCGTACTACTTCCGGTGAGAGGAGTATACATTAATACAAAACAGTCTCTCCACATGGAATTCACTATCCGAGCCCTCTTTATTTTCGAGGTTTAAGGTTTCATTGACATTTTTTATAAGAGTGAGGATGGAACATTACAACCCTTACCAAGTCCCCTGCAGAGCACAACTGAATCGCATATAAGAAGAGTTCTTGATGTACACATGGGACCTGGTATATATGTAAAACGATATGCACAAATAAATCATCAACACAAACTGTATTCGGTATGCAACCTTCTAGTACAAACAGTAAAAAGCACATAAAAAAACGTCTTTCATCACAATACGTTAAAAAGGCCATTGCAAGTTTCCCTACAATAAAAGCTGTGCAGAAGACAGTATAAAATAAAATACTAAACATTATATAAAAAAGCAGATAGAAATTGCACAATAAAGTAAAATAATGCAAAACAGTTGGCGAGCAGAGCCTTGCTCACAGCTTCCCACAAAGACAGTTGCTAAATCATAGGGTGGCTTACTTGCCAACCCGACCGATTTAGGTGGTAGGCTACTGCTTTTTATGCAGTCCTACCACCTACCGATTACATCCACAGATCCTACAGCTATTTATAGTCTGTCAGGATAAGTGTCAGATTTATGGGGCTCTGACCAGCTGAGCTGCAGCAGCATTTGGTATCCATTTTTTTTGTTACTGTGGCGTTGGGGACTTAATTAATTTGACAGATAAGGAACATGACCTGGCATGCTGTGACATACATGAGGTCATCAGGCATGAGTGTGAAGCCACACAGCCTGTGTCTCAGCTACCTGCCTGAACTCTGCTCTTGGTGTGTTTAAAATGTACTTGCCATCTTCCCTGCTTGCATTTATTTGCTGGATCCTCTGGGAGATTGTAATCATTGCACATGTCTGCAACTGTACATGATTTCAAAGTTTGAGTGTGGCAAATAACGGAACATTCCCAGACAGTTTGTTTTGTGAGCTGTAATTTTTCTGAGCGTCATACCAAGTCGGTAATATTATTATTATTATTATTTTTTTTAAATCAAATTTATTGATTTTACAAAATGCATTCTCTTCGCTGTGGTTGCTTTCCTATTTATGGTGTAGAATTATCTACCTTCAGGCAGTCTGCTAGGGCAGCCTCCAAGATCTTAGCCGCGGCAATAGTCCAGCTGGTTTTCCTTCTGCTTAACAAGCGGGACCACCATGAGTCTTCTTCTCTCATCGAGAAAGGTTCGAGGAGAGGTTTTAAATATGCTTTCCTCAGAGAAGAGGTTTCCGGGCACGTCATCAGAAGGTGTCTTAAAGATTCTATTTCGGAGGAGTTCTTGCATAGACGGCAGCTGTTGGATGTGGATAGACCTCTGAGAGCTCTGATTTCATTGGTATGCAGGAGATTTAGCTTGGCCCTTAAAAAAGTTTGACTCCTGCGTTTATCGGGGAAGCATCTTTACACTTGATCAATTTCATTGAGTTTTTTTAATTGGCTTGGAAGGTGGGCCAGGAGTTTGTTTGAGGCGGCCTTGTCTTGCGTTTCTATCCAGTCCAATTCACCTATCTTTTTCTTGACGCTCATCAGGTTTTGGAGGAGGTCCTCCTCATTGCAACCAGAGTGCTCCAATTGGAGTTTCTTCTTGAGAGCCCAGTTTGAGAGCATTGTAGTGTCACAGCATATATCAAATACGGACACGGTAGGAATGATGGAGCTATATATATTTATTATATAGAGTATTTATAAGTATCTATATCAGGCTCCACCGACTGGCAAATACAGGCGTTGGTGTTTGAATCGCCTCATACTCCTCCGTCACAGGCACACGTCACATTCTATGTGACGTCCTCTAATCTCGTGCGTGCCTGGCTCACCGCGGCGTTGATAATGCAAGTGAATGTACGATACTACACATCTCCCCTTCTTAACTTATCTGATACCACAAATTTAATGTCCAACATATAGAAAGTCTTTCATTGGTTCAATGTTCCCACACAAAGTCTGTCAATCCACGGGGATCACGAATGAATCTTCCGCTGCTTGATCGGCATGAGATATCTGTTTTAGGCTTTGGCAAGGAAACACTTAGCAAGTTCTTCCTATTCACTACATCCCTACAACATTCCTCCACATCACTAGAACCATCATTACCATTGACTCTTTCATGACCATCATGTTTTGGCACATTCACTTTAGGTACATCCCATACACATACTCTCTCCATATTCCAAACTCTACCATCCTCAACCCTCACTGCATGCTTAAACACTTTGACCACACCAACAGGTTTTGACCACTTGCACGGACCAGTTCTCAAAACAGGTGGAAGCTTGATTCTCACCAAACCTCCAACCATCAATGGTGATCTTTTCACATTTCTGCCTATGGATCTATCATGGGCTTTCTTGTTCTTCAATTGCATAGTTCTGATGCTCTCACACACATCTCCAAAATCCTTCTTTATTACAGTCATTCTTTTCATCCAGGATGGTGTCAACTTAGTGTTGGCCTTCCGGCCCCTACTCATTTCAAACGGCGACAAACCTGTAGTGCTGTGTGTTGTGAAACGATGAGCATTAATCTTTTGTCTGACAGCTTCTTCCCATCTCACACCATTTGCCCAGGCCCATCTCACCGCATCTTTGAGCACTCTGTTTAAGCGCTCGACCACTCCATTGGTCTGCGGGTGGTATATTGCACTTCTTTTGTGCACAATGGAATTTTCTGCACAAAACCTTTGCATTTCTTTCGAACGGAACTGGACTCCATTGTCCGTTAATATACTTTTTGGTAAACCTTCCCTTCCACAGACCTCTGCTAGAAATTCATCTACCAGTTTGGCAGTCATGCCTGGCTTGATCATGACTTCAACCCACCTAGTCAACAGATCAATGATTACTAGGCAATATTGTTGCTTACCCTCACTGCAAATTGGACCCAATATATCCATACCCAGGTCATCCCATACATTACTTGGGAGGTCTGTAACTACCATGGGGTATTTCTCATTCACACTTCCTCTATCACTCTCTTTGCAAAGGATACAATCACGTATAATTCTCTCGATTTGCAGATCATATCCTGGCCACCAGAATTCATCACGTATTCTTCTCTTTGTCTTCACAACACCCTGGTGACCCTCGTGGCCCAACGCAATGATCCTTTGGCGCAGACTTGTGGGTGGAATGAATCTGTCACTTCTCATTATTCTATTATTCTCCACCTTGAGTTCATTTGCAACTTTCCAAAATTCTAACAGCCCATTTTCTTCATACTTGGCTTTGACCAACGGACTACCACTTAATATGATGTGTCTCAATTTTCCGAATGAAATGTCTGATTCCTCTGCCACTTCCCATTCCTTCTCCGATATGGATAGATCTTCAATATTAAGTACAACTTCAGATTTCATATCTTCATCATCATCTATCTCAGAGACGTTAGTGAGTCTCGAAAGACAGTGGGCAGCACGGTTTTTCGTGCCTGGTACATACTTCACTACACAGTTGTATTCTTGCAAGAGTATGACCCACCTTTTTATGCGATTCGAAACATTTTCCAAACCTTTATTCATTATGACGTGGACCAATGGCTTGTGGTCCATGCGGAACTCCACTTCTGCACCCCAAATAAAATTTCGAAACTTTTCTGCAGCCCATTTGATAGCCAATGTTTCTTTTTCAATGGCCGCATATGTTTTTTCCGCGCCTTTCAACAGTCTAGATGCAAAAGCTATCAATCTCTCCTTGCCATCAATCTCCTGTGTGACAACTGCACCAAGACCTACATTGCTGGCATCTGTCGTGATGATGGTTTTCTCTCCGCTCTTGAAATTCCTCAACGACGGTGCTTTATTCAACTCATGTTTTATCCACCCAAATTCCTCTTCACATTCTGTATCCCATGCAAATGTCTTCCTCTTCAAAAGTTCTCGGAGTGGAATGGTGTGCATGGCAAAATCACGCATGAATTTTGAGTAGTACTCGGCCATGCCAATGAAAGTACGCGCTTCCTCCTTAGATTTGGGTCTTGGCATATTCTCTATAGCATCCAATAGTTGTTTCTTTGGCCGTACCCCTTCAGCTGATATAGTATGTCCTAAGTATTCAATTTCGCAAACAATCAATTTTGCATTTCTCTTTACTTAAGGTCATTCCTGCTTCATAAAGTTTCTTGCACACATATTGCAGTCTCTCATCATGTGTCCTTTGATCAATAGCATGTACTAGTATGTCATCCTGGAAGCATATAACACCCTGGTCCTCTGCAAACAGTTTATGCATGATCTTCTTAAAGACAGATGCAGCCGATATGAGCCCAAACGGTAATCTCTTATATTGATATAATCCATCTGGCGTGATAAATGCTGTCATGCACCTAGATTCTTTATGTAATTTTACTTGATGGTATGCTGAGGTCAAATCAAGAGTGGAGAAATGCTTTGATGGACCAATGGTGGAAACTATTTCTTGGATGTTAGGGAGTGGGTGTCTGTCAGGAATTACACATTTATTCAGCTCCCGCATGTCAACACATATCCTCAATTGCCCAGATTTCTTCCTCAGGACAACTAATGGAGATACCCATTCACTGGCATCAATACTTTCTATGATACCTTGTTCTTCTAGGCTCTTTATTTCTTTTTTTACTTCCTCTCTCATAGATAGGGGAATGTTGCGAAGCTTCTGTGCTACTGGAACACAATCAGGTTTCATCCTGATTTTATGTGAGTACCCCCGCAAACATCCAATCTCATCCTTGAAAACACTTCTCATCACCTCTTCATTATTCTTTGTCTCATTTATTCTCATGTGTTTTCCTGACTTTTCATTGTCAATGTTCATAACCGATTCATCAGCACCGGCATCCAACTTCACTTTGAGTTTACTTTGATGAGTCCAGCTTAATAAAGGAATTCTACCAGCTCTTGTAATGTAGATTTTCCCATTAGCCTTCCTATCTTTAAACTTAAGTGCACCCCAAAACCATCCGATAACATCAATTTTAATTCCACCATAGGCTCTCGGCCTTATGTCTGCTTCATGTAAATATTCATGTCTCCTTTTATCCCACATATCTTGCGGTATCAAAGTGTATTTGGCACCAGAGTCAATCATCATGTGCATATTCACTCCATCTATACACACCATAGCCTTAGGACTTTCCATTTCCTCCTCATGTTCTTCATCAATTATAACAAATCGCACTCATCATCTCCATCATCACTGCCATTATCATCGCCGATCCAATTCATGGAGGTATTTTGTGCTCTACAACATCTAACATAATGGTCCTTGCCTTTGCATTTTCCGCATATGATCTTCAGAGCTGGGCATTCAGGATTGTCCGCCCAATGATCCGTAACATCACATCTAAAACATTTGCCAGTACTCCTCCTTCTTGGACTGCTTCTTTGTCTTCGTGGAGGAGGACTCCTCCTTCTCGCATGTATCTTGGGTACTCCTTTGCTTCTTCTATTCTCATTCCACGATGGCTTTCGAGTTTTGTCCCACTTGTTCTTTCCACTAGCTACATCCATCACTTGGGCTATTGATTCATTATTCTTGTTAGTGTTCATAGTGCAATTGCTCTTTGGGGCGTCATGTTTGACTTCAACAGACTGCATTCTGTTCTCCAGTTATTGAACACATTTCTCAGTATGTTCAACTTCTTTGGCTATTCTTAAGACTGTATCGAGGGGTGGATCATCTTCAGCCCACAGCTTTTCCCTCACCTTGCTGCTCCTGCATTCCAGCATAAACTGATTGTGTAATCTCTCGTCCAATTGAGCATTGAATTTGTAGGTCTTGGCCAATTTTCTCAAGATAGTTATGTACTGTTCAACACGTTCACCTTCTTCTTGAACTCTTTTCCCAAACTTGTAACGTTCTAGGATAGTGCTCAATTTTTTCTCATAATGTTTGCTCATCTTTTTTCACTGAGCATTCATATTCATTGAAATCTGCACTTTCTTCCGGCAATAATTCAGGCAAGTCTCCAAATTTTTCTTGCCCAGCTGGCCCTAGGCAGTGCAACAAAAGTGACTTCCTTTTTTCCACGCTGCAGTTATGGCCACACACCACCCCTGAGTAGTGTTCGAAGGCTTTAATCCACCTCTTCCATGGAATTGACGGTTCTCCCACCTATGACAGGAAAAACATGGGGGGAACCCCACTGAATGCAATGGCAGACTATATTCGTAAGATTTAATGTTTATTGGACAATGCAGTTCAGCTGTGTTGTGGTTTTTCACTGCAGCAACACAAATCCATGCATCATGTGACAATAATTCTCGGTTTTATTATGTTGTGTGCCTTGAAACATTGAATGGGCACTTAATGAGAGGTGCCCTCCTTCTGATTTGTAGTAAAATTATATGCTCAAACTAATATTGCTGACTTCAAGCATGTATTCCCCTTCAGTGCTCCTCTATACCATGCTCTCCATAAATGTTTTATCAAACTTCCCCTAGTGCTCCTCTATACCGTGTATTACGGTTATTTTGAGCAGTTGAGATAGGCTGGCCTTTATGAGGCGGAGCTACAATCCGGAAACATTATGCGGCGGAGACTTACTTGCTGTGGCCGCTGCAACGCTAAGGGAAGCGGAGCGGCCTCTGTAGAAAACGAGTCACTCCTCCGATACCGGGGATTAAGCAATGTGGCCGCTGCAACGCTCGGGGAGGTGGAGCGGAGCGGCCTCTGGGGAAGGTGATTGCAGCAACAGCTATCACGGACACGCGGGTCCTCAGGAGGCGGTGGAGCCCGAATCCTCGTCGCCAATTGTAGTGTCACGGCATATATCAAATACGGACACGGTAGGAATTATGGAGCTATATATATTTATTATATAGAGTATTTATAAGTATCTATATCAGGCTCCACCGACTGGCAAATACAGGCGTTGGTGTTTGAATCGCCTCATAGTCCTCCGTCACAGGCACACGTCACATTCTATGTGACGTCCTCTTATCTCGTGCGTGCCTGGCTCACCGCGACGTTGATAATGCAAGTGAATGTACAATACTACAAGCATGTTACAATTTGAGGCGGCTATTTCTTGTTTTATCAGTTTGTACTGCGGGGCTGTGTCCAGCATGATCACTTTTCTGTAGAGTGCCATTTCGTTCCAGTCGACTGTTTCTTTTAACGAGAGCAGGCCCAGTTCTCTCCTTATTGGTGGTAATGATGTTGACTTGGGCAGACATAGCACTTCTCGCCAGAAGTGGGCTTCTAGTTTTGCCCACAGTGAGGAAGGGATTGTCGGCATGGCTTCCTCTCCATAAGTCAGGGACGGAATTACTTTTCCTTTGTAGTATTTTATCACCGGCAAGAGAAGCGGCCAAATTTCCTATCCAATGCCTTCGCCTGGGAAGTGAGTTTCCGAGTTTTTTCCCAGAGGTTAACCTGCATGCTTGTCTCATTGCCAGAGCTGTCGAACATGACCCCAAGGTACTTCAATTCTTTTATTTGTTCAATTTTAGTGGTCTCAATCGTCCAATGGTTGGGTTTTCTTTTTGTTTTTGTAGGTTTTTCAATCACCAGGACTTTAGTTTTTTCTTTGTTGATCTCCAGGTTGTTTAGCGTTATATAGGTTGCCAGGTTGTCGAGTTGGCGTTGGAGTCCGATCGGCGTCTGGTCAATCAAGATGATATCATCAGCGTAGAGGAACCTGGGGACTCGGGTCCCCCCTATTTTCGGTGGAAATGTTCTGAGGGCTTCACAGGTCTCCTCGTAGTCTCCCAGGAAGGCTGTGAAGAGCGAGGGAGCCAAAGGGCAGCCCTGCTTCACTACTCTGTTGGTCGGAATCTCTTCAGAGAGGGTGCCTTTTTGATTGAGCTTTACTCTAATCGATGTTTTTGTATGTAGAGCAATGATGGGATCTAGGATCTGATTAGGGCACTTCCATTTGTCCAGTTTGGACCATAATAGGTCTCGGTCGATTTTGTTGAATGGTGGGTTAAATCGACAAAGGCCATAAATACCTTTTTTTTGTTGTGCTCTTGAGGTGCTTTTTATTATGCTAAATAGCATGATGTTTACTGTGGTCCCTACGGTCATAGTGAATCCCGCTTGAAAAGGATCGTCACACGGAGAGTGTTTAGCCCAGCATTAAAAGCTTTCTAGGAGACATGAACCGTAGATTTTTCCTATCGTGTCTAGCAAGGCTATTGGCCGGTAGTTGGAAGGGTCAGATATCTCGCCCTTTTTAAAAATGGCAACGACTGTTGCCGAGGTCCATGAACTGGGAATTGTCTTTGAAAGGCTTATCTCTTTGAAGATGATGCTGATGAAGGATGCCCAGGCGTCTTGATGGTTTTTCAGGTCAATGTTCGTTATCCCATCTGGGCCTGGAGCTCTTGATGGCTTTAGGTTCTTAATTGCTCTAACTATGTCCGCTTTGTCGGAAAAATCTTCCCAGGGTGTAGTGCCCGGCCGATAGTTAGGCTGAGGCTTGTGAGGTGGCTTTTGGAACAGGCTGTTGAAGTGGTTAGTCCATCTTTCCTCACTCACAGCGTTAGTTGTTGAAGGACTTGTAGTTATGTCTGTCCCTTTTCCAAGGTCCCAGAATTCTCTGAAGTTTTTGCCATTGACCTTCCTTAGCATCACCTCTGAGTCGTGTTGGTATAGTGTTGCTCGGTAGAATTTAATCCATCCTGCGTATCTCTTTGCCTCATCATGGTAGTGTTTCTTGGCTTTTGGCGAGTTTGACTTACTCGCTTGACGTTTGAGTTTACGGAGAGCACATCGTTTCTCTACCAAGAGTTTATCGTAGTGATGCTTGCCTTGTTGTGGTGTTCCATACTTTTTTGAGGAGCCCGCTTGCTATGCGATCAATACCGGTTGGTAGTCGATTATGGAGCTTTTATTGGGCTCTGAGGAGCTCAGTTTATCCTTATAGTTCGCGGATAGTTCCAGAATTCTTTCTTTTGTTAATCGAAGACGGTTTCCTTGGTTGGTAACTTCCACCATTTCCTTCATTGTCAGGTTTGGAGATCTTTGTGAGCACCACAAGATTTCCAGGATGTTATGGTCGCTTGCCTTGGCACGTATTATGTTGAATGATGATATTAGGTTGGCCATTGCCTCTGAGGCGAATATATAGTCGATGGTGGTGTTTTGATTGTTTCTTTCCCATGTTGGAATTTGGGATGCTTTGGGGGAGATTTGGTCTACATTGAAGATAAGTCTGGAGTCCATAAGTTTCACCCATTTTTGCCCTCTGGAGTCGCCCCGCCGCTTTCCGTTACTTGCTGTAAGAGGATCTTTTGTGATCGGGCAGTTCGCGTTTAGATCTCCGCATATGATGATCAGCGTTATTTCCGTATTGGCTTGAATGTCATCTATTTCGGATTCCAAAATCTGTAGGAATCTCTCATCTGTGATGGCTTTGGGGTTCCAATAAGTGGTTATTATGACCATTGAGGATTTCTGAGTCTTCTTGCTAGCTGGGTCAGTCCTGGTCCACTTCACCTGTACCAACAGGTGGCTTTGGGAGTGGGAGCGCTTTTTTTCAATTGCCAGGCCACAGCCTGTTCGAACTTCAATTAGGAGGCCGGCTGAAGGGCGGCCTCTCAGGGCTCTTTTTGCTAGCGCTATTTCAATTGCGTAGCCGTCTATTGCTGGAGCCGTAGCCAGCCAGGTCTCCTGAAGTGCCAAGATGTCGTATGCTCCCAAATTGGTATCTCCCGTTGTCATCAGGTGTTTGAAACCCATTGTGTTCCATGATCCCAGTTTTAGTGAGGCTGGTGTTTGATTCTTTCCTTCTTTCAATCTTGGGGTTTCTTGTCTTTTTTGCCTCACTGCTGGTTGCTAATTACTGGACCCGGAATTTGGTGGTTTCGGTAGCCACGCCCAAAGTTGTTTTATTGAAGTGACGGAAAGTGTGGGTCGTGTTGTTTTTGTGTTAGGATTGGAATGGCTGTTTGCTTCTATGTTCTTTGTTGGTGTGAGCGACTTTTCTTGCGGGAGACCTTCGCTATCCGGGGAGTTAAAGTTTCCTGTTTGTTCTGGTCTTTGTAAATCCAGGGTCTTAGTTTGGTGTCGTCGGTTGGGTGAAGTTCCATGGTTTGATTCTGCCCGATGGTAGCGTGCCATTTTCGTTCTAAAGTGCGCCCTTTGGCTGCCTGGCATTTTGTTTTCTGTATCTTTGTCAGGGAAGGGCTTTTTGTCTTGATATTTAGTTAGGAGAAGCCCCTTTCTGAGTAGGGTTTCGAAATCTTCCCTGGTGATGATTGCTCTTGAGGATTCTCTAATATGTATGTAGGCCTTAGCCTTTCTGTCTTTGTGATAGGGTTCGACGAGAGCGATGTCGTCAGGGTTTAGTTGTTTAAAGTCGATTGTACTTCTCAGAATCTTCATAATTGTTCCTCTATTCAGAGTTATGGCTTCTGAGTTTTTTTTTGTTTGTTCCAATTTGAAAATAAGAGTTTTGAATTGCCCTCTGGCAGGTCAAGGTTTGTTATGAGCATTGGCATCCTCCTTGCGGGATGGTTTTCTGCTGTATGGTATTTTGCCATCTGTGCTTGCGTGTTCCCTGTGTCGCTTCATTGCGGCAGGCCCTTGTGGGCCAGGTCTTTTGTTTACTCTTCTTTGCCTGTCGGTATTAAATACTGATTGTTTTGGTTGGAGTGATTCTTTTAAGAGTCGTGGTTCAAAGGGCAGGTTTGGGGTGTGAGTTGTTGAACTGTTTCGTCTACGTTTTTTTGGCAGAGTTTTTTTTCCAAAGGTGCTCTCACAGGCTGGTTCATGGTTTCGCACATTTTTGTTAACCCCTGCCTCAGGGGAGAGATGAACGGTTATGTCCATCACACTTTTGTCGGCCATGAAGTCCTCGATTGTCCTCAGTGACTTTTGAGTTAAGTGACGGGGTGGCCTTTGGACGAGCGGAGTTATGGTTTTCTGTTGATTGAATACGAGGTAGTTTTGCTTTTGACAATTTTCGTTTTTGGGAAAGGGGTTGATATGATTTGGAGAATCAATGATGATGCAGGTCTCTTTACTCGGCCTTGCTTTGACAGTGGGTACTTTTTGACTTGTGCTCTCAGTTTTGTTCTTTCCTGTTGTAGTATCTTGTTGGGCGCCTGAGAATACGAACGGTACTATGCCTGGAGGCGGGTCTGTTGGAGTTTGAGCGCAGAGTCTTTGCGATTTTGGTCCTTAAGGTTTGTTTCTGGCCATGTCTTGTAGATCTCTTTCAGAGTTTGGGCAGGCATGACAGCCTTTCAGATTATTTTCCTTTGCAGTGATTAATCCCTCGATGTAAATCATTTTGGTATGCATCAGTGCGATGAGTGTGGTATGGTCTTTTAGGGTCTCATTTAGAGATTCATATAGTTTGCCAAAGGGTGCTAGGACAATCGTGATTGCCGACATTATCGTCATCATGTCCGGCTTTTTTGTTGGGGTTTCTTTGAGTAGCGTATAAGTGTGAGACTTGCTTCTGATCGGCGTCCCAAAGGGTAAGTCATGTAGGGTCCTTTCGTCCAGCAGGTTCTGTGCGAGCCGGGCGTCCTGTGGCAAATGTGGTAGGGAAGATCTTCTCACAGGTCTTTGGGATCCTGGAATCTGCCAGTCTATGTCGGACACCGTTCTAGGGTATGGATCTGTTAAGAAATTAACGTTGTGAGATTCTTTGGTCTTGCCCGGTGTGGAAGAAAGGAGGTCTCTGGGGAGAGGGCCTTCCAGTACATCACAATCCTTATGTTTCTCTGCAGAAGTGGGCGAGTCCTCGTGTAAGAGGTCTGGCCTCTTGCCTGAGTGGACGGGGGATGTTGAATTAGAGGGGGCCAGTTGTGGGGCTTTGCCCAGTGTGCCACCCTCGTCGAAGGCGCTGGTCTTACTCAAATATTCTCCGGGGAGGGGTTCGCAAGTGATTGCTCCTGCGGCACCGGTCTAGTGCAGCTTTACCAATTAGAGGCGTTCTGCTGTGACTAGAGAGGTGGACAGTGTTGCGCGTTTTTAGGACCGGCTGCGCATCCGCTAGGGGTTCTAGGATTTTCTCATCCGTAAGTTCGGTAAGGACCTCGTGCTTTCTTTTACCTTGTCTCGCAAATAGTTCTTTTAATGAGTTGCAGAGAATAGTTTTTGAGCTTATTCACATGGTGGGCATTTGAGACCCCCTTTTAATTGGTGCCGGTCTTTGGCCTTTCTTGTTGGTGTTTTTTTTGTGTTAGTTTTTATGGTGTTCATTTCACCATTAGGGGCTGTTTGAGCCCGTCTCCGGGGATTAGATGTAGAGTTTCCCCCTTTGTTCTTTTTCTGGGGTGTGGGCTGGTGATTGTATACGTTTTCCCATTCGTCCCCTGTGATGTGAGGTCTAGCTGTGCCGCTCAGTGCTTCTCCGATCTTGGTGGATGTCGACTGGGCTGTGGGTTTGGCCACAGGGGGAGCTAGAGAGACCGGTAAGCTGCTCGTGGCTGTAGCAGTGTCTGCGTTGCACGGCTCCGGGACTTGCGGGCAGAGCTCCCGGTGTTCCGAGGAGCAGGCGCTCCATGCGGCATGGACCTGCGCCTTGATCGCGAGAGGCGCTGCGAACCCCGCCAGAGTCTGCGAGCCTCCCGGCTGCAGAGAGGACTCGGGCGGGGAAGATTGACCTCTGGGCCTGTCGTCCGGGGACTCAGACACGTCCCAGGAGCCCCCCGGCTCGCGAGGATCCTGCTGTTTGGTTTCTTCGTCCAAGGTAGGTGGAGTTTCCGAGAAGGCTTGCAGGTTGAATTTGTTAGCTGTTGTGGTTGGCAGTACGGGGCAGCCTCGCCCTCCAGGCCTCTCTCAAGCTGGGGCGAGTCCCTTGCAGACAGTCCTCCGACTGGCTGCGCTGGGTTGCCTCCAAAACAAAGGTCGAGCCGAGCGTTCTCTGCTGCCCCAGTTGCATTTTCCTTGCCTCCTGTGATGTTGTCTTTTTGTAATACTCCGAGGCTCGGAGCAGGGTCCGAAGTGGCGCCATCCATTAAAGTTAGAGACTCACATTGGGTAGATAGATTTTCTGCCGGCGAATGGGCCCCTTTTTTAGAGGTTTTCTGATAGATCCGCGCCAGTTTCATAGTGCGAAACTGTGCACCTGCAATATTGCTAGGGCTGCTTCCCGGCAAGGTGGCGTTTGTGGTTAATAGTCTTAGCTTGGTGGCTTGCTTTACAGGTGGCAGGGGGCATAATGGCAGTTGGGTTTGGCGTGAGCTTCACAGGCGCCTTTTCTCATCTTCTGCCCCCTCAATTGGTATTACAGCAAGGTGATGTTGTTGGCCATCTTGTTCCGAGGCCAGGCCCTTATCAGGCCTGACAGTGACGGCAGAGACTGCACTCGACTCTGCCACGACTCCGCGGCTGCTCCGCGGTTTAGGTGGGTTTAAGTATCCTCCCACAAATAAACAGTGAAGGTAGACTCAGCAACTTGAGAGCTCTGAAAGGAGTCTGTACTGCAGAGACTGCACTCGACTCTGCCACGACTCTGCGGCGGCTCTGCGGTTCAGGTGGGTTTAAGTATCCTCCCACAAATAAACAGTGAAGGTAGACTCAGCAACTTGAGAGCGCTGAAAGGAGTCTGTACTGCAGAGACTGCACTCGACTCTGCCACGACTCGGCAATTTGGTATTCACTCCGAATTGCATTAATAATGAATTTCAAATTGGACATGCAAAGTAGTCTGCGCAATAGCAGAATCCTAAAGCCCACCAAGGTTAGAAAATACATATAACCTTAGCCACTGCCCATTTATTTCATCTTAGCTCACTACTTCATTTACACCGTTGGACATTAAAAATATACAGCTCTAGCATTACTTTCTCTAAACCCTTGCAGGTCATTGTGCATTCCTGTTCAGATTATACATGTTGGACTATAAATACCAGGATGCAACATGATAGGAGTCTAAAAGCTAGGAATTAATTCTCATTTTAAACCAGACATTGGACAATTTGAGATAGCCTTAAACAGTCCTGTAGGTCATACTAAGATTAAGCAGAGTTAACAGCACAATCCATTCCAGTCTATAGGTGTTTTATCCAGTCTTGTTTTTTTTTTTACATTGTGGGACTTTTAATCTGAGTTGTATAATTGGAAAAGCAAAACTACAAGTCCCAGAATGCAAATAAAAAGACAGGACTGGATAAGCACCAACAGAACTGATTGGATCATGTTGGCAACTATATTAAACAAATAGACATTCCCCAGAAAAGCCATTGTGATAAATCCACGTGCTTGTAAGTCACCATATGACAAATTGTGCATCTTATTTTTATATATTACATGCAGAACATTTGCACAACAAACAATACTCATTGCCACTTAAGCATGTGTATACCTTTGAGGTGGAATATGGTGTTAGCGGCAACTGTTAATTAAACTGCTGCCCATTACTGGAAAGTTAATGTAGAAATATATAATTGTTACTGGTATGTTTTAAGATGAATATATTTTTTAGCTTGAAAAAAGCTGGGCACAGTGATCAGAGGTCATTCATAAGTGCTATTACATGGCTATACTGTCCTACATTGGTACAGCCAGTCTGGACATGTTTTCTAATTGTGGCATGGCATTTTCACTGGCAAAACCAACACGTTGAGTGTTCTTATGTGGGGATAGTGGCATATAGTGGTGCAGTCAGCATGGGCATGTAAAAACAAAACCAGCATGAAAATGTTTTTTGTACTAGAATATATTGTCGGAAAACCATCATGAAAATGCCCCTTTGTGCTGTTTGCGACCTGTATCTCTTGGATTTTCTCATGAGTTACCCTCCAAAACTCAATGCAAACTGCGCTGCTCAATTTTTCAGAAAGCGTGATGTAAAATGCAGCATTTTAACCCATTATTTTAAAATTGTCCAGGGGAAACACGCACTCTCCCCATAACTCCCGTTCCCTTGGTACGACTGCCTTGCTACGCCCCAATGCCCCCGCATATTTGTGGGAAACATTAACACGCCTCAAATAAAAAAATTAATCAGCTGCTACTGCTCATTTATTAATCTGATTTATTATGATGGCTAAGAGTTTCTAGGATAGACCACACCAGGCAATCCTTTACCACGCTAGGCAATCCTTTAGTCTGTTGAGCTGTATATGTCAGGTGATGTTATTTCCGGTGATTTCATCAGGTTAGAGGCCATATGATGACGTTTCCTTTTACGTCATCATGAAACTAATTACTATTTTTGACACTTCAAGAATCCTACGGCTTTTTGGTCACAGAATGTTCGCAAGAATGGGGTGCGTAGGGCCCTTCGCATGAGTACAATTTAGTACTGCTCCACACAGGGGGCATTCACCAGTACCCGTATTTTTCCAGGATCTTGTGAACAATACCAATGGCAAGGTGCCCATCTTGAGGCGAGCATATAGTAATTTTTCTAAAGGTGGAACAATCAAGTCTAGGCAAATCTCAAAACCAAATTCAGTTAAACTGGTCATAGTTTCAGTCTTCCTGCCTTCTCTATCAGTAAATCCTTGTTTCCTATTTTTGCCTTTTTCTTTACATTAATAGGTGCCTGACCATCTAAACAGTGGAGATTTTCCCCGTAAAGCACCCTCCTCCAGTGCAGTGAGAGTATTTTTTACAGAGGAGACAAATTTTAGGCTCTTACCGCCCTCCACGGACATAAGATGCAACTGTGTCTCACAGAGTTTTCCCAGGCCATATCTACGCCATAACCTGATCCAGTATAAAACTGGTCTCTGGGCAACTATCTCATGTAACAGAGTTAATTTGAGCTCAAAGTAGAGTAATGAATTGGGCGAACTCTGAGGTAGAATAAGCAATTGTCTTAGGAACTTGTGTTCCAAAATTTCAAGTGTGCCAATGTTCTCACAGCTCCAGATTCCAGCAGTGTATGTAGATGCCGGAAGTACCTTTTTTCTGTATAGATCTAAGGCTGGGGAAATTGCACCACTGTCGTATTTATTAAAAAACAATTTAGTTGGCCCACAGTAATTTCCCGGAGTAATTTATGCTATTGTAATCTGGGAAAACCTGCCCCCGTTCTCTTGAAATCGAACCCCCAGTTAATCAAAATGGTTTACCTGTTCTAAGATTATACCACCAGCTTTTATTTGCAAAAGACAATATGTGGAATGCCGTGGTCTGAAGATCATCAGCCTGTTTTTTTGGTGTTGAATTTAAGGTGCAACTCAGCACATTTACTCAGAAAGACACCCAGTGAGGCCCTCAAGCCTTGCAGAGAGGTGGAGAGGATCACAGCGTCATTGGTGTAGAACAGAGCCAGATATTTTTCAGATCCCATTTTAGGGAAATCCAGGCACCCCATCATCAGTGCCTCAATGATCCTATGTATAGATGCTGAAAAGCTGCGGTGCCAACACGCACCACTGCCTCACGCCGATGCTCACATCGAATGTAGATGTTACCTCTCCTCCTAAACCAAACCGAACTACGGCCTGGTTCTCAGGGTAACGCAGCTCTATGATACAAACCAGGTTAGGTGGGGAATTCCTACATAATAGTATTCGCCAGAAGATGTTCCTTGACAGTGTCAAACGCTGTTCTAAGGTCCAGGAAAACCGCTTACAACTTAATTTTCTTAAGCACAGTGTATTTCTGGAACAACAGCGAAAATATGAAACATTGATCAACTGTTCCCTTATTCTTCCTGAACCTTGCTTGAAGATCACTAATTATGTCGTTAGAGTCTGCCCATCCTTGCAGGCGGTTCAGGATCACCTTTAGGAAGATTTTGCCAGCACTACCCAGCAGTGAGATGGGGCGATAATTAGCTGAGAGGTCCCTATCGCCTTTTTTTTATATATAGGGACAATTATTGCTTTTTGCCAAGAGGATGGCAGTTTGCCAGAGTGTGTTATGTCATTAAACATTTCACACAGGACGGGGACCCAGTTACCCTCCTCCTCCTTATATAAATCAATTGGGACAAGGTCTGGCCTAGCTACCTTACTGCGCTTTTGAGACCATAAAGCCACCCCCCCCCCGGCCCCTCCCTCCCCTTGTACAGTGAAAACGAAGTTCCTGCTGCCTGGTGCTGGCATCACCCTCTTGGCTCTCCCACCTAATAAGTCCCCTTCAAGACTGGTATATAACTTCGAAAAGTGGGTCGGCCAAGATTCACTCGGGACACAACAGTGTAGCGTCTGATCTCCATTTAATTCTGAGTCAACAATCAACTTCCAAAATAGGACAACGTCCCCATCTTCAAGTGCTTTGGAAAGGATTGACCAATGATTTTGAGCATAATCTCTCTTTTTGGATGCTATGAGCTTTTTACACTCAACCCTAGCCAATCTGAGGGTAACTTTGTCCACCCCAGGCCTCTCTCTGATGCAGGCCTATATTTTTTGTTTGGCCATTCTGCATTCACCATCATACCAGGCATTCTTTGTTACTGCCCTTTTCTTTATAGTGCCCACTTTGGACTAAATATAGGGCATAAGGTTCCGGTGCAGACTTTCAAACTCTCGGACGATCTCTGCAGCATAGCACCTGTCTCTGTATATAACATCCAAGTTTACCCAAATTGCATCATTCATTGCTGGTTTTACTGAAAGATCTACAATTTTGGCCGATTTCAGTGCCTTACGAGCATTCCCTGATATCAAAATTGTGCGTGGGCCAAATACTGGCAAAGCCCGTTCCCTGACAGTCAGTGTCCCTACAATTGTTAGGCTCAGGGGATTGTGATCACTTTCAAACCTTTCCATAGTTTCAAAGCTGCCTGCCCTTGCCCAGTTTTGGCCAGAGATCAATATATAACCTATATTACAGGCACCGTTATTGCCATTGAATGTAAATTTAGCCCCCGTTCCTTCCCCACAACAGCCATTACAGGCCCTTAAATTGTGTGTGAAAAATATTTGGGCAGTGTTAGTTGCTAATCGATGCACCTTTTTGGGATAAATTGCTGATAAAGTCGGTATATCCCAGGCCAAATTTTGATCGTCCCACAGTCCTTCCAATTCCCTAATTGGCTCAAACTGGAGGTTGATGTCACCCCCAACTATTGTATAATGTATATGTATCTTTTGCTTATCCCGGAGGGAAACCAACTCCTGCAATATCTCTAATCTCAACAGCCCCTGTGTGCCAGAGGGCCTATTGTTGATATTATATATATTATACAATGACAGTGCTTCTCCATTGCTCTTCTGAATAGATATATGCTGTTGGTCTGTCGTGTTGGTCAAACACTCTTGCACTTCCCATCCCAAGTTGAGATCAATCCAGATCAAAAGCCGGGATAGCAAACATTTGCTACCCCTGGATGTGGATTTTGTCAATAGCCCAGGTTTTCTGGAGTATAACCACCTTTTAACTTCTTCTGAAAGTATTCCATTCTGTGTCATCAATAATTCTTGACACTGCGGCTACATTCCATGATACAAGTCTGTATCCCAAAGATGCGGCTGGGCCTACTAGGTCACGGGCCAGTCAGTCAAACTCTTCAAGATCACTCTGGTGCTGACTCTGCCCCCACCCCATTCTAAATAACTCAGGGGCTCGCCTCCTTACATGCAGAATGCCTACACCATTGCCTGCCAGTAAAGGTTTGGTGGGGGCCGAGGCTCCCATCCGGAACTGTGTTACTGACATAGTATTATCAGGACCTTAAATCATTACCCAGGACCTCGTCCTCCAAATCCCAAGATTTCAAAAACACCTGGATGTGATCCATTTCTGAACTAGGGGACGATAACCCAATGCACCTAACAATATCTTCGCTGATGATCAAGACGCATCCCTTAGAATGTCAAAGCCAGTGCATGCATTTGTTAACTAAAGCTTCAGAGTCCTCAAATGAGTTACTGTATAGGCAATGGGCATTAGCCATTATTACAGAGGGGCATCCCTGTTTGTGGTCACCAGGGTGGGGTGCACCTCTGTTTCCATGGTCCCTTGCGCCATACTCCGGGGGTTTAAGCGGTATAAGAATCAGGCCTGATAATGGCACAGAGAATCAATTGGGGGTCTGTTCCTCTGTGAATATCTTACAGGGGTCCTTACACCGATGTTTCCTATTGGCTGCAAGGGAGGGACTTGGTCTATATGGGAGGTTTGGTTTCCAGTCATACTTATAATTGTCTTTCGGGGGCCCTGGAGATTGTGCTGAAACTGGCCATTAGTATTCATCATATTCCTTTGTTCGAGAATATCAGTGATGACTGAAACCACCATTTCCTTAAGTGTCTTTATTTCACCCACTAATTCTCTCAGAGAACTCTACATTTTTTTTGATATTAGAGATTCTATTTCTAGAAGGACAACTTAGACATTTGCATTAATAGGGCAGGGTTCTTCAGCCCGAGCAGCACTAGGACTCAAGGGAATAGGGGGCTGGGCGGTCTGACAACAAAAATCTCTAGTTGAATCGGGGGTTTGCGTTTTGAGCGCCCTCTGCGTGCCGGGGCCCACAGGGTGCTTTTTCTTCTTCCTCTGTTTTCTAATACTGTTCCCTTTACCATTAATAGCAAGGCCCAATTTCGACAGAGGCTCATATCTATTTGATGATAAGACTGGGTGAGAAGGGGGGGCGCTCGAGAGCCCAAGCAAGATGGCCGTGCACTGAGGGAGCTCCGTCGCCTGACGGCATGCTGAGACAGATTAGACTGCGTAAAACAACACAAAAATGAACTCCAACGGAGACAAAACAAATCAGAGATAACACAGCAAAGGTGGGCGAAAGCCAGAAGAAAATCGCTCAACTTAAACAGAGATACAATCCGCGGAAACCAGCCGGCAGGCTACATGCTTGTAAAGGCGGTGCACTAAAAGGAATGAAACCGAAGACACAGACTCTGAGCCTCCAGCCCGGAGCCCTCGCCGCGCTGACACACACGGTACACTGAAGCCCGCCACGGCTCACAACATGCAGGGCAGTGAGGAGAATAATGCCACCGAATTAGCAAGAACGAGCCCCACCATCAGTGTGGCGTTGGCCCTTTAAGGGTACGCACGCGACGGGGTGACGTTCACTCCGTCGCGTGCGCAGTTAAATAAACGGGGCGTTCCCAGTGACGACACAGTCACCGGGGAGCCCACACTGGTAACACCGCTGTCTCCGTGTCTCTGTGTCACGGGGTGTGGGGGGCTCACGGACGGCGGCATCCGGAGACCGCCAACAGTGGCGACGAGTGCCGGGATCACTTCCTGGAACAGGCAGAGACATTTGCTGGGAGTGTAGATGATCCTACGTGAACGCTCCAGCGAATTCTGACCGCGGAGAAGGAAGAGACATACGCGGCCGGCGGCCATCTTGATGAATAGGCCTCGGAGACTCACGGCTTCATAGCGAAGCGTCGGTGAGCCATCCGGACATAATTTTTGGATATTTCAGCGGCGGACAGTCGCTGGAAACAGCACGTGTCAATTTCAGAATGATTCATTGACATTTTCACTTTTTTTCACCGAGTAGATGGGTGAGACTCTATGGGAAGCCTGCTGAATGCACTAGGGGTCTTCCCCCCTGCTCAATTTTTGGACACTTCATTGTCTGCCTGCTGGCTTGAGTGATACATCTGCGAGGAGTGCGCCTGGTGAGAGGCAGAATTCAATCCATCTCTGGAGGCTGACTGCTGGTGGTGAGTTGCGGCCCCATCAATTATATCTTCTGGGGTGCCTGTGTGCTATCCACCATGAGTCAAGCTGCTGCTGCTGCTGCTGCGCCTCCGCCTGCTCCCCCGCTGAAACCACCTGGGTCCCTACAGCCAGTGCCTGAGTTTGATACCTCGGGTGCTCCATCAAGCCTGGGACAGAGGTGGAAGATGTGGATGGATAGGCTTGAGATGTACTTCTTGGCTACGATTGAGACAAGCGACGACAGCAAGCTGGCCACTCTCCTGTACTCTGCTGGCCCAGCAGTGCATGAGATATTTCTGTCTCTGCAGCCGGCGGATGGGTCGTTTTCGGCGGCAAAGGATGCACTCCATAATTATTTTCTGCCAATGGCCAACGCAGATTATGAACGTTTTCTCATGGGAACGGCTCGACAGAAGGATGACGAGACTCTGGATGTTTTCTATGGGCGGATGCGGAGACTGGCGGCGCCATGTGCGTGGAACGACCCTGAAGCCATGATTCGCAACCAACTCATTCAGGGGTGTGTCTCTGGGAAACTGAGGCGCCAGATATTGCTCGAGCCTGGCATCACCCTTCCTCGCATCCTAGAACTGGGAAGGTGCCACGAGGTGTCGGAATTGCGGGCGACCAGAATGGAAGCTGGTGCCCGCCCAGGCAAGGTGGAGGAGGTCTGCGCGGTCGGAAGAGGCCGTGGAGCGAGGCGCCCCATGAACACTCAGAGCCCGCGCCCGCTTGGGACCACTTCCTCGTGCCCAAAGTGTGGGTACGATCTCCCGCACCCAGCTGAATGCCCTGCGACTGGGGTTAAATTCGGTAGGTGCGGAGGCGCGGACCACTTCGCCAGGATGTGCAGATCTGCAGCTCCCAAGATAGTGCCTAGGGGGCCTGTTCGAGCTGGTTTCTTCTAACCCCAAAGGACGTCCAACGTCGCTCAGGTGGACCAGGGTGACGAAGGGGCGCCTCAGGAAGGGGAGGAGGAGGAAGAGGACGAGGAAAACGTCTTCTTCGTGTCCAGTGTGAGCATGCTCAAATCCCGCTCCAAGAGACAGCCCAGGTGCAACGTGCTTGTCAATGGTGACTCTGTACCAATGCTAGTGGACACCGGTGCGTCCGTGAATGTGATGGCCAGACAGCACTATGATACCACGCAGGCCCCGCCCACGCTGACCGCACTGAGAGCACGCATATTCGCTTTCAGCGGCGATCAGCCCCTCCCTCTGGACGGCGTATTCGTGGCTGATGTTCAATATGGTGACTCACACATCCAGGCCAGATTCTATGTCACCCCGGTGAGCGACAACACCTTGCTTTGCTGTGCTGCGGCTGAGGCGCTGGGAATTGTCACATTTGCATACTCAGTGTACTTAGACGACATTCAGGTACTCCTGGCCAAACACAGCTCCCTGTTTGAAGGCATTGGACAGTTGGTGGGTGAGCCGGTCCGGCTCCACATCGATGAGTCAATCCAACCAGTGGCGCTGAAGCACCGGCGAGTTCCTTTTCATCTCAGGGATCTGGTGGATCGAGAACTGGACAATCTGGTGGGGCTGGACATTATTGAAAAGGTTGAGGGCCCCACCCCGTGGGTGTCTCCCATTGTCATCGCGCGCAAGCCTAAACAGCCGGATGCGGTGAGGATCTGTGTGGACATGCGACTCCCCAATAAGGCCATAAAGAGGGAGCAACACTTGACCCCTACCATCGATGACATCATAGCAGAACTGCAAGGGGCGAGGTTCTTTTCCAAACTGGACCTGAGAGCAGGCTATCATCAGGTGGTCCTGCACCCAGAGTCCCGCTACATCACAACCTTTACCACTCATCGAGGTCTTTACCGATACAAGAGGTTGAGTTTTGGGGTGTCTTCCACGGCGGAGGTTTTCCAAAACATCATAAGAGGGGCACTAGCGGATTTGGATGGAGTCCTTAATATTAGCGACGACATCTTGGTGTGTGCCAGGTCGGAGACGGAGCTTCTGGCACGCCTGGCCAAGACCTTTGAACGCCTGCGCTCGCTGGGACTCACCCTGCACAAGGACAAGTGTGAATTTCTGAAAACAACGATCAAATTCTTTGGGTTCGTGTTCAAGGCGGATGGGGTGTCGCCGGACCCCCGCAAAGTGAGGGACATAAAGGAGGCGCATCCGCCAGAGAATGTTGCGGAGGTGAGGAGCTTCTTGGGTATGGTTAATTACTGTGGCCGTTTCATCAGGAATCTGGCGTCCCGTTCAGAGCCGTTGAGATCGCTCACAAAGAAGGACACCACCTGGCAGTGGGGCCCCCTTGAGCAGGCGGCATTCGATGACATCAGAGGTGCCTTGGTGGCGGACGACACCATGGCGTTCTTCGATCCGAGTCTGCAGACAGAGATCGTTGTGGACGCCAGCCCATATGGACACAAGTGGGGAATGACCAGGAGATTCGACCCATAGCATACGCCAGTAAGGCGCTCTCCGACACCGAGCAAAGGTACTCCCAGATTGAGAGGGAAGCCCTGGCGGTGCTGTGGGGTTGCAGACATTTTCGCCTCTACATTCTGGGGCGCCCCGTGACTGTGGTCACGGACCACAAGTCGTTGTTGCCGATCATGGCGGGCTCATCATCCCGTGCACCAGTGAGAATAGAGTGCTGGATGCTCGCCCTGCTCGAGTATGGAGTGTCGTTGACATATCGTCCAGGGGCTAACAACACGGCAGACTACCTCTCTCGACACCCAAGAGGGGACTCGCAGGAGTCTGCATCAGCGGAAGAGGCCGACGAACATGTCCGCCTGGTTGTGGAGACGGCCACCCCAAACTCCATGCAGGTGGAAGAGCTTGAGGTTGCATCAAAAGGCGACGAATGTTTCGCCATCCTGAGGGAAGCCATGCAGAGGGGTACCTGGAAGACGGTACTGGAGGCCGTGGAACGCAGGACATGTGAAGCCAGAGTGGCCCTCGAGCAGTTATGGAGAGTGAGAGAAGAACTGACATTCTCAGAGTCGGGGCTACTACTGAGGGGTGAGAGAATCGTGGTGCCCCATGCCAAAATTGCACAGGTCATCGCCTTGGCGCACCAGGGTCACCAAGGGGCGCCCAAAACCAAAGCTCGCCTCCGCCAGAAGGTGTGGTTCCCGGAACTCGAGCGGAAGGTGGAAGCATTTGTGGCATCGTGCGTATGGTGCCAGGCTGCGGCACCGGCCCAGCGGGAACCATCCATTGAAGCGATGCCCAGAGGGACCAGGCCATGGGAAGTAGTGCACGCAGACTCCGGGTCCACGTCGAGAGGCACTCTCTTCCTTGTTGTGGTGGACGAGTGGTCTCGATACCCGGAGGTCGAGTTCATAGAGTCCGTCGCATTTGAGAACGTGGTGGTGGCGCTGGAGAAGATTTTCGCCACTCATGGCCTGTCCTCTGTGCTGTGCTCCGACAACGGGGCACCATTCCAAGGCGAGAGTTTTGCCGAGCTCATGAGGGAGTATGGCATTCAACACCGGCGGGTAACCCCACTGTGGCCCCGGGCCAACGGGGAGGCAGAGCGCATGATGCGCACCCTCAACAAAGTGTTCAGGATCGCCCATGGAAAGGGCGAGTGCTTGCAGAGGGCCCTGTACGTCTTCCTGTGGGGATATTGGACCACACCTCACTCCTCAACGGGTGTGGCCCCGGCGGAGTCTCTCTTCCAGAGATGCCCGAGAGACGTCATACCGGAGGTGGGGGACAGGGACCCTGCCGTCATTGACAATGAACAGGTCGAAGTGGACAGACGAATCAGGACGCAGATGGAAAACATCCGGAGGGGCCTGAGACCCCCACACATCGCGCCGGGAGATGAGGTTTTGGTGAGGAATCGCCACCCACAAGGAAAGTTGTCCCTCACGTATGAACCCGCTCCTCTAGATGTCGTGGCGGTCAAGGGCTCTATGGTGACAGCCTCTGACGGGACGTCGTCTGTAACAAGGAATGCTTCATTCTTCAGGAGAATCGGCGACCCGAGAGTGGACAGCCCGGACAACCGAGAGGGTGAGGGTGCCTTGGATGAAGGTGGGGGTGAAAGCCCCGCCGTGGACTCTCCTGCTCGAGGCAGACCAGGTCAAGAGACACCGGCCAGGGACGTTGGCAGGAGGTACCCCCTGAGAACAGGGCGTGGGAAACCTGCCCGTCTCACAGACTATGTGACGGACTAAGCTGGGGAGGCTGATGGGGGGTAATGGTCAGGCCGTGACGGTACCCGCGGGGGATCCAGGGTGGCTGTGAATAAATGGGGGTTTTTGGAGTTGACAGAGTTGTGTGCTTTATAAATGTGTGATAGTTAGTCCCTCCTGTTTCCAATTTGTTGTTATGGAAAAGGAGGAGTGTGGCGTTGGCCCTTTAAGGGTACGCACGCGACGGGGTGACATTCACTCCGTCGCGTGCGCAGTTAAATAAACGGGGTGTTCCCAGTGACAACACAGTCACCGGGGAGCCCACACTGGTAACACCGCTGTCTCCGTGTCTCTGTGTCACGGGGGTTGGGGGGCTCACGGACGGCGGCATCCGGAGACCGCCAACAATCAGAGACAGACTCCACAGTGAGGGATGACAGAGCTGCAAGGTCACCAAGATTTACATGCGCCGCTGTAACACGAGAAGCGCGGAGCGTCCACACACCGCAACCGAGTGGAGAGGGCACTGCCGGGGAGAAGGTGGCACAAGTCGCTCCAGATGCGAACAACCAAAAGACACCCGGAGGAGCAGTAAGGGAGCCCACAGCAAGAGCAGTGACCGTGGGAGAAGGAGGACGATGCTGTACAAGCTCCACACCAAGGTACGGGATGCAACACAGGCACAGAATCAAGTGCTTCTGATGTGCAAGTAAGTCCGCGCTCAGCAGGGGCCACCACCAGCGCAGCGGTCATGCGACCGAATCGTCCCATTGGGAGCAATTAGCCAATTCAGGGAACAGGCGGCTCGCAGAAGCACATCCATGCTGCAAACACACCGGCATCAAATTGCCAACAGCGGGCACCCCACCAAGAGGCCCGCGCATGCAGCACAACATCCATACAATTGGCACGGCACCCCGCGGGCGGCCACAAACAACCCTCTCAAGGCAGTTAGTGGACAGGGAAAGACTCCGCTGGGCAGCAGAAGTACCGGTAGCTAAGAGGCCTCCATAAGGGAACCTCATTCCATCTGAAGGACTAGAATCTCCCCAGAGCAAGAGCCCAGAGTACAATCCCCTTGGCCTACAAGCCCTGTGGATGGACACAACCGGCAGAAGCAGCACCGAGCCGCCACCCAGCAGGCGAGGCAAAAAGCGCCCCTGGAGATCAACCCAAGGCCTGCACGCAGCGAGCAGGTAGGCGCAGGCAGAAGAAAGCGCAATCCCACACACAAAAGCGTGGGCAACAAGGCCGTGGGTGGAGGGGGTGAAAAAATAAGGACAGATTACGCAGAGGGGCAACCGAGACCTTGACGGAGGCAACAACAGGCATGGGACACATCGCCCAACTAACAGCGCCCCACTGACCCGCCACAAAAAAATAAACACATTTTGAAAAAACCCACCCAGCCTCAAGCTATTGTTAAATTTCCAGCACAAAGAGGCCATCCTGAAAGCCTATAGAACAGCATCCCCGATACGCCTAAACGGAACCGAATTAAGAATTTTCAATGATTATTCTATGGAGGTATCAAGAAGGCGGATAGGCTTCAACCCCATATTCGAGGCACTTAAAAACACTGACTACAGGCACTATCTTAAATTCCCTGGAATCTGGTGCATACAGTTTGACAGACAGTGGCAGTCATTTGAGGAATCCGCATGGCGTTTCCTACAACAAAAAAATCTTGTCTCGACAGATTTTGACAGTGCATCGACAGAGAAAACAAAATCAGAATATCCCCCCAACACCGAAAGGAGCGCACATCGATCATGGGGAAATTGATATTGATATTTTATTTCTATCGCGCTCGTACACAAGTGTTTCAGAGCGCGACAAGGCAAGGGAGGGGAACAGGGGGAGAACAAAACAACAATCTTACTAGGCCCAGTGGCATTAGGAACGTGCAAGTGCATGGGAGAGGGGAGGGGAAAAGTGCATGGAGAGGGTAGAAGTGGAAAGTGCGGAGCAAAGGAGATACAGATAAATAGTAATAAATAAATAGTAAAGGCAACCAACACTGGTAGTGCAGCCAGCAATTGGCAAGTGCTGGGTTTAAGGCAGCAGACAGGGTAGGTCTGATAAGTGCAGGAAGAAAAAGGGGGGGGCTGTATGGGTACAGATACAGACCCCAGTGCAAGGGGTGGCCCGGAGGCAGTGCGGGAGGTTGGCAGGGTAAGCAGGTACCCGGGCCCGGAGGACAGAGGGTGGCCAGGTGCATGGTGCCAAGAGAGAACAGATCAGCAGAAATGCCACAAAATGAGTACAGGGCCCCGTGGCTGGGACGCTGAACAAAGGAAACGCACTGGCAGACCCTGAAGCAGACCTAACCCATAGGAATGCAGACAACCAACCCTCTCACGCCTATCCAAGGCTTAACAGCGGAAAGCTGGCACTCCTTTAGGGGCAAAGCAGAACTATGAAAGTGGAAAAAAGGCATCCCAATTGTGTCCCCAAAAGAAAATGAGGAAAGAAACGCAGATAGAGTCGACCTCTACCACAACTGCCATCCTCCTCCCCACATGACCCGAAGAGAATATATGGGAAGAGGCAGCAAATCTCCGGTCTGCTCCCACCAACCCCATATATGGGCTTATAAGCCTAGTATTGGGCATGAGTCGGAGGACTGGCTCACCCAATGTTACAATGTTTGGTTCCCAAAGGGAAAGGGACGGGGGTGTGGCTAGCCGAGGACGCCGACGGATGCCTCTTCGGTGAGCTCTGGGGACCCTTTCCCGTCTTGAAGCCCCAAAACCCCCTTAAAATGATCAAATTAATTAAGAAATAGACCCCACAGGTGCCTGAATGCCTGGGGGGTGAGCTGTTTGAATTTCAAGAGTGGAAGTGCCTGCACGAAGGAGTGGCAAGAGGAAGAGAGGAGACCCCGAGGGTCCGGATGCCAAAATGGCGGACGGGAACCAGCTTGGCACTCCGAAAACGCCGGACCAGCCCCCTGTAAAGAAGCGAGGCAGACAGCTCGGCGAGACTCCACACCTACTGAAAGTGCCCTGGCTTGGGCTGCAGGCGATCGTGTACTGGGTGAGTGGAGCCAAAGCAGCCTGGCATGCGACCCCTCCCCACAACCTCGCGGGCGCAGGACCCAAGCTGGGGGCACCGGAGCGGTCTCCGAAAGCAGGCGGGAGCCCGGAGGCGTTGGGCGAGGAGGTGTGGGAAGTGGCCAGGAGGGGGGAGTGAGCAGTGAAAAGCCTCGCTGCCCGGGGCATCCGTGCCCCCAGTACTAGCCCCACGCACGCTGTGCATCGGCCTGCGGGCACAGCAGAGCTTTGGCAGCAGAACAGCGCAGCCCGGGACAGATAGCAGCGGATGCCCACATCCCCGGTGAGTGCTCCAACAAGACTGCACCGGGCACCGTCCGGCTGGTGCTGTGAGGCATTAGTCTGGGCTGGGGAAGATCGCTGCGACCCCGAGGCAGAGGTCGGGAAGAAGATGCAGGGTGGACCCGCATAGGGGACAGCTTCGGGCCCCCGATGGCATAACTGAAAGCAGGCTGCAAGACACACCCTCACTTCTAGCGGGACGGCCTGAAGTGAGTGGCTGAGGGCCCAGGAGAAGCAGGAGGAATCAGAGGTCACCACTGCATGTATACTCAATGAGGCACTACCCAAGGGGGCTGGAAGGCACTAGCAAGAACACATGGAGGAGCAACAACCCATGAACGGATGCCTGCGGGGTGAGTGGGAAATAAGAGGCATCAGGTTTAATCACGGCACAAACGGGCAGTGATGTGGTGGAAGCGGCAAGGAAGCACTAGGGAGAACCCCTGATCTCTCCCTGGAAGATATTCAGCAGAGGTGCTCCCGGGGGTGAAAAGGCAGAGAAGGCACAGGTCATTCTCACCAAGGCGATGCAAACAAGAAACCCCCACAACTTACAAGCCTTGCACAACCTCACAGCATCAAGGAAGAAAGGGGTGGAAACCATGTGTTCCCCCCCGCCAACGCGGGCAGCAGTAAACCTCCACAACCTGGGCGAGCAGACGCACATAGCCTTGAGGGACAAAAGTCGGAGGGGGACCGAGAGACAGACAATCTCCCGGGCTGGGCTCACAGACTCTCAAGAGTGCATACAGCATAGGAGAGGCACACTACGGCAGACCTAAATGGAGCACCTCGATCAGGGCACATTGGTGGAGTACCAACGACGGCCGAGGCCAAAGCAGTAAGCGAGGATACTCCTCTCCTCTCATATAGGCAACATGGCCAAGCAATTAACGAAATCGAAAGGGGCAGCATCGGGAGACATCAAGGCAATGATGCAATCTACAGAGACTCAAAAGCGCAGCCAACTACAGGCGACAGCCCAAATACACTCCCCTCCATCGGAAGGCTCGTATGAGCCCGAAGACCCACCGATTTGAAAGTCTGATCTGCTTGCAATGCTGCAGGTACTGAAAAAGGACATTAAGGATAGTGCATCTGACCTGGCTAAATCCATTACGGACCTAAATAAAGGGGTCATGGCGGTAGAGAGAACGGTCGATGAGGTGGAGAGCGCAGTGGCTGAACAAGGGCAAGAGCAGGAAGAACTAACAAAACGGGTACACGAACTAGAGCAACAGATGGAGCGGGTCCAGAGTAAACAAGAGGATGCTGAGAACAGGTCTAGGTGAAATAATATTCGAATCCGGGGGATTCTGAAGTCCGTGGCGGACTCCGACCTACAGCAATATGTGCTAGATCTGTTCCGGCAAATCTTGACATTGGGAACGAAAGAGATATTGTATTGGACCGGACGCATAGGGTCTACTCCACAATTTCAGCTTAACAAAAATCTAATACCAGATGTATTGACCCGGATACACTTATTCCAGCTGAAGGGGGACATCATGAAGGCTGCTCGGAAAAAGGAACCTATAAACTTCCGGTTCTCCCCTATCCAACTATATCAGGATCTAGCGCAGACTACCCTCTTTAAAAGGAAATGCCTGAGGGTCGTCACAGGCTGGCTACGGACCGGGGGGTGCATTACCGGTGGGCATACCCAACCGGGCTCCGCTTTGAATGGAAGGGGCAACGGTTCACGATCATGAAAGAGGAGGAAATGGAGGATCTCATGAGAGGCGAGGAAGGCAGTGAAAGCAACGGCAAAGAAAGTACCCCATATGGCAGCAGGGAGAAAGAAGGCAGGCCGGAAAGGGAGCATTGGAAACCTGCACGTCCCCATCCGAGGGGCCGCAGCAAAGAACCCAAAGCCACGGATCCCACATGAACATGAAACTCCACAGCACGGATGGGATCAGCTTGGGACTTAAAGGCTGAGAATCGAGGGAGTTGTCCAGGATCCTTACGTACATCACTGCGATGGAGGGTAAATATGTGCTCAGGGGTGAATAAGAAAAGTTCAACGGCTTTAAAAGAGGGGGGTATGGTGAGGGGGAAACCAGACCCCAAATTTCCCCGGTGAATAATGGACCCGGTGAATCGCTGTGGCTATACCATGGCGAGAGTTCAATGGGGAAGTTTGAGTTGGGGAGTTGAGGGGGGGAGTAGTTATGTTATTTGGGTGGAGGCTATACACAGCACATACAATATATCCAGAAGGGCGGACGTGCTTCACCGCATCACTATAGGCACGGCATCAAGGTACAATGATGTCTGATTTAACACTTGTCACATTAAACGTTCAAGGGCTTAACACCCCAGTCAAGCGGAAATCCATGATGAATAGGCTGGGGGACATGCAGGCCTCAGTGGTATGGATGCAGGAACCCCACTTACTCGCAGAAGATGAACACAGACTGAGGCACAGGGCCTTCCCTAGGCAATTATTTGCCTCTAGTGGGACAAAAAACGGGGAGTGGGCATCTTGCTGGCGAAGGGGATCGATTTTGAGAAGCAATTCATAAAGAAAGACCCGGAAGGCCGCTTATTAATATTGGGAGAGAAACTGATGGGGCAACAGGTCATGCTGGTGTCGATTTATGCCCCCAATGAAGGGCAAGATCGCTTCTTGTTGAAACTGCTGCCTACGATCGCTCAGTGGGGAGTAGGGCAGATCATGATTGGGGGCGACTTTAATGGAGTGATGGATGCGGCGATGGACAAAACCCTCCCGGCCACCACTAATGATCACACGTTTAGACAAGCCCTAGCACGATTCATGAGGGAACTACACTTGATAGAGACATGGCGATTTTTTCGCCTGCAAGAAAAAGCATGCGCTCATTACTCAGCGGTACATAGGGGCCACTCCCAAATCGACATGGTGCTTATCTCAGACACACTGGTCCAACACGTCACGGGACTGGAAATTGGAGTGAGGTGCCTATCATGGTCCTCTTAGAGCTAGAACCTATCAACCCACGGCAGCTGTCCTACAAACCATGGCGCCTAAATGAGGTGATTCTGAAAGACTTGGCTCTCTGAACAGTCATAGAGCAGGCCTTAAAGAATTATTTTAAAGAAAATGTCACTCTGGGAATAAATTGGGCCACTATCTGGGATGCCAGCAAAGCAGTAGTAAGGAGCGAATTTATCACACACACAGCAAATTTCATTAGAACACAGGAAAACGTGAAGCGGGACATGAAAGCCAACGTAGAAAAGGCCGAGACTGAGTACAAAGATAAGGGATCACAAAAAGCATGGCGGGAATTTAAAAAAGTTAGGGCAGTCTTAGAAGCCCATATGGCTGACAAAGCTGCGCAACTGCTTGTGCGAACCAAACAATTCTATTACATAAACAGGGACAAAGCCAACCAATTCCTCACAGCCAAATTGAGACAGCAGAAACTCCGGAATCGTATAGTCCAACTTACAAACCGGGAGGGAGACCTGGTGAGGGGGGAAGAGGAAATAGAGGAGGTTATACATTCATACTATACGGATAACTTGAAAGGGGAAGATCTGGAGAGGGAAGCGCAGACAGCATTCCTGGATCAGGTAACCTTGCCGCAAATTAGTGAATCGGACAGGCAAATGCTAGAAGCACCCATAACGGAGGAAGAAGTGGGGGAGGTTATAGGGGCATTGAAAGGGCATAAATCCCCAGGCCCAGATGGGCTAAGTAATGCGTATTACAAGACATTTAGGGCTACCCTAGTAGGTCCCCTGACAAAATTGTTTAACTTCATTCGGGACACGGGACGAACATCTGGAGACATGAGTCCAGCGACCACGGTGCTACTGCTAAAACCGGATAGAGATCCATTAGACTGTCCGAGTTACCGCCCTTTCTCGTTATTAAACAGGGATGCAAAAATCTATTCCACGGTCTTGGCCCAAAGGCTAGCGAGGGTCCTCCCGGGGATAATTCACCCGTCCAAGCGGACTTCGTGAAAGAGCGACATACCTACGATAACATCCCTAGAGCCATAAACACGATAGATTCTGGATGAAGAACGGGACAGCGGTTCTCGGTATTAGCGCTAGACGCCGCCGGAGCCTTTGACAGCCTACTCTGGGGATTTTTACAACTGACTCTTGAAAAGTTCAGGTGTGGTCCGATCGTCACCCGTATGGTGATGGCTAATTTCACACAGCCTTCTACAAGACAAATAATTAATGGGCGGCTCCCAGATAGTATCCCCATCCGAAAGGGTACGAGACAAGGGTGCCCACTATCGCCACTGATCTTTGCTATGGCCATGGAGCCGTTGGCACAGAGGACCCACGAAGACCCAGGAATCCAAGGGGTGGAGGTGGGCGCTGGAGGATCCCAAAATGTAGCTCTCTATGCGGACGATGTCCTCTTGTTTTTGAGGGACACGTCACACTCACTCCCAAGGACCATAGAACTGCTAGACGGGTTTGCGAGGGTCTTGGGGTTCCGAATCAATTTTCCTAAATCTAAGGCACTTAACATCATCGAGAGGATAGAACAGGTGTCAGAATGGGAGAGTAGATATCCTTTGAAATGGGAACAGAAATCGGTAAAATACCTGGGTATACAGTTGACCCCCACATATGAAAGATGATATGGGGCTAATATCCCAGACCTACTGAAAGCATTGGCAGGAGACCTGAAGTGCTGGGACATGCAGGAATTATCATGGCTGGCGCGGATAACAGCGGTTAAAAGGACCCTGCCTCCTAGGTTTCTGTATGTGATAGGCGTTCTCCCAATACGCGTCCCGGGTCCAACAATCAAAAAACTATAGAGGGAGGTGATGTCCTTCATTTGGAGGGAGAAAAAACCAAGAGTCCCCAAGAAGGTATTGTTTAGACCACAAGCTCTGGGGGGGCTTGAGGGTTCCAGAACTCTGCAGGTATTTATGGGCAGCACAGGTAGCACCCATATTGCAATGGCCACCCAGAGAAAACCAGAACCGATGGGCTAGCATCGAAAGAGATGCAACTAAGACTCCCCTGGGTAGTCTCTGCTTTCTAGTGGCACGACATAGCGGCAAGGAGGGTGCATTACTGGAATCAACTAAGGCCACGCTATAGTATTGGGACAAAGCACTAAGGGGCAGAAAAGTAAAAGCGAGGGGAGGCCCTCTCGCACCGGTTGCTCATAACCCAGATTTCACTCCAGGGATGCAGGCTGACTTCTGGACACATTGGAAGGGGAGGGAGAACACCCTTGTATTGAAAGATCTCTACGAAGCTGGGATACCCCTAACATTTAAGGGCTGCAAGGCTAGGTTTGATATACCGGAGGGCAATTCCATTATATCCAGCTCAGACACTGGATCTCTAATACGAAGGTCCAGGAGGGAGCAACTAGGGACCCAGTAGGGTTGGAACTTACGATACAAGAAGGCCAGCCTGAAAAAAGAGTATCGAAACTGTATCGACTGATGGGGGCGGTGGACCAAGAGGAATCCCTTTTGTACATGCAAAGACGGAAGGCCGATGTGGGGAAACCAATATCTGGGGAGAGCTGGAGCCGAATATGGCATAGGGCCGCTAAAAGTTCCAAATGTGCTTCAATTAAAGAGGCGGCATACAAACTTTGCCTGTGTTAGGCAGAATCCTGTGCAGTTCCCTTAGGGAGCACTACAGGCATATGCAAGAAAATCCCCTTTGGTATCAGTCTGTACCACAAAGATTTAGTTGGTAGCTGTGGCTAAGCAGTCAGACTTATCTTAAGAGGGAGATGAGCAGTATTCAGGGTTTACACATTAGGGCTACAGCACTATGGAACAAGGAAACACTGACCAAAGCTTTGTATCAAAATGGATATATATTTATTTTACACACTCTGATGTTCACACACAAATCACTACTATAAAAGCAAGTTAAATCAGTCAAGAAAAGTATACACAACTCCCTATTTAAATTGTAGACAAGTTTGAGCAAGAGTGAAAACTGAGCAAAATGGCACAAGTGAAAACCAAACACAAATGGCACTCTAGGAATTTCTCACAAGGGAGGGAATGCACAAGTTATACAGTAATATATTCTTAAACACCCTTGCAACACTTCCCATAAGTTTGTGAACAGGTGTAGGCAAGGCAGCACTTTAGTTTGTATAATACTTAAATGAAAACCGAGCAAAACAGCACTTTACAAGTTTTAAAAGTGGGAAGAAGAAGGTAGTTATAAGAAGTGGGTGCACCAACACAGTTCTAGTTGAGAAGCAACCTAGAGAAGGCAGTTCTAACAAATTCAACCAGAGTCAATAGGCCTGTGCCAGAGTCAGTGGTACAGGGCAAAGAGCCCAGGAGCAAAATGTTCTTGTAGCTGCAGTCAAGTCTTTGTTAAACAATTCGAAAAGGTGGATGCAGAAGGTGAAAGACAATGTTAGAAGATAGGGCCGGCCAACCCAACAGGTAGGTAAAAGATTTAAAACACCTTTAATGCTACCAACGAAAAAGGGCGGCCTGGCGGAACAAAGTACCTTAAAATGCAGAAGAGGCTCCTGCGGTGGTGGTTGTTCCTGGTAGTTCCTGCAGTTCGGGAGATCCAGCAGAGGAAGAGAGGCTCTCGTCGCAGAGGAAGGTTCGAGTCACTGCACTGCCCAGGGATGAAACCAGCCGCGGTGTTGCCAAACAAATAAAAGGTACGCTCCTTTTGCGGCCCTGGTGGACGGGTGCCTGGCTATCCGGTCTCCGAGTACAGGGTACTGACGATTCGACCAAGGCAGGTCCAGGAAGGCGATTGGCAAACTGGCTGGCCCCACCAACTCAAGGGAAGAAGGCTCTTGCAGATGAAGATCTTTCGTTGTGTGGAGAAAAATGGTTAGACGCTGCAGCAGGGCTTCACCGGTGGTTCAGTTGTTGCAGATGTCTTTGGCTTCTCTCCTCTTCTGCTTCTTAGTTCCAATGGCGATGTCTTGCCCTTCCAGTCCTCAGGACCCTGTTTTTATGCAAAAAGATCCCCATTCATACAGCCTAGCTGTCACTCACACAGTAGAATGGTCATCCTGGCGGGAGACCCTCCAGCCTATCAGGGCAGAGTGCGACATGCGTTGCTGAGGCAACCCTGTTCAGGGGTCCTACTCCCCCTCCCACACAATGGATCCACCCCAGACTCAGTGGCGCCGAAAGGAGGGCTTCTTGGCAGAAGCCCGGCAAAAGGACGAACAAAGGATCCCCAACCTGGGTTAGGAGTTTAGGGAAAGACACGAGGAAGAATTTATATAAAAGTTCTGGCAATTAAAACCTACCGGAGTAAAGTTAATATAAAAATAAACCGGCAGTATGTTAGAGGGTGTCAGTAAATGTGGTAGCCTCGAACAATGGGAAAATCCCATAGGGAAATATTTGTAGTCGAATATTTTTGGTAGTAACCACTGCCACCAGCCAGAAACCTTTGAGAGAGGGACTGTACAGTGTACAGTACCCTCTCAAAAATGAACATAAGGATAAGGGAAAAACTATTTACCCTGGCCAGTACCTCCATAGTAAGATGGGTTGTACCGGTTTTGTTCATAAAGATTGACTAGTAAAGTCAATGGGGACTTTACATGCCCTGGGAGACAGTAGTCAGTCCCAGGGTATCGAGTCTATGTTTGGGGGTCACTACGACACCCCTGTGTCACTGCACTGAGGGTCCTGTGTAACACATGTGGATAAAGATGGCTCCTATGGGGGTGAGAAAAACCCCATAGACATTAAACACAAAAAAATTGCCTAGAACACACATAGCAAATATGCCTAAGAGTGGGAAAAAAGAGTCACACTCTTAGCAGGAGAAGAAAACACACTCTTCAAATCCAGCAAAGCTGCTGGGGGACTCTATAGGTAAGGGAAATTAGCCATAGAATGAGAATTCTCCCTAACACTCGCCCTCCCTCCCCCAGACTAAGGGACAGGAGGATCTGATCTACTCCTGGATGAGTCTCTTAGCTCTAGTCGGTTATAAACATCCTAGAGAGACCATCAGAATTTTAGTGGTGACATCCTGACCTGTGCTCAATGGTAAAATCAAACCCTTGGAGGCAGATTGACCATCTTAGCAGTTTTGGGGTTTCCCCTTTCATTTGCAACCATCTCAAGGGCTGGTATAGTGATCCGTAAATATTGGGAATCAACGGGACTTGTGACCCTCGGGGATGTATGGCAAGAGGGCGAGGCACTAGACTTCAGTAGGCTGATGGAAGACACCGGGGTGCATGTAGGCCAACACATTATCCATACTAGAGTCATTAAACGGGTGTTGGACAGATGGTCTGCGGAAGTGCAATCACAGCAACCTGACATGGTCATCGAGACAATGTTTGATATCTCGGAGGGCGGGCATAAAGTGTCACGTATATACAAGTTACTGATGTATAGGGTGGATAAGGAGTTGCTGCAATTGAGACGGGATTGGGAGGAGGAGGTGGGAGAACCCCTGTTAGATGGACAATGGGACAGAGTTCAGAGGTACCACAAGAAGGTGTCTCGCAACGCAAGACTTCAGTAGATACAGCTGTATGTCACCCATAGGGCATATATGACCCCCGGTAGGATTGGCAAGTTTGGGAACCCAGCGGCGCCAAAATGCCCGCGGGGCGGGGAGGCAGAAGCAAGGCTGATACACATGTTCTGGGCTTGCCCAGAGGTGGGCAGATTCTGGACAGAGATCAGGCTACGCCTGGCGGATAAAGGGATTGCATTGGAGGTAGAATCATTATGGGTATGTTTGCTGGGGGTGTTCGCCAGGCCGCGTAACCTGAAGCACGTTAGTAAACTGAGGGACCTGGCCTACATTCTGGCCAAGCGGAGAATCGCAATGTGCTGGAAGGGTGCCCGGCGCCCCAGGATAGAAGCATGGTGGGCAGACCTCCTAAAATGGGCGGATGCAGAATCGACAGTTTGGTACGAAGCAATCAGTAGGGGTGGGGAGGAAGAAGTGGGACCCTTGATAGAATGGAGGCAACTGGTGACCACACTAGCTGGCAGCCCCAAGGTGGGTCCCAATGAGGTCACTGTGCATGAGAAAATGAGTGCAAAACGAGATATTTTGGCGGGGCGGTATGGGAATAGGGGCTCGAGTTAAAAGGGAGGGTGGGAGGACCGCAATGTTTGATGTATGACTATATCACAGTACACTTGAATGTACATGTCCTCTAAGTTGTAATGTTTGGTGTGTTGATATTAAAAAATAAAAAATATTTTTAAAAAAAAACATCTCAAGGGCTGGTGGTCTGTTTGAATAATGAAAGTAGATCCATACAAGTATGGACTAAACTTCTTCAAAGACCACACAATGGCAAAACATTCCCTTTCAATAGTTGCCGACCTTGTTTCAGGTTCCTTCAGTTTCCTACTGATGAAGCAAATGTAGGGCTCCCTACCTTTCTCATCCAGTTGACTGAGGACTGCATCTATACCTATATTGGAAGCATCTGTCTACTACACAATGAAGGGTTGGTGGTAGTCAGGAGCTCTGAGAACTGGAGCTTGGCAAAGGGCTTTCTTCAGGCTTTCAAAGGCCTGATTGCACTCTTCATTCCATTTGACCTTTTTAGGGAATTTTGGAGAGGTGATTACATTCAGAGGAGAAGCTATAGACCCATAGTTCTCAATGAAATTCCTGTAATACCCAGTGGGGCCTACGAAGGCTCTCACTTGGGTTTGAGTAGAAGGGGATGTCCAAATTTGCACAGCTTCAATCTTGCTGAGCAAAGGCCTTATTTCACCACCTCCTACCTCATGCCCAAGGTAGACCACTTTACTCTGACCAATTTGACATTTACTTGCCTTTAAGGTCTGATGGGCCTGTTCAAGAGCCTGCAAAACATATCCTAAGTGATCAACATGTTATTTCCAAGTAGGGCTGAACACTGCAATGTCATCCAAGTATGCCATGCAGAGGTCCTCCATCCCATTCAGAACCTGATTAACCATCCTTTGGAATGTAGCAGGTGCATTCTTTAGTCCAAAAGGCATAACCTTAAACTGGTATAAGCCAACTGGGGTGGAGAATGCAGTTTTCTCCTTGGCATTGTCAGTCAGGGCTATTTGCCAATAGCCTGACGTGAGATCAAATGTGCTGAGGAACTTGGCTGAACCAAGTCTATCCACCAACTCATCTGCATTTGGCAAAGGATGGGCATCAGTCTTAGTGACTGCATTTAGGGCTCTATAGTCCACACAGAATCTCAACTCCTTGGATCCTGCCTTTGGTACTAACACAACACAACTGGGCTAGACCATGGACTAGTAGAGGGCTCTATTACCCCGAGATCAAGCATCTTGTTGACCTCTCCTTTGATGTGGGTTCTTACATTTTCTGACATCCTGTAGCCCCTGCGTTTGATAGGTAAACAGTCACCAGAATTGATATCATGCTGGCCCCAAGGGGTCAAGCCTGGTGCTAGAGAAAACAGAGCGGCAAATTGATTTAACAAAACGTTGCACTCCTCCTGTTGCTCAGGTGTCAGATTAGAGGAGAGATTAACTCCTTCTACTTTCTCATCTAAAGGTTTGCCTCTGAGGAGGTCAGGTAGAGGTTCAAGCTCCTCCTCCTCCTGCGCTTAAGCTAGAAGAAAAGCTCCCAGTTCTGGTCTCGAGACATAAGCTTTTAGACAGTTGGTGTGAAAGACTCTAGGAGCCTCCTTAGGATTGCCTAAATCCACCAGATAGTTCACCTCTCCAAGTTTTCCCACAATCTTGAAGGGTCCTATCCATTTGTCCTGCAAGGCATTCTGCCTTGTGGGTATCATAACAAGAACTAGCTGGTCTTGAGCGAACTCAACCATGTTGGCCTTCTGGTCATGCCAATGCTTCACCAGAGCCAGACCTGCTTTCAAGTTATTACTTGCCTCAACCATCATGTGTGACATTCTCCTCCGGAGTCCTATCACATAGTCAGTAACTCTGACTGGCGTGGGGGAAGGAGCACTCTCCAACCCCTCCTTGATCAGGGCCATTGGACATCTGACCGGATGGCCATAGAGAAGTTCAAAGGGACTGTAACCTACTCCCTCCTGAGGGACTTCTCTATCTGCAAAGACAAGGCATGGCAGTAGAAGATCCCACTTTTTCTTAAGGGGGTCTTCTAAAGCTCCTATAATGCTCTTCATGGTTCTGTTAAACCTTTCTACCAATCCATTTGTCTGAGGGTGGTATGCTGTTGAGAACTTGTAGGTAACTCCACAGTTTTTCCACATGGCCTTCATGTAGTGGGACATAAAATTTTACCCCGTTGGATATTACCTCCTTAGGAAACCCAACCCTGGTAAAAATACCAAGGAGGGCCTTAGCCACAGCCTGAGCTGTAACAGTCCTCATAGGAATTGCTTCAGGGTATCTAGTAGCATTGCCTACTACAACAAGTATAAACCTGTTGCCTGAAGATGTTGGAGGGTCAAGAGGACCAACAATGTTGATCCCTACCCTTTCAAATGGTACTCCCACCACAGGGAGAGGCACTAAAGGTGCGACGTTCTTGGAGCCACTTTTACCAGAAGTTTGGCAAGTGTGGCAACTCTTGCAATACTTATCTACCCCAGCCCCATTTTAGGCCAATAAAAGTAGAGAGAGAGCCTTTCCTTGGTCATCTTGACACTCAAGTGACCAGCCAAAGGTATCTCATCGGCTAGTTGCAAGAATTGGAGTCTGTTTTCTTGGGGCACTATAAGTCTCTTGTAGTCTCCGGGGATTGACCCTGTCGGTTCACTATAGAAGAGGCCATCTTCCCAGTGCAACCTATACTTCCCAGGCTCTTGCCCTTCAAGCTGAGAAGCTGCCTGGTGGCGAAGACCTTCCAGAGTTGGACATACTCTTTGTCCCCTACTGAAGTTTGCCCTGTTGTGGCCACCTTCTGCCAGTAAAGACTGCAGCTCAGGATGGACCACAGGGTCAAGATCTCCAATGAGTTCCTGGCCTTCTACTAGATCTGAGTCCTCAGGCTCTAGTTCAACCACACAGGGTTGTACCTGGCTCTCAGCCTCAGCTGGAGGAGGAATCACAGGTGTGAATTTTGACAACCTAGGAGATTTCCTGGTTGGAAACACTGGAGTGCTTTCTGCTGGTTTCTTCTTTGAAGTCTTGGGTTTCCCCTTTGCTTCTGGTTGCTTTGAAATAGCAATTAGTAACTCCAGTGGAGTAGGAGTGATTTCTTTTTCTATCATCTCCTCAGGAGAGCCCCTCAAGGTCCTCTCCCTTGCAGGTCTGGTGAGCTCCTGCAATCTTTTGCTGGGAGGTCTGGGAGTACTGGACACCACTCCCAGTTCTTTAAGGTCATTCCCTAAAAGAACCCGAACCCTTCCAGGCACTTCAGATTGCACACTAACAGGTATCCTCACAGTCATTTCATTGCACCGGATGAGAGCTGGTAATTGGGGAAGCATCTGCACAGGCCCTCCAGCTAGCTTGGTGATGGTGAGGCGTTTGGGTGCCTTAGCAACCTCCTCCACCTTGAAAAAAGATTCATCCACCACATTTATGCTGGCCCCAGTGTCTCTAATGGCAGGGGTCTCCTGACCATTTTCTAGGACACTGTCTTTATAATACTCTTTAGTATTAGGAGGGATAGAATTATACACATCTAAATTCTGTTGTTCCCACAACCCTAGGGATACTAAAGATACACTAGCTGAGACTCTGATGGGGTCTTCAGCTAGTAGTTGAATGTTTCCACTGGCCATATGTACTTCCTCCTCTGGAGCGAAGGCTAAGGAGACAGTGTGGACCCCTGAAGGTTTACCCTTACATCTGGGATTCCCTTTCACATTATCAGTAGAGCCACAAACATAACATTTCCCAAATGTCTTAATGAATGGTGCCTTGTTCTGACCTCCATCTGGTCTGGGACCAGGAGGTACACTAGCCTGATTAGGTTTCCCCTGGGGCTTACCCTTAGAATTTTGTTTGGGGGCTTCTTTGGAATTGGAATTACTTGAATTATCTTTGTTGTCTTTCTTAGGCTGCTTTCCCTCATCCTTTTTCTGAGTGACCCCTGAATCCTTGTGAGTAGCCCTGTTGGCAACCCACAAGTCAGCAGCCTTAGCCAGTTTCTAAGAATCTAGTTCCTTTGAATAAGCCAAGTGCTGTCTGAGCTCAGGAGAGCAGGCATCATAGATAGACTCCAACATTACAAGATTTCTAATTCCTTCATAAGTGTTAACTCTGTAACCCTTAATTCATCCCTCTAAGTTCTTCAAACACTCCTTCACCCAAGTAGCCCAAGGGGTACTATCATGCTTTTTGAGGGTCCTAAACCTCTTAAGGTACTGGGAAGGAGTCGTCCCAAATCTAACTATTAAAGCTAGCTTTACACATTCATAATCCATCCTATCCACCCCCCCCCAACTCCATTACCACATCAAATGCAAAAGGGGGGGCCTAGAGAATAACCAGGGGATCAACTGATTCCCTGTGATATCCTGGAGCCCATGATTGTATTCAAACATAGCTAACCAATCTAATACATCCAATTTAGGTTCATACATACCCACAATCTCTTTAGGCATCCAGGGTCTTTTTAGACAGGAAGATCTAGAGGATTCAGGGAGAGAGGCCTTTTCGAAAGACAATTACTTCATCTCAAGCTCATGATTGAGCTCCATTTTTTTTAGCCTTAGTTCATGATGTCTCTGTTCAGTGTGGGCACTCATTCTTTTGAATTCTAGCTCAAGTCTCATTTTTTCTAGAGTGATAAATTCAGGACTTAATGTGGGACCTGGCAATGGTCCAGTAGCCACAGGCTGAGGCCTTTGAGCAGGCAGAGGGCCAGAGGTGGTGACATTGTTATCCTCCTCTTCCTCATCTGCTTCAACAATAACATCATCAGTATCATTTTCCTCAATGTTTGCTACACTTGCTGGAGTAGTAGGCACTACAGCACCACTATCCAGACTTTGTTCTTCTAACAGTCTATCAATCATTTCTATTTTCTTGCCTATGACAGGAAGACCTTTCTGTCTACCCAAATCCCTTAAATAATCAGCAGTATTAGTAAGGAGGGTCTCCTGGCTGTAACTTTCCATACTTTGATGTTTTTTAAATAAACTTTTTTTGTGTGATTGTTAGCCTTGTGGTTAGTTGAACCAAGGTAGTAGCAGCACACTAAAATGTAAATCCAATACTTTTATTCCACCGCTGTACACCAGTGTTAGGCAGGATCCTATGCAGTTCCCTTAGGGAGCACTACAGAAGATTAAGACTACAGGTATGAGCAATAAATCCCCTTTGATATCAGTCTGTACCACAAACATATAGTTGGTAACTGTGGCTAAGCAGTCATATTTATCTCAAGAGGGAGATGAGCAGTATTCAGGGTTTACACAATAGGACCACAAATACTAGGGTACAAGGAATCACTGACCAAAGTTTTGTATTAAAAAGAATATATATATATTTATTACACACTTCCAGTTCAACACATTAATCACAGTTATACAAGCAAGTTAAAATCAGTCAAGAAAAGTATACACAGCTCCCTAGTTAAATTGTAGACAAGTTTGAGCAAGATTGAAAACTGAGCAAAACGGCACAGTGAAAACCAAGCACAAATGGCACTCTAGAAATTTCTCACAAGGGAGGGAAAGCACAAGTTATACAGTAATATATTGTTAAACACCCTAGCAGCATTTCCCATAAGTTTGTGAACAAGATTAGGCAAGGCAGCACTTTAGTTTGTATAATACTTAAATGAAAACCAAGCAAAATGGCACTTCACAAGTTTTGATAGTGGGAAGAAGAAAGTGGTTATAAGAAGTGGGTGCACCAACACAGTTCTAGTTGAGAAGCATTATAGAGAAGGCAGTTCTAACAAATTCAACCAGAGTCAATAGGCCTGTGCCAGAGTCAGTGGTACAGGGCAAAGAGCCCAGGAGCAAAATGTCGTTGTAGCTGCAGTCAAGTCTTTGTTATACGATTCGAAAAGGTGGATGCAGAAGGTGAAAGACAATGTTAGAAGATAGGGGCGGCCAACCCAACAGGTAGGTAAAGGATTTAAAACACCTTTGGTGCTACCAAGGAAAAAGGGCGGCGTGGCGGAACAAAGTACCTTAAAATGCAGAAGAGGCTCCTGCGGTGGCGGTTGTTCCTGGTAGTTCCTGCAGTTCGGGAGATCCAGCAGAGGAAGAGAGGCTCTCGTCGGGGAGGAAGGTTCGAGTCACTGCACTACCCAGGGATGAAACCAGACATTAGACACAATTAAATAGTCTAGAACACACATAGCAAATATGTCTAAGAGTGGGAAAAAAGGGTCTCACTCTTAGCAGGAGAAAAAAATAAACCCTTCAAATCCAGCAAAGCTGCTGGGGGACGCTATAGGTAAGGGAAATTAGCATTAGAAGAGAATTCTCCCTAATAGCCTGCGGTAGTATATGACGCCAGCACGCATGCATTCCATAAGCCCGGGCTACCCCACATCTTGCTGGAGAAATTGCAGATAATCTGGGGATTCAATCCACATGCAGTGGTCCTGTCCGGTTCCGGTGGCAGAGACTTACTTGAAGGAGATCTTGAGCCATACCAAGGAGATAACTTGGGACCCGGTGGTAGTTCTACTGGGGGAAATGGTTGAGGGGTATTATGCGAGCTCTGGGGCTAAAGCCAGCCTTATTACTCACATGCTGAGCGCAGCAAGAATCACCCTGCCGCAAGCATGGAAGAACAAGCAGGGGCCGGTAATAGCCATGTGGTGGGTGAGACTATGGGGAGTGATGGCCATGGAAAAAGTAAAACCAATAGCTCATGGTTCCTATTCTAAGTACCTGAATACTTGGATGCCATTGCATGAATTCACAGATGACAAGGAACATATGTATTTCAAGCCTAAATTACTCTGCAAGGTCTCTGCACTCTGAAAGTGCGAACTTTGGACTGCAAGGGCGACCCAGCCCAGAGAACATCTAAGAAAGCTGAGGAAGAGGTAGCATTCCACCCAAGTGTTTGGAGGTTATGTTGGTGGGGGGGAGGGAGTTCTAATAAGTAAAACCCACGAGCAACCGGAACTTAAAGACTGGAGTGAATAAAGGGGTAGACATACATGGGCAAGGCCATTGTTTATCGCTTTCAACGCATGCATGCCTGTAATTTATGCTCTTGAATAACTAAATAAAGTTGATTAAACATTTTTTTAAAAGGGAAAGGGACATGCTCAATACAGGTACATACTCTGACAGACCAAGACAATACGGACCCGCTGGGGCAAGATCCTATAGCTACACACACAACTACACAATGATGAAACTCACACATGTAACTCTGAACATACAAGGCCTAGGCCATCCCATTAAGCGCAGGCGTATGCTTAACTATCTAAGAGATCTACAAGGGGACATTGTCTACCTCCAAGAGACCCATCTCAATAGAACCGAATCAGAAAAACTGAAGCGAGAATGGGTGGGCACCGCAGCACACTCACGAAGCCCTGGGAATTGGGGGTGTTCTCAATTCTAGTACACAAACGGGTACCATTGCAAGTCCAACATACTTGCAACGACAACGAGGACCGGTTCATACTACTACAAGGCCAGATACAACAGCAACCAATCACTCTACTAAACATCTACGCCCCCTACCTCCGACTCACTGGCCTTCTTCTCACGCACGTTCGCTAAATGCACCCAATACATGCAGAACATCACATTAATCGGTGGGGACATGAACATAACCCTTGACCCGGACCTTGACCGCCAAGGGAAAGCGCTCAACAACACACCCAACCCGAAGAAGAGATTGGCCCTCCGTACACTATTGAATGACTTGTAACTGGCAGAAATATGGCAAAATACACACACAAACCGATCTGATTACACATATTACTCCCACCGACACAATAGCTACGCAAGATTAGACTATTGGCTGATGCCAGCCTATACAGTGCACATGGTATCAGAATGTAATATCCTGCTGATCACCATTTCAGATCACGCTCCAGTGACGCTGCATATATCAATCCCCGACACGCCCTGTAAACTCCTGGCATGGCACCTAAATCTGCATACCTTACATCACCCCGAAATTGTAGAGAAACTCCAGGACGATATAGAGGAGTTCTGGGTAAACAACGAGACCCAGGGTTTCACCCCATATAGGTGCTGGGATTACTTTAAGGCCTACTTAAGGGGGCAATGCATTTCACGGTGGGCATACAAACAAAAAGAGTGGGGGGAGAAGGCGGCCCAACTAACAACCGAGCTCAAGCACTTGGAGACACGACACAAAGTGTCCCGAGATAGACAGCTCCAACCCCAGCTCCAGAAATTTAGGAACGAGATTAAACAACTCTCCACATGATGGCCTTAGCACTCAAACAGCGACAAGCCGCTCAAATGATCACCGCAAATCACGGACAACGCAAACAAGCTAGTAGTAGGAGATGAACAGATCAACACTAGGTTCGCAGAATTTTACCACAAACTGTACATGCCGCCCAACACTTGCTCCCCCAGGTCATTGACGCCTGTCTCGACTCAGTGCCCATCCCTAAAATATGTCAAGACAAATTAGACGAACTCGTCGCCCACATTACAGCCGCGGAAATACCACAAGCAATATTATCCCTATCCCAAGTTAAGGCCGCCGGCCCCAACGGGATACCGATCGATCTATAGAAAAAGGGTGGCAGAAGAACTAGCCCCAAAATTGGAAGCAGTAGTTCAAGAAGCGCTCACCCAAATACCGGCTACCGGCAAATCTATGCTAACGGCCAGCATCATAGTTTTTCATAAGGGTGTGAGAGACCCTGAGCTACGCGGGTCATACAGACCAATTTCTCTAATAAACTCAGATGCCAAAATCCTGGTGAAATGCATAGCCCAAAGAATAGAGAGCACCCTACCACAAATAATCCACAAAGACCAAACAGGATTTATAAAGGGCAGATACTCCAGCGATAATATCCGCAGTCTATTGCATGTCATAGCGGGCAACAGGGATCACCAGGACGCTGTTAAGAAAGGAAGAAGGCATACTATGGCAAAAGGGAAAATGCACACAGTTGCACTGTGAACAACTCTGAATCTAACAACGTGTATATAATACCCAAGTCTTGTGTATATATGTAAAACCCAGGAACGTCAATAAGGTAAAACAGTATTACCAATATAGGAAAAGGGATGTGGGGTAAACACTTAGGACCTCCTTATGACTGAAAGGAAAGTCGGCAAACTCTTTACCCACTATGCTCTTACAGATACTGACAGCGCTAAACCCACGTAGCGGGCAAGCAAGGACAGATTCTGTGAACTGACAATCTGTAGAATACTGAATAAGGAAATTATAAACAGTACTCACGAGGAACGGAAAGACCACTTGAATGTAGATCAAACAGGGACCCAGAAGGCTGTAAAAGCAAAAGGGTTAAAGATAACAAAATACATAAACCCTAGTAAAAGGCAAGTCTGAATTGTGATAATAAATCGTGAGGAAAACTAAAAGGGGAACACTCTGGAACTTGTAACAACAAACCCACACCTAATAATCAATGGAAAATGAATGCAGAAGTGTAATGGAAAACATGGAGTGGAATCTCAATAAAGTAGGATCAGGGAAAATGATATACATAAACCCTAGTAAAAGGCAAGTCTGAATTGTGATAATAAATCGTGAGGAAAACTAAAAGGGGAACACTCTGGAACTTGTAACAACAAACCCACACCTAATAATCAATGGAAAATGAATGCAGAAGTGTAATGGAAAACATGGAGTGGAATCTCAATAAAGTAGGATCAGGAGCAGGGAAAATGATATACATAAACCCTAGTAAAAGGCAAGTCTGAATTGTGATAATAAATCGTGAGGAAAACTAAAAGGGGAACACTCTGGAACTTGTAACAACAAACCCACACCTAATAATCAATGGAAAATGAATGCAGAAGTGTAATGGAAAACATGGAGTGTAATCTCAATAAAGTAGGATCAGGAGCAGGGAAAATGATATCACAAAAGGAAATCTTTCCCACCCAATCCAAGGAGAAAAGGCTGTACTAATTCTACGAAAGTAAATATTAATACATCATGCTTTTCAGTAACCAGGACAGCATAAAGGGACAGAAAACACCGGCAGACTGGGCTGCATCAAATAGTAAAGTACAGAGAAAGGCTGTCTGCAGACAGAGGAAGACAGAAAGGTAAATTCAGAAAGCATAAATCAAATAAGCGCATAAATCCGAAATCCAGGACAGAGGAACAAGATACAGGAACTAGTAACTGGGCACAAAGCTAGAAACAGGAACTAGGTACAAGGCATGGAACTAGGAACAAGGAACTGGAACTAGATACTTGGCACAATATCTATGAACAAAGAACTGGAAATAGGTACAAGGCACAGACACTGGGAACAAGGAACTGGAAATAGATACTTGGCTCAATATCTATGAACAGGGAACTGGAACTAGGTACAAGGCACAGAAACTAAGTACAGGAAACAGGGACTAGTCACAACAGGAACACTGCTACAATGACCAGCGCCGGACTGAAGCAAACTGAGGCTTTTAAAGCTGCTTAACGAGCACACCCCTCAGGCGTGCCGCCTGCTGCACCTGCAGCCACAGGTGTTGCCTATCCTCCTCCCAGCGTTGTGCTGCAAGGGAGGAGATGATGCAGTGAGCCAGGCATTCTGGGAAGCAGGAGGTGAAACAGTGAGCCAAGGCATTCTGGGAAACATAGTCATTTGATTTAAGTAGCATGCCGGATGCCAGGGAGGAGATGAAGCAATGAGCCAGGCATACTGGGAAGCAGGAGGTGAAACAGTGAGCCAAGGCATTCTGGGAAACATAGTCATTTGATTTAAATAGCATGCTGGCTGCCAAAAACCAGGAATGGATCCGGAAGGGAAGTAACTGGGAAAATAAGGTTTTAACGCTCCCCATTCATCAGAACACTGTAGCATAGGGTTCGAAGGAAATGTCCAGTAAGGAATAAACCCCAGAACATGCCCCCAAGTGGCGGGGACGGGAACGAAGGGAGCGAGAACGGGAGCGAAGAGAGCGAGCCGTGACACTATACCCCCTCCCACGGCCGACTCCAGGCGGCCGTTACTCGCACAAAACATCTTCCTTCCATGACTGGAGCGCTTTGTCTTTGGAGGTGGCACTGACGAAAACAATGATCCACAGGCAGAAGCAGAAGGACTGGAATGAATAGAATCAGGCTGCAGTCTATAAGAGTCATAGGCAGGTTTTCGGTGAGGAAAGGACTCATGGGTTGAAGAAAAGCATGAAGGATTTGCAGGACCCGAAGCAGAGTTGGAAAGTCCAGGAAGGTCAGTCTCTGGGAGCGAACACTCATACATCATTGAGGAGGGAGGCTGGCTGGTGCATGCTTTGGACAATGATAGATTCTCTGGTAGCCCCCCTGCTGAGAGCGAACACGCAGGAGGTGAGAAAACAGCGGATTTCAGACAATGTTCATGTTCAGACAAAGAAGGTGGTGACTGGTTCAAGGCCTGTGGTTGAGGGTGACCAAGGTTTGATTGCATTTGTTCCACACCTTGGGGGTCTGGAAGTCCAATGGGTTGTACAAGGCTGGCATTCCTGATGTCAGTCATATGGCCACCTTGTTGCACGTGGGATACAACCGCAGGGACGTTTGGCATACCGATAGGAGTGATAGACACAGTACTTGGTACATCAGGCACACTCGCAGCTGGAGCAATAACAGGCACATCTTGAACTGCAGCAGTCATATCCTCCCTTTGGCTACTTGCACCCGAATGGTGCAGCAGTTGGGGAACCGTGCCCGTCCCTTCCTTCAGGCTCATGTGAGATCCGGCAACAAAAGGGCTGTCAAGCGGCTTGTCCAAACCGGCCCCCAAATGTGAACCGTCCGGCCCGTTATCCTGGTTGGCTGCTTGTTCGATGTCTAGGCCATGGCTGATGGTATCCGTCACCCTCTTGTAACACTCCAGGCAAGTCCAACGGCCTTGCATGTAAGGCTCTCCCAAGTCGTGAACCAGCTTGATGTTTTTGGCAGAAGTCTCAGACTCAGATGTAGCATATGCGGGAGGTGCTAATTCTACAGACAAGCAGTTGGAGGAATTAGCTTGTGTAAAAGGTAGGCCTTCTGGTGATCCTCCTGAAGCATAGGATGGGCAGATTGGATGTTCATCCGTAAGAAATGGCTGGGATTTAGGAGGTAGCTCTGAAGTAGATGAATCTGCAACATGATCAAACAGAGCAGACAGGTTCACCTCCGATATTGGCAGCGAGGCTGAGCAGGATACAGGTCCTTCATGAACTGAAGCCAAACTAGCAGTAGGCTCTGGGACCGGAGACAGGCACTCAAGATGTGCTACCGGAGGCTTCATGGCTGAAGGATAAACTGTTGGATGAGTCACTGTATCTGAAAACAGGCATGCCAGAGGAAATTCAGAGGCTGAGGGCATGCAAGCTGGAGCCGTCTCGTTAGCTGAAGACAAACTTGTCAAGGTCTTTGGCTCTGACCACGTACATGGTGAAGGCTCTTGCGTGACTGGCAGACATAGCAATTGTTCATTGATTGAAGACACGTTTGACAATGATGACTGCAGAGCCGTGGACTGGGTAGTCGAAGAGTCAATAGTTGTAGAAGGACAGACTGAAGTCCCAGAAGTCGACAGACATATTTGTGGCTCAGGAATGGAAAGCACCTTTAAGGCGGTTGACTCCATGACACCATTAACCAAAGACTGAGCTGGACCCATGTCGTACCTTTCCTTAGTGGATGACACAGAGTCATTTCCAAAGTCTCTGTTAATCGGGATTTCGTCAAGTGTCCATTCCTTTGTCTTAACTTCTGAAGGTGGCAGATTATCAATCAACAGTTCAGGAATCGCTTGCCTGGTCCTTGTTTTAGTATACTGTGGAATGAGTCCATCAAAACAAGAATTATGTACTGTCTTTGATTGTTCATTGTGACAAGAATTGGCAGAAGGAGGAGGGAACACAGAGGTAGCATCGTTTTCCACATCAGCTTGAGTGTTTACTTCAGTCTCAGCAGCTGGATCAAGGGCTGAACCTAAGCCTACAGTAATGACTGATTCTGTGTACGCAACCATTGTGGATTGTGTTTGGGATACAGAAGCATGTATGTGTTCAAACTCTGAATTATGAATGACTGCTATAGAGGAATTCTTAGGCAAAGGAGTGACTTGTAAATCTTCTACTAACAGCAATTCCTGACCAACGGTAGAACAATTGTCAGAATCTGTGCTCTGAATAAGTGTTGTGCAAGAAAGAGGACTTTCACTCCCAATAGGTTTTTCATATTGACAAGTATCATGACCTACTAAAACCTCCTCACTCAGAGATTGAACAGTATTCACTTCATCAACGGATAAAGTTTGAGGTGTAGTCAGAAAAATTCGTAAAGTTTTATTCTCCTCTAGTAAACTGATGTATTCTCGTCTTAATTCCTCAAATTCAACTCTTAACATGCCCAGGCTTAACTGTACATCCCTATCAGTAGTCACAAGGGAAGGCATGGTGGCATCGGGGCTGGAACCTGCCCTAGTCATCTGGACGTGTACTGATTGTACATTGTTATTTACTGCTTGCAGGTCTTGTGATCTATACTCTCGCTTACCGACTTGGTCTGTGTTACCCTTAAGTAAACTACTGACATCAGACCTCTTGACATTAGGGACTACAGTAAGTACTTGTGCAGAGGAGTAAGCAGTTGGCTGAGGGCTGAAAACAGAAGTTATGTAATGAACCCCTTCATTCTTTATGTTTGAATCATGAAACTGTTCAATCTGAGGTAAAGCACAACCGGAATCATGGGGTTCAACAACAGATGTACTCATATTTAGTAAATCTAACAGTGTTTTATTTTCCGCTGCTAAGGCTTGTGCGGACATATCTGGATCAAAATTAAAAACAGAATTAGGATCAGGCAATGTATGATGAGCCAGGCGATGGCTATAATATTTTGCACGTAAATACCCATTCGTGTCAAGGAGTTCATTTAAGTCTGGATCAGTGTTTTGATTATCACAGGCAAACGTAGTCAAAACTTTCTGTACACATTTTTTAGTAGCCTTGCTACCCTTCTTTCTTGATCTGGCCGTATACAAACGGGAAGAAGGGCTGGTCATTCTGTTAAGAAAGGAAGAAGGCATACTATGGCAAAAGGGAAAATGCACACAGTTGCACTGTGAACAACTCTGAATCTAACAACGTGTATATAATACCCAAGTCTTGTGTATATATGTAAAACCCAGGAACGTCAATAAGGTAAAACAGTATTACCAATATAGGAAAAGGGATGTGGGGTAAACACTTAGGACCTCCTTATGATTGAAAGGAAAGTCAGCAAACTCTTTACCCACTATGCTCTTACAGATACTGACAGCGCTAAACCCATGTAGCGGGCAAGCAAGGACAGATTCTGTGAACTGACAATCCGTAGAATACTGAATAAGGAAATTATAAACAGTACTCACGAGGACCGGAAAGACCACTTGAATGTCAGTAATTCACGAACCCTGTAGATCAAACAGGGACCCAGAAGGCTGTAAAAGCAAAAGGGTTAAAGATAACAAAATACATAAACCCTAGTAAAAGGCAAGTCTGAATTGTGATAATAAATCGTGAGGAAAACTAAAAGGGGAACACTCTGGAACTTGTAACAACAAACCCACACCTAATAATCAATGGAAAATGAATGCAGAAGTGTAATGGAAAAGATGGAGTGGAATCTCAATAAAGTAGGATCAGGAGCAGGGAAAATGATATACATAAACCCTAGTAAAAGGCAAGTCTGAATTGTGATAATAAATCGTGAGGAAAACTAAAAGGGGAACACTCTGGAACTTGTAACAACAAACCCACACCTAATAATCAATGGAAAATGAATGCAGAAGTGTAATGGAAAACATGGAGTGGAATCTCAATAAAGTAGGATCAGGAGCAGGGAAAATGATATCACAAAAGGAAATCTTTCCCACCCAATCCAAGGAGAAAAGGCTGTACTAATTCTACGAAAGTAAATATTAATACATCATGCTTTTCAGTAACCAGGACAGCATAAAGGGACAGAAAACACCGGCAGACTGGGCTGCATCAAGTAGTAAAGTACAGAGAAAGGCTGTCTGCAGACAGAGGAAGACAGAAAGGTAAATTCAGAAAGCATAAATCAAATAAGCGCATAAATCCGAAATCCAGGACAGAGGAACAAGATACAGGAACTAGTAACTGGGCACAAAGCTAGAAACAGGAACTAGGTACAAGGCATGGAACTAGGAACAAGGAACTGGAACTAGATACTTGGCACAATATCTATGAACAAAGAACTGGAAATAGGTACAAGGCACAGACACTAGGAACAAGGAACTGGAAATAGATACTTGGCTCAATATCTATGAACAGGGAACTGGAACTAGGTACAAGGCACAGAAACTAAGTACAGGAAACAGGGACTAGTCACAACAGGAACACTGCTACAATGACCAGCGCCGGACTGAAGCAAACTGAGGCTTTTAAAGCTGCTTAACGAGCACACCCCTCAGGCGTGCCGCCTGCTGCACCTGCAGCCACAGGTGTTGCCTATCCTCCTCCCAGCGTTGTGCTGCAAGGGAGGAGATGATGCAGTGAGCCAGGCATTCTGGGAAGCAGGAGGTGAAACAGTGAGCCAAGGCATTCTGGGAAACATAGTCATTTGATTTAAGTAGCATGCCGGATGCCAGGGAGGAGATGAAGCAATGAGCCAGGCATTCTGGGAAGCAGGAGGTGAAACAGTGAGCCAAGGCATTCTGGGAAACATAGTCATTTGATTTAAATAGCATGCTGGCTGCCAAAAACCAGGAATGGATCCGGAAGGGAAGTAACTGGGAAAATAAGGTTTTAACGCTCCCCATTCATCAGAACACTGTAGCATAGGGTTCGAAGGAAATGTCCAGTAAGGAATAAACCCCAGAACATGCCCCCAAGTGGCGGGGACGGGAACGAAGGGAGCGAGAACGGGAGCGAAGAGAGCGAGCCGTGACAGACGCCATCTTAGCAGTCGATGCGGAAAAAGCATTCAACAAAGTCCAATGGGAGTTTATGTTCTGAGTCCTGCCCAGATACGGCTTCCCCCCATGCCTAGTCCAGCTAATCAAGCTCCTCTACACCGGCCCAACACCTCGGTAGTCACTAATGGGGTGGCTTCCGCTGAATTTACCCTGCAATCGGGCACCAGACAAGGCTGCCCGCTCTTGCCCCTATTATAGGTCCTGCTGTCCATCGAGCCCCTAGCTATAAGATTGCGTACAGACCCAAAGTGGGAGGGAATTAACCAAGGATTGGAGGAGCACAGGGTATTACTCTATGCAGATGACCTCCTACTATATATCAGCAAGACTCTACCCTGGCCTACATTAAGTCACTGCTATAAGAGATATGCCCGATGGTGGGATACAAAGCAAATTGGAGCAAATTGGAGGTGATGGCACTGAGGGTGGATGTGCCGTGGGATCTGGGAAGAGTGGCTCCATTTGCCCTCTGAATCCAGTCCATTAAATACCTGGGAATACGAATTGGCACCTTGGTCGCCTACCTCAGTGACCTTAACTACCCACCAGTCCTCCACAACATCAAGGCAGACCTCGAGAGGTGGAACACCCTGGCGCTATTCCTAACCGGGAGAATAAATGCCCTAAAGATGAATTCTTACCCCAAGTTAATCCATATATCCACGATGTTCCCAAACCGCCCAAGCATGCTTAAAGAACTAGACGCAGCCGTCACTAAATTCATATGGCATGGAAAGAAAGCTCAGCTCTGTCTCCCGATCATATAAGTGAGCAAAGCCAACGGGGGACTAGCAGCCCCTCCACTAATGGCCTACTACCAAGTGGCACAAATCACCTGGTTAAAACGTTGGTTAAACGAAAATGATGAAACCAGCTGGTGGGCCATGGAACTAGCTGTGATGGCCCCTTCTTACACCCATAGAGATAATGGCCACGCCACCACATAAACTCCCACTGACACTCAAAACGCACCCCACCATAGGACTGACAATCCAGCAATGGCACAGACTCAGGGCAAAGCAGGGGGTTCCCACCAAAGTAGCACCGATGTGGGCCAGCATAAGGTCAGTACTAGTGTACGGGCCATCACAAATCGTCCACCTGAACCAGGAGACAGAGTGGGCAAACATACGGATTATGGATGTCATGGAGGATAATGTAATGATAGGTTTTCAAAAAGCACAAACTATCCTGGGGCTCAGGTTCGGGAACTGGCTATGCTATCGCACCATCTTGGCTACGATACTAAAACACACAACAGTTGAACCACACCTACGACCACCCACGCCTTGCGAGAAAGAAATGGAACGGAACCCAGAAGTGTTCCCACAAATCCGCACACTCTAACACCATGTCAATACCAGACAACAAAAGCCCTAGCGACACAATAGTCAGAGGACCTAGAGACACCTATCAGCGACTCGGACACAAAAGCATGCTTCAGAGCCATCCCGGAAGTTTCTCTCTGCCTCAGAAACGGAGAAATACAATATAAAATCCTACACAGAGTATACTGCACCCCAATCAAAGTACACAAAATGGGGCTCCAACCCATGGGAATATGCTGGAGGTGTTGCTCAGGCATAGGAACGATGGGCCACATGCTCTGGTCGTTAATATTTTCCTCTGTCTCTCATCAGGAGAGGTCACATTTCAGCCTTTCACTTAGCCATTTTAAGTTTGGGTTAAGGGTCACTAGCCCCCCCCCCCTCTCTCCTGAGACTTATGAACAAGAGGAGAAGCTTGGCAAGAATCCTCGATACTTCAGGGAGTTCACTCACACAGGTTCTAGTCAGTTGTAACCTTCTATTGCCGTCAGAAAAAAGGGGACTACCCCTTGAAAGTGCTTGTGCCTAAGGCTCTTGTGCAAATATCACCAATAGCCTACTAACATCCAACTAGGGATTACATGCAACATTAAACCTAAAAGTTAGCCAAGTAGAAACCTGAGTAATGCAAAAGTGCCAGAAACATTGTGGACATAATTTATAATAATAACAAAATGAGAAAAAGGGAGTTACAGTAAACATTACTGACAAATTAGTTTCAAGACTTTTCCCACACCTTTTGTAGGATGCAACATTTTAAAATTGCTAAAACCGGTTAAAATCATCAAAAAAAAAGATCTGCAATGTTTGAATGTAAAAAGAAGGTACAGCCGAGGGAACGGTGATTCCAAGTTAATTTCTCGTATACATGGAGAGCCACAATTTCTGAAACCGATGTATTTAGACAGAGTATTTACTGTTTCTAAAAATTAATAAGTAATATAGATATCATAGTTACATGACCTAGACTTTACTGAGCCGCATTTCATTTTGCTTTGGACAGACAAAGAAGCAGTATCAGGTCACAATCTTTGTTTATCAGCGGGTGGACACTTAATGAATACCTAAAGATAGTGGTTATTGGTAAGTATGGACTGTAATGATGCCTGTGATAGAGAGATATGAGAAGAAGATTTTGAAAGATAATGGAAATTGGGAGATGAGTAAAATGAGATCGAGAGAAAAAGGGGTATGCTGGAGAAAGAGATAAGGACAGGAAACCAGCTATAAGACAAGTGATGTATTAATCAATTTGCTTTCTGTGGGGGAGCTTTACAAAGTAATTGTTTAGTATAATACGAGAGATATAGAGAAAGAGAGAGAGAGAAAGAGAGAGAGAGAGAGACGCAGTTTTGTGCTACAGTTTTGAAGTGAACAAGTTATATGATGTAATTAGTATGCCTTATGTAGCAGTGTAAAAATATATTATGAGGGGTGGAGTTTGGGGGAAGCCCAGCCAGAAGTGCCCAAGAATTAGTGTTATTGTATTTTTGGGTACCTTGAGAAACCAGAAGGTGTCTCACCCACAAGTCCCCGGGGATCACCAAGGTGGCCAGGACATGGCCATCACTTTTGGATCCAGTTCCTAGGGGTGGACCAGTGTGGGAGCATCATCTGGGTGAGTGAAATTCGGGGAGTGGGACACTGGATGGTGAGACGCGGTCAGGAATTCTCCCCCCACTTTTACAACATGAACACTTTCTCACGAACAGCCCGCTATGAGAGAAAGCAGACTAACACCCGAGCAGTATAACTGCCGTGTCCCAATACAATGGTCAGGCGAGGTCAGGCAATTACTGACCATCACACACACCTCACGTCCATTGCACTTCCCCACACGGATAAAAGGCGGAGCACAAGAGCGCACTCTGAGCAAGGCAAAGCACACAAGAAAACAGCAATTTCGAGACGGCAGCTGAGGAAGAGAGGAAAGACGGCATAACCATAGGGGATCGCAAGAAGGGAACTTCCCTTGACCTTTTTCGACAGGTAACCGTTACTTTCCAGAGACCTCGAGAATAGAAAGCGTAAGACCAAACCAGGGCAAAGAATCCTGCATTGTGTGTCGGAGATAGCCCTCCCACGTCAATAATCAAGGTGGGGAGAATCACCATCCGCCGTGGTACCATTCTTGGCTCTGATAAAAAAGCTGCTTCAGTAAAATCAACACAGCCGGTGAGTTGGCGAAACTGTGTCATGAGAGGACAAAGGCAGTGAATATGGCAAGGGAAATGTGCACAAGATCACACAGTGAATAGCTTTGAGTCAAACACCATGCACACAGGAACCAAGACACATGTCCACTAAAACCCAGGATGCGCAAGTAGAGCATGATAACAATACAAATATATGGAAATGGATGTGGGGTAAGCACTTAGAAGCTCCTCATGATTACAAAGAAAGTTGGCAAGCTTCTTACCCACAATTGCTGTTACGGTACTGTCAGCGCTAAGTCCACATACAGGGGAAGCAACGAGAGGATCTGTGAGCTAACACCCTTGATGGTATTGTATAAGGTAACTTAAAGATAATACTCATGAGGATGGGAAATACCAACTGAAATGTCATCAAAGTCTTCGAACCCTGTTGATCAACAGGGACCCAGAAAGGCAATAACAGCAATGGGCGGATAACCTAAGACTCATGACAAGGTACAAGTAGGAATAGTGATTACAGAATAGTGAGGAAAACATTCACACAGGAGCTAGCTACAGCAGCACACCAAACATAATGATCAATAGGAAACAAATGGAAAAGTGCATGGGAAAACCTGGAACAGATACCAAGAGAAAGTAAAGGAACAGGAGCAGCGAAAACGAAATTACAAAGGCAAAACCTCCCCCTCCCCATCCAGGGAAGGAAAGTCAAAATGCTAAACCTATAAACGAGGAGAGACTAAAGGATCAAGGATTCACAGCAGAATAGGGCAAAATCAAAGAAATATAGAACACAGGCAAACTGGGCTGCACAGAAAAAAGAAAGGACTGGGAAGTGCTGCCACAGAGGAAGACAGAAAGTGAATCCAGGAAGCAGAAATCACTAATAAGCACATTAAATTCAAATCCAGGAAAAAAGAACAAGAAAATAGAAAGTAGGAACTAGACACTAAGCTAAGAACCAGGAACAATGGACCAGTCGCAAACAGGAGCACTGCATCAATGACCAGTGCTAGACTGAAGCAAACGGAGGCTTTTAAAGCTTCTTAACGAGCACACACCTCAGGTGTGCTGCTTGTTGTACCTGCCAGCCACATGTGCTGCTTATCCTCCACCCGGCCGTGTCCTGCAGGAGTGGAGATGAAGCAGTGGGCCAGGCATTCTGGGAAGCATAGTCTTTTGATTAAAGCAGAATGCTTGCTGCCAAAAATATGGAATGGATCCAGAAGGGAAGTAGCATGGAAAATAAGGATTTACCACTCCCAATTCACCACAGCACTGTAGCATAAGGTTCGGAAGGAAAGAGCAGTAGGGAATAAACCACAAATCGTACCCCCAAGTGGTGGGAACGGCAACAAAGGGATCAAATTGTGACAGACCGATACAAGACCGGTCTGTGTTGAAGCCAAAGTTGCAAGCAGCAACATTGTATGGTGAGGGCTGCAATGAACATTGTTAAAACGATAGTGATAAGAGACGCAAGTGAAGTTGAACTGCTGATGAGTGATTAAACTTTAAAGCAAGCTAGAATACCTTTGACAGAGTGATCCGGCACCAAGTGGGTGCTCAACTGAAGGTCTCTGTGAGGTATCCAGCTGAAAAGTGACAAAAGTAGATAAACGTGGTCTGAGCCCGGCAGAGGGAGACCACTTGAAAGAGAACAAATACATGTGAATCGAAGTGGTCCTGCGACGGGTCAAGCAAAATCCTGTGCACAATCGAAAGGCTTTGATTTTTTATGAAGTAGAGAACGTTTGGAAAACTACATGAATTTGGTATGAGCCCGGCAGAGGGAGACCAATTGTAGATTTTGTGTTAATGTCGTGATTCGGCCCCATATAAGGCCAAGAAAGCTTGCGATTGCCCCTCCAATTACCTGGAAAATTCCTTGGAGTTTGGGTCAACGCCGAAAACGCGGTGGTTCCGTGCGGACTGCAGCATCCAGCATTCCGCGTTAGTGCTCGAATCGGGCACTGTGGTCACGTGACACGCACGGACCGTCATCTCATGTCTGTACGCAAATAGTACTTATTCTTGCTGCGCGCACGGAGCGGGTGCTCCTTAACTGAGTTTTACAGCCAGTTTTGTAGCATTAGTTTCCTGTAATCGCGTCATTGTGAAACCTGTCCTTGACTCCTTGGCCTTGTTACTACGGATTAGTCTTTTGAATTGCCCCTGATTTCTGGTATCCGGTTCCTTTGGATTGATTCCTGTTACCCCCGACACGGTACACGTTACCTGGATTTCTTTTGCTTACCGTTTTGGTTATGTTGCTATTCCGGAGCTCTGCAACCCGGCGTAATCGCCTCTGAAACTTGGTCAAGTACCTCCCGATTCCCGCCTGGACCTGCTTCCTTACCTTCATTTCCTCTCTTTCAGTTCCATTTCCTCCACCCCCTATCCTTGCTTTTCGCCCCTCCTCCACACCTCCATACACAGACTCACTTACCCACACACTGGGACGCTCTGCTGAATTACGAGGATTGTTCATTTGGATACAAGGGTGACTGTTGTGGACACTCTCCTGTTTTCTTCTTTGGTCACTCCTCCCATTACCACCAGGACGCTGTGCAGTACGACACAAACTGTTGTTTATCTGTTCTATTGGGATCAAAGGACTTCTTCTGGAATTTCTTTATCCTGTCTTCATTTCGCTTCATCCGCTGTGGCCAAGTAGGTTTCGGGTCTTGTTCTTCACGGAGCAGGTAAGAGTGGGAAATAGGGGTGGTGGCTGACACGGTTGGTACCTTTGATCAAAGTACTGAACAGCTGTTATTGTTGTTCCCTCTAGCTCTGTTGCTGCTTCTCCTGCCTTTTCACTCAAGCCCCTTGTCTGTTAGGTGCTTTTTCGTACTCCTGCAGACTGCGCTCTTGTGAGGAAAGTTTGTCTGCAAATTAGCTCCAGGCTAAGAGGGGGTTGTGATAAGAGCTGTCTGGTTTTGACTGATTAAGGAGCCTTCCATTATCAACCTGTGGAATGGATCTGGGGCCGGATCCAGAGCAGGCACTCATGCAAGCCTTGACAGCCTTGCGGTTGCCCCAGGGCCAGGTGCGCTATATAAATAAAATAAATACAAATGGCATCGGCCCATACGACTTTAAACCAACGTATGGACGTGTTACAGAGCTTTATACAATCGTTACCTCCTGATGAGGAATTTGGTGAGGCCCCAGCAGTTGCAGGCCCTCCAGCACCCCAAGTTATCCCTCCTGCTCCGACCCCAGTGGTATTGCCTGGGCCTTTTCCCCTGGCCCCGCCAGAATGTTTTATGGGAGACCCTAAAACCTATCAAACTTTTGTAAACCAGTGCCGTTTGCATTTTCTTTGCCGACCCCTGGCATTCCCAGATGCCACAACGAAAGCTGCTTTTGTTCTGTCCCATTTGGGTGGGACGGCAGCTGCCTGGGCTAACCCTCTTTTAGAGGGGGATGACCCGGTTTTGTACAATTTTGACACCCTCATCCAATCTATGGATGCAGTGTTTGACATGAGACATAAAGCGCAAACCTCTGATCTTGAATTCCTGGCTATCACTCAGGGGAAAACAGACCTTATAACCTATCTCGCTCGCTTTAACCAATTAGCGGTCAAAACCTCGTGGCCAGAACAAAAGAAAGCCGCCGTCTTTTATAAAGGCCTTTCAGACGAACATAAAGATGCCCTATCAGTAGTACCAGCAGTACCATCTGTTTTTTCAGAACTGGTGGACCTAGTTTTGCAAGTTGATGCTGGACAGCGGCAGAGACGGGGAGAACGCAGAATCCCAGAACTCCGCACCTCTGGGAAACCAGACGCTGGTACTACTAGCGCTTCTGGTGAACCAGAGCCCATGCAAATAGGGGCTATCAGAGGACCTTTGTCCAAGAAGGAACGGGAAAGACGCATGCTTAACAACCTTTGTTTCTATTGTGGCCAGGCAGGTCACTACATCCGTGTCTGTCCCAAAAGACCAGCTAAATTGGCGGGAAACGCCAAGACTCGTCCTTAACCCGAGCCTGCAGGACGAGTCAACAGACACAAGGCTCAGGGGTCAGTTGTTCTTCCTCTCACATATTTCTTCATATGTGCTTTTCCGCTCCTGGTTCTGAGTCATTTTCCAGCCCTGTCATGGTTGATTCTGGCGCCAGCGGAAATTACATGGACGTCCAACTGGCTGGTCGCCATGGATTACCTACTATCATCAAAGAGATCTCGGAAGAAGTACATGCCGTCGATGGTTCCCGTCTGGTATCAGGTCAGATAACGGAACAGACTGGGCCCCTTCGGATGTCAACTTCAGAAGGTCACTCGGAGTACATTACGTTTGACCTTATTTCAACTCCACAGTTCGGGATTATTCTCGGCCTTTCTTGGTTACAAGCACATAACCCTGTCATTGATTGGACCCAACAAACGGTGCATTTTTCCTCTGAGTTTTGCCGTAAGTGATGTTTTGATTCTCCGGTTATTCCGGAGCTCTCGCCTTGTTTGGCTATGGTTGCTAACGTTTCCTCGGTCAATGCCACGTTACAAAAACCTACCACAGAATTGCCTGCGGTATACAAACAGTATATCGATGTCTTTGACAAGCAACTATCTGAAAAACTTCCTACGCACCGAAGTTATGACTGCCCAATTGATTTAGTCCCTGAGGCAGTGATTCCACATGGCAGAGTTTACTCCCTGACATAAAAAGAGGAGGACTATCTACGAGAATACGTAGACAAAGCCTTATGGCTGGGCCATATCCAGCCATCTCGCTCCCGTGCCGCGTCCCCCATCTTTTTTGTACCCAAAAAAGAGGGGGATCTACGCCCTTGTGTGGACTATAGAGCTCTAAACAAAATTACTGTAAAAAACCAGTATCCACTGCCTTTGATATCCAAACTGCTCGATAAATTGACCTCTTCCATCATCTTTACCAAGCTGGATTTAAGAGGGGCTTACAATTTGGTCAGGATGCGAAAGGGGGACGAGTGGAAGACCGCGTTTAAAACCAAGTTCGGTCTATACGAATACTGTATAATGCCCTTCGGCCTTTGTAATGCCCCGGCCACCTTCCACCATTTTGTCAATGATATTTTCAGAGATATGCTGGATTGTCATGTAGTGGTTGGTATACCTGGACGATATCTTGATTTTTTCTGATAATCTGTCTCAACACATTCAGCATGTCTGCTCTGTCTTGCAACGTTTACGAGAAAACTCCTTATACGTGAAACTGGAAAAATGCGTTTTTCATGCATCATCAGTTGAATTCTTAGGATTCCAAATATCAGCAGAAGGGGTACATTTGTGTGCTTCCAAAGTCCAGGCAGTGCTCGAGTGGCCTGTCCCCACTTCTGTAAAAGCCTTACAATCCTTCCTGGGCTTTGCAAACTTTTATCGCAGATTCATTGTCTCTTTTTCGGATATCGTAGCTCCCCTTACACGCCTTACCAGCCCTACAGTTCCTTTCCTATGGAACTCTGATGCACAGTTAGCTTTTCAAGCTTTGATAGAGGCCTTTACAAACGCGCCTGTTTTACAACATCCAAACCCGTCTCTCCCATTTATTGTAGAAGCTGATGCCTCTGCTCTTGCTATAGGAGCTATCCTTTCACAAATCTGCCCTTCTACACAGCAATTGCACCCTGTGGCATTTTACTCCCGGAAATTGTTACCTGCTGAACGCAATTAATCAATAATGGACAGGGAGTTTTTGGCCATACGGGCTGCGTTTAAGGAATGGAGGCATCATCTTCTGGGTGCCCGACATCCGGTCACGGTATACACCGATCATAGGAACTTGCAAGCTCTATCGCAAGCCAAGTGTACCAATGCCCGACAAATACGCTGGCACCTTTTTATCACAATGTTTAAGTTCACCGTGACTTATCGTCCCGGCCCCCTACATGGGAAGGCAGACGCCCTGTCCCAGATTGGTACCGATTGTACCCCCGATAAACCAGTGACACAGATTTTACCAACTGGGTCACTGGTCTGTGTTTGTGCGGCCTCTTCATCACTTTTGGATCTAGTCCGACAGTGGGCCAAGGATCATGTCTCTTCTCTTGAGGAATTGGGGGCTACACTGGTGTCGGGTCTTCCCTATGTTCATGGCCTCTTGTATTTTCCAGACACAAGACAAGGAGAATGGCTCTTGAGTGGTTGCATGATTCCAAACTGATGGCACACCCAGGCCGGACCAAAACTCATGAGCTATTAAGCCGATGGTGTTGCTGGCCCGGGATGAAAAAAGAAGTTCATCTGTACATTGCCACATGTGCCGTCTGTACTCAATGCAAGCGTCAACCAGGTAAACCAGTTGGTCTTCTGATGAATATGCCACTCCCTCCGCACCCGTGGTACATGGTTACGCTTGATTTTGTAGTAGACCTTCCTATGGTTCACGGTAGGACGGCAATTCTAGTAGTTGTGGACAAGTTTACCAAGATGGCCCGATTCATTCCATGTCCAGGTATCCCGTCGGCTTCCTTCTTGGCCTCTTTGTTCTTTGACAATATAGTCCGCTTTTATGGACTTCCCACAGTGGTGATATCAGATAAGGGATCACAGTTTACATCACGTTTCTGGCGTGCATTAACCAGTACTCTGGTCATCGATGCTCGTCTGTCCTCAGCATATCATCCACAGACGGACAGCCAGACAGAGCGTACTAATGCTACCATGGAACAGTAACTCCGTTGTCTATGTCTAGAACACCAGTCGGATTGGTTGTCTGTTTTGGGGATTGCTGAGTTCGTATACAACAATTCCCGACATTCTTCGGTGGGGTGTTCTCCGTTTTACGCTCTGTATGGCCTACACCCGAGGACTCTTCCAACTATCCTTCCTTCCCTGGACCGGGTTCCTGCTGCCAAGAAAGTGAGGGATTCTCTGCTCTCTATACGCACCTCTGTTCTTTGTCATCTCCAAGCCGCCCAGCGTCGCACTAAGGAACAAGCGGACAAACATCGCTCCCCGGCCCCTGTTTACACTCCAGGTGACCGAGTATGGTTGTCGACCAAACACCTTACTCTTCAAGGCAAGAAGAAGCTTCTGCCATGCTACCTTGGTCCCTATGTGGTTTCGCATTGCATCAACCCAGCTGCTGTGCGTCTACGAATCCCTTCAACTTGGCGTGTACACTCTGTGTTTCATGTTTCCTTACTCCGTCCTTATGTTTCTGGCACTCGGCTCCCGGTATCTCCGGCTTCACTGAGAGTTCAAGGTGAAGAAGAATATGAGGTTCACGCAATTCTGGACACACGAGTAAGGAAAGGGATACGCTCTTATTTGATCGATTAGAAGGGCTATGGTCCGGAAGACAGGACTTGGGAACCGGCCTCCAATCTACATGCTCCTTGATTTTTACGCTCCTTCTGGCGAAAGCACCTGCGAGGTTCCAGGGGGGCGATGCCCTTTGCGGGGGGGTACTGTCGTGACTCAGCCCCATATAAGGCCACGAAAGCTTGCGATTGCCCCTCCAATTGCCTGGAAAATTCCTTGGCGTTTGGGTCAATGCCGAAAACGCGGTGGTTCCGTGCGGACTGCAGCATCCAGCATTCTGCGTTAGTGCTCGAATCGGGCATTGTGGTCACGTGACACGCACGGACCGTCGTCTCGTGTCTGTATGCGAATAGTACTTATTCTTGATGCGCGCACGGAGCGGTTGCTCCTTAACTGAGTCTTACAGCCAGTTTTGTAGCATTAGTGTCCTGTAATCGCGTCATTGTGAAACCTGTCCTTGACTCCTTGGCGTTGTTACTATGGATTAGTCTTTTGAATTACCCCTGATTTCTGGTATCCGGTTCCTTTGGATTGATTCCTGTTACCCCCGACACGGCACACGTTACCTGGATTTCATTTGCGTACCGTTTTGGTTACGTTGCTATTCCGGAGCTCTGCAACCCGGCGTAATCGCCTCTGAAACTTGGTCAAGTACCTCCCGATTCCCGCCTGGACCCGCTTGCTTACCTTTATTTCCTCTCTTTGAGTTCCATTTCCTTCACCCCCTATCCTTGCTTTTCGCCCCTCCTCCACACCTCCATACACGGACTCACTTACCCACACACTGGGACGCTCTGCTGAATTACGAGGATTGTTCATTTGGATACAAGGGTGACTGTTGTGGACGCTCTCCTGTTTTCTTCTTTGGTCACTCCTCCCATTACCACCAGGACGCTGTGCAGTAAGACACAAACTGTTGTTTATCTGTTCTATTGGGATCAGTGGACTTCTTCTGGAATTTCTTTATCCTGTCTTCATTTCGCTTCATCCGCTGTGGCCAAGTAGGTTTTGGGTCTTGTTCTTCACGAAGCAGGTAAGAGTGGGAAATAGGGGGTGGTGGCTGACACGATTGGTACCTTTGATCAAAGTACTGAACAGCTGTTATTGTTGTTTCCTCTAGCTCTGTTGCTGCTGCTCTTCCTTTTCACTCAAGCCCCTTGGGCCTCATTACGACCCAGGCGGTAAGTTACCGCCTGGGCCGTGACTTTACCACCATGGCGTAAACTACGTTTATGCCATGGTGGTTGGCGGACTTACCGCCCCATTCCGACCTTGGCGGGGCGGTAAGTCCCCAATCCCCATTTACCCTTCCCCATTCCCATTTTTGCCCCATAGGGCATAATGGGAGTGGGGAAGGCGTTAATTACGCCACCGTAAATTACGGTGGCGTAATTAACTCCATGGTCCCTTAGCGCCATGGATTTTAACACCTGCTAAAAGCAGGTGTTAAAAGCTCCATGGCGCTAAGGGACATCGTACTCAGGCGGTAAGGGTCGGCGCTGTTTACGCTGCCGTAAACCCCTTACCGCCTGGGTCGTAATGAGGCCCCTTGTCTGTTAGGTGCTTTTTCGTACTCCTGCAGACTGCGCTCTTGTGAGGAAAGTTTGGCTGCAAATTAGCTCCAGGCTAAGAGGGGGTTGTGATAAGAGCTGTCTGGTTTTGACAGTTAAAGTGGGTCTCAGACCGGTGGAGGGGGGGCCCCGGGTGAACAGTAAATTACCTGATAAGTTGTATAAGTGAAAATCCTAAGAGGAAAGGAACTTTAATGTTTTGTCGTGTTGCATCAGGCCCTCTGAAATAAGAGAATTTGAATGGCAAAGTGACTTTGGCACATAAGGCCCCGATGTTGAGGTTTTGAACTGCATCCTTGTGCTAGAGAAACCAGAGACTATGCTAAGTTCGAGTGTGTCACCTTGTCCTGTGCAGAAAACGTGGGGAAGGGAAGCCGATGGCTTGAATATCCTAACATATCATTTTGTGAACACTTTTCTTTTGCACAACATTGTTTCCCACACTATTTGTATTTAGAAGTAAGGATTGGCAATAGGTTTATTAGTATAGGCTCTTTTTTTTCGACAGACTCGACTAGGACTGAGTTATCATTATTTGATGGTTTTGTGTTAAAGTGGGTCTCAGCCCGGTGGAGGGGGGAGGGGCCCGGGTGAACAGTAAATTACCCGAGATGTTGTATAAGTGAAAATCCTGAGAGGAAATGAACTTTAATGTTTTGTCGTGTTGCATCAGGCCCTCTGAAATAAGAGACTTTCAATGGCAAAGAGACTTTTGCACAGAAGGCGCTGATGTTGAGGTTTTGAACTGCATCCTTGTTGTAGAGAAGCCAGAGACTGTGCTAAGTTCGAGTGTGCCACCTTGTCCTGTGCAGAAAACATTGGGAAGGGAAGCCGATGGCTTGAATATCTTAACATATCATTTTTGAACACTTTTCATTTGCACAACATTGTTTCCCACATTATTTGTATTTAGAAGTAAGGATTGGCAATAGGTTTATTAGTATAGGCCCTTTTATTTCGACACATTCGACTGGGACTGAGTTATCATTATTTGATGGTTGTAGCTTGCTCCCATCTGTAATTTTAGGATTAGATAGGCGTTTTTGAAACCCAATTGAAGTTCAATAAACACCCTTGAACTGTGATCACTTCTGTCTGTCTTACTGGTTGATACCATGCCTTCCTTATATATGGTGTCAGGAGTGGGATCTGACTCAATTGAGACAAATTGGGGAGCCCTAAAACTCGAGAAGCTTAGTCATAGAGCCTCAGATCCCTCTATCACCATGAAAGAATCCATAGGCTTTGACTTCTGTAGCAGCAGAGAAGCTACTATCCCTCCAGGGAAAAGAGGAATGATCCCCCCTCCCCCGGGTGTTTTATAAGTTTGGCTCCAAAATCTGGCTTGGCCTGGCCTGGAAGTCGGTCTTGATGTCCTAGGGGGCATTATAGATCCCGACTTCCAGGGAGACATAAAGGTTCTCCTACAGAACCACAGCAAAATTCCATTTGAAATACATCGTGAGGACAAAATTGCACAGGGAATTCTTGAATGGGCTCTATTTCCCCATTTTATAGAGCATGAACCAGAAGAAACGGCCAGAGGTACCTTAGGCTTTGGGGAAGCTCAGGAAACATCTACCACTGAGGCAAAAAGGGAAGCAGAACCTACCATCCTTCGTGACGTAGTCTTCACTCAGCTAAATGATCCAGCAGCCGCAGAGGCTTTCTTGCAGGTGATTCCTGAAGGGGAAGGATTAGAGAAGGGAAGTCCTTTTTTCTTCCTAAGGCAAAGATTACTCTACGGAAAGGAAACCTCCACAGTAGGCCTAAGTAAAACTCAGTAATCCCCAAAACCCATCGGAAGATCGTACTACAGATTACACATTCTCATTTGACAGGGAGACACTTAGGACAATCTAAGACCCAGGCACACATCAGTGGGAAGTTGTACTGGCCGGGTATCCATGCTGATATAAAGAACTTCATTCAGACATGTGAAATATGTCAAAACACCTGCCCCTCTGTACCCTTTACCAATAATAGAAGTCCCTTTCTCCCAGATCGGGATGGAAATCATTGGATCGTTGGAAACCTCGAGACTGGGTAACAAATATGTTCTCGTAATCGTTGATTACGCTGCCCGATACCGAGAGGCATATCCCAAAGCAGAACAACACAACCCAACAGATTCTAAAACATCTATTACCATATTTTTCCAGGGTTGGTTTTCCCAGGGAAATTCTAAAGGATCAGGGATCCAATTTTATGAGCAAACTCATGGGCGAAGTCAAGGGATTGCTCCATATTTCCACCATAAGAACCTCAATTTACCACCCCAAATCCAGATGGATTGGTAGAAAGATTTAACAAAACACTTAAGATGGTCCTAAGAATGTTGGTAGACAAGGACGGGAAGGACTGGGATTGCATGATTCCATGGGCCCTATTTGCAGTAAGAAAGATCCCTCAGGCCTCCAGCGGATTCTCTCCTTTAAAATTACTTTATGGTAGAGAACTAAGAGATGTGCTAGACATGCTCCAGGAGACCTGGGAAGAAAGAGAAGAAGCACCTCTTCCCCTCCCACAAACAGCTACCCGATTGCAAGAGCATATGAAACTTGTTTGAAACCTAGTCTATACTCACATAGAAAAAGCCCAAGCACAACAAAAGTCCACATACAACAAAAAAGGTAAACTTAAGATCTTTTTCAATAGGACAAAAGGGATTAGTCCTCATACTTACCGCTGAAAATAAACTTGTCTCAAAGTGGCATGGGCCATATGAAGTATTAGAGCGAACAGGCACCTGTACCTATAAAATATCCCAACCTGATAGGAAACAAAAGACCCACCTCTATCATGTAAATCTCTTAAAAGAGTGGAAAGAAAACCCTTCCGCAGCCACTGCCACAATACTGTCTTGCTTGGTACCAGAGGAAATAGATAATTTCGAATTAATTCCCCAAGAGCTATCTAGTCAACAATAAGAAGACTTAAAAGATGTAGTAACGACTTTCCCCGATATATTCTGTGGGAAACCAGGGAGAGTGCAAGGACGTATCATTATATCAGAACTCCAAAGGGAAAAGTGGTCAATTTGAAGCCATATAGACCCCCGAAAGCCCGTAGACAGATAGTGGTTGAGGAAGTGAACAAAATGCTAAGGGCAAATATTATCAAACCTTCAAGCCAATGGTCCTCCCCTATTGTATTGGTCACAAAACCTGATAATTCCTGGAGGTTTTACATTGTCTTCCGACAGGTCAAAGCCATCTCTGACTTCGATGCCTATCCCATGTCGCGCATTGACAAATTGATTGATAAACTCGGAAATGCCACCTTCCCTTGAACCCTATACTTAACCAAGGGGTACTGGCAGGTCGCAGTACATGGACCTGAAAAGGGGAAGACAGCTTTCTCGATGCCCCTGGGACTATTGCAGTTCAAGGTCCTCCCTTTTGGCTTACACAGGGCCTTGCCACATTCCAACGGCTAATGGCAGGATATTACAGCCCTATTCTGATTTCTATGGGGCTTATATTGACAACATAGTCATTTATAGTAAGACTTGGGAAGACTATCTTTTCCATCTCTTTACTATTATGAGCGCTCTCAGTGAGGCCGCTTAACTTCCAATCCATCTAAATGCAAGCTGGTGCAATCAGCCGGGAGGAAATACCTTGGCTTCTTTGTAGGGAATGGCATTGTCCAGCATCAATGAGAAAAAGTGAAAGCCGCCCTAGGTACCCCCACGCCTAAAACCAAGAGAGACCTCAGAGCATTTTTAGGGTTAATTGGTTATTACCGTAGTTTTATTCCTAATTTCTCAGACAGAACAGCTAGGTTGACAGACACATTAAATAACGCTGAACGCCAGAAGATTCATTGGACTGACAAGGACGATGTATGTTACAACAGCTTAAAACAAACCCTGTGCCAGAACCCAATCCTAAAGGGAGTAGATTTTTCAAAAGAGTTTGTGTTACAAACTGACGCCTCTCTTACAGGGCTAGGAGCAGATTTGTCCCAAGTTTGTGATGGATTAGAACACCCTATCCTATACACTTGTCGAAAACTCTTCCCACGTGAGAAAAACGACTCTGTGTTAGAATTAGAAGCCCTTGACATCAAATGGGCCATGGGCAGATGGGGAGCAGGTGCAAGTGGGTCTAGGTCACCTGGCCTAAGCCCCGCCCACCTTGTACCTTTCTGGTTGCCACTCTTTTTCCCCACTTAGCAAGCTCTGGCCACCTGGTTCCTTCCTGGTTGCCGCTCTTTTCCTCTACTTAAGGAGCCCTCCATCCTCTCTTCCTTTGCAGATGGGGAGCAGGTGCAAGTAGGCCTAAGCACCACCCATCTTCTTAGCCCTACCTCTTCCTTCTTTCTCTTAACTCTTAGATCAAGGGCATCTCTCGTCTGGGCGTCCGAAGCGAAGGACAGACAAAGAAAAGGGCAATTACTGTTTGGACCTGTTCGGACCAGGAGGACCCAGGGCCCGAACCCCTGCTCAGACATTAGGTAAGCATGCTGTGATGATGAGTGCTGTTCCCATGACCCCCAGCCCCCTTCTCGTTTGCTTGTGTTTCCTGTCTTGGCTTACTCCTGTCTATCATGCCTTCCCATCCCTCTTAGCCCGCTCCCTCTGCACCCCCCCCTACATCATACCACTGCAGGAATTTTGTCTTGATACACTATTGCTCTCCCCCCACTGTGTTGTTGCAAATGTTTGGTTTTGACTTTAAGGACTATTTTGACTTTTGTATCGGGCTGTGCCATTTTCATCCTGAATCCTGTCTTGCATTTGCTGTTCCCTGCAACATTATGTGCTATCACCGACTCTGCAACTTCATTAGTCTCTCCCTACTTGCCTCTCCAGTCTTTCTCACCGATCACTCTGTCCTCGCCTCTTCTCCCCTTCTTCCTTTTCGCTCTCTCCTCTCCCCCTTTCCTGTTAGGGTAATTTCTGGAGGTCGGCAGGGCCGCACCCGGAGTCCGTGGACCTCCAGCTATTGGAAGGCCCTAACTCCTTCCAGGTCCCAAAGAAGTAGGAGGCCCACACAAGAGCAATAGGTTACTGCTGTTTATTGCACGGAAACAGACAGGGACAGGTTAATGGAGCGTTGGTTCCAAAAAACTTCTCGTTGTAATCGGGCTTGCAGGCCCCTTTTGTGTCTTAGTGATGTAACAAGGTGCGTAAACTGCGAGAGCTCGCCCACAAACCTACCACCACTCCGGATTGGTTCCCTGAGTGGTAGGGTCAGTATAGGACGGTATAGTGATAAGTTTAATTGGTAGAGTAGAGGTCAGGTGGTACGCTTGGGTTGTCCCTAAAAATTCCTACTTGGAAATTGTTACATGGAGAGAGTTAGTGATTGATTTGATTGTGATGCCGTCAGTGGTTAGCACCCGATGTCCTGAATGGCCCATCCGCGAGCCCCCAAGCCTGGGACCATCATTGTTCCCAGCTCGCGATGTACCTGGTACTGGCAACAATGTGTGACTATGTGTCAGCAAAAGACAATGGGCAGGTCCTGCTACTTGCCATTAGAGCGCTCCTTTCCTATCGCTGCCAGTGTTTAATTCGTTACTTCTTTGTTGTAAGCTGGGTCCCAAACGTGGGACCCCAGAGCCTCTTCAGTCCTTGGAGCTTGGCATCGTATCAGTTCGGCCTGGTCACATGTTGAGGGACCGTGGCTGAGGCAGAATTACAGGGATTTGATTTGATTTGTATGTCTGCTCTGGGGAGTCGTAGCAGTGGCAGGTGTAACCTTGGCTTGGAGACCGTGGCATGTTGATTGCCATGTCGCGACCTTGGCTGCAGGGCTCTAGTCAGGGTTGGGCTGCATGATCAGCACCTTGTAGCCCTGTATGAACTGCTCTGGGTCTGTGGACTCTGGTTTGCGGCCTACTTCAGCTTGGTTATATGTGGCAGTATAAGGTCCATAAAGCAAGGGGTGTGAGGGTGCGGTGTGGTTCTTTGTACATCGGTCCATCTATAGGGACTTATCTTCAGGGGTTAGTAGCATGAAGCGATACTGTAAGCATATACACAAACTCTTCCGGCGTCTTGCATTTCTGCAATGTGGTTGCTGACCTATGTGAAAAATAATAACGATGCATGTCTGTGAGTGTGCACGGTCCTCTAAGTCGTAGCACTGAGCGTGTTCTTCGTGTGGGTTGGTGTGTGTCTGATCCAGGTGCATGGCAGCACATGTGTTTCTGGTCGTTGGATATGTCGTCATGTCATCTCTAACGATGGCAGTATCGGTTTGTGACGTTTAGTCGAGCTGGTCCATGTGGTCGGTCTCAGCTTCATCTTTTTTCCCACTTCGTGTTCTGGGTGGGATGCGACCAAGTTGTGGAGGTGGATATTGACATCCGAGGCGGGAGACAGAGGTGCAAACTCATCTCGCTGAGGGTACTTGGGTCATGACGTTGTTGGCCATAGTTTGTACGCGGGTCTGGTGAAGGGACCGTCCCATTTTTCTTCTTCAGTCCCCCCTCTGGTCAACTTGTTGACCACAAAATTATCCACTTTTTTATCTCCTCGTACTCGCCACACCTTAATTATTCCTGCCAAGTGTCCGTAGCGGTATACGTGATCTTCAAACAAAGAGTACATGTATGCACATCCACCACCGGGCTTACAATAAAACCATTTCCCAACATAGTTCTTCGGATTGCGTGGATTTTCAACCTTTATTGACGGTGGGTACAAGTCTGCTTCTATTATTTGTTGGCGTAGCCGGTTGCGTTCCTTGAGGATGACGTCTGTGTGTAGTTAGTCTTCTGCGGGCATTAGGATGTGCATGCCGATCATTTCCTCTGCTGTACACTTTGACCTTGCCATCCATAATTTTATTCCCATCAGCGATGCCATTCCCAGTGTTATGCAGCCTGCCAAAACCTTGAGACCATCCGCTAGCCATGATGGCCTCCAAGACCAGATGTATGAAAACCAGCTACCATCCTTTTTTGTCCCCTACGCTTCTTCTTCCATCTTCACGTGCATCTTGCCCAATTGCGATACTGCTTCTGATAGAGTACCATTATCTTCGTCATTCGCAGGAATGAATGTGCAGCAGGAACTTCCAATTTTTGCGCAAACTCCTCCTTCCATTGCAGTAAAGAGGTCCAGCACTTATCTGTTCTGCAAGGCCACCATTCTTATTGCCCTTAGTTCTTCTGTTATTGCGTTCAATCCGTTCACTGTGGAGTTGATCGTCATCATCAGCTCCCATCTGGTTATCTGCAGCCATTTCGCATTTGCATATGCTTGTACTCGTGGATGTATTACGGAGGAAAATAACATGGCTGCTCTAGTGAACAATCTGTGAGCTGGTGGGATGTCGCTTAGTGCTGTTTCTGATTTACCCCAGAGGTAATTTCCTGTGAGTGGTTCTTCTTGTCTTTTTATTCTTGTCAGTGTCTTTTCTGAGGGAGTGGCACTCTGGGATGTGCTGCCAATTTGTTCCAGAGACCTTCTTCTTCTTCTGTTTCCTTCGTCCATCTTGGGGAAGTTTTCCATTTTGATGTGTTTCTGCGGTACTACCAGGGAGGGCACGTTGATGTGTACCAGAGTACATACTCCACTCCATGATTTTGGTAGACTGTGATATGCTTTCACTCCACAGGCCCGGTAGTGGTCCATCAGTACTGCTGTCCCTGCACCCCCCTCAGGAAGCTTTACTATTCTTTTACATCCTTCATTCATTCCTACATCAACTTCTCCATCACGCTGGTAACATAGCGTGGGGGATGCAAAGAAAATTATTGTTTTTGGCTCCTCCTCTTTGTCCAACCATGTGAGCAGTGCTACACTCTTTGCCCACTCCTTGTAGCATTTGTCGTTTTCTTCTTGTACCATCATTACTGGGGACTTTGCCAATGTCAATAGCTTGCTTCCCACTTCTCCATCCGCTCATCCGTTCTTCGTGTACACCTTGCCATAGATCAGTATCAGTGGCCTTTCCCAGCACCCCGGTTGACCTCCTATTTCTCTTGCGCTCCATTTACATGGCAGATAGTTCTGTGTCACTTCTTTTGTTTCTCCTTTGTCTGGTCTGTCTGTTACGTATTGTTGCCCTTCAGTTAGCTGCCAATAGTTGTCAAACATTGGTAGTGTTTTGATGAAGTTATCTTCGTATGGGAATGTTGACCTTGATTTCCACCTTAGTGTTGCCGTTTTACCTTGGAATCGTCCTCGTGTTTGAAACAGCGCTAGATTTAGGAGGCACTCTGCTGTGGACGCTGGCACTTCAGCTGCCACAAATGTTCGGGAGGCGCTCATGGCATACGGGATCAAGGAGCATACGTAACGGTTGTCCTTTGTCGTGTCCTTACCAATTTTGACATGTGCTTATACCACATGTTGTTAGAGAAGTGTGCGGGCTCTTTAAGATATGTGTCGATGTCATGCCTCATTCACCTATTGCATATGGTAGCAGGTGCCCATATGCTTTCAGAAGGGCAGCAAGACCGTTCTATAACAGGTGGAGGCTATTTTCCAAACTCCCTGCTAAACGGCATTGCATTCCTGCTCCTAAAGTCACGTGATCGCGCCTTTGGCTAACCAGTCACATGTCTTTGGTACGTATTTAGGTCATATTCTCTAAGCGCCCCGCGCTTCTGAGTGTTGCAACTTTGTTTCCTGCTGGCGGTTTGCTTCTAAGCTGACAGCGTCCTTCAGCGCTAAGCTTCTTAAAGCTTTTTCGTTTACATTTCTGGATTCCGGAACAATTTCCACGCTATTTCCTGAGACCTGAGCATCAAAGCCGATTGTTGCACCTCGTGGCGGCTTCCCGAAGCCGTTTGCTGTTTCCCGCGGTGGTGTTTTCGCCTTACCTGCCGTAAGGCATACTTCTAGCACATGTACACTGCTGTGTGTTATCATTCGTTTATAACCTTCAATGATACTCTCGGAGCTACAGGAGTATTTACAGCATCTTTCTTAGTCTCGTGTCCACGAACATTCATTTACTGAGATATAAGTGCTGTGTCCCGGTTGGGATTAATTTATTTTCTAATTTGGCATCAAGGGTGAATAACGCACTACTGTATAGAGAAAGATTTTCTGTTTGAACTACTGGAGATGCCAGGAAAATTTGTTTTCCAACATTAATCAAGGTGATCTACGTTCTGCCACCTAGAGACTCTTCCAATTACACCCTGCTGGAGATACCAGGTTTATGTTGTGTTATGTTTAGTGCACCGAACTAAGGACGCTATCCAGAGTGCACCTACCCGACTCTAGTTCGGCCCTCGTTCCATTCGGGATTAGTTCCCTACTAACTTTCCCTTCCTTTTTGTTGTGTTGGTGTTTTGGATTCATTTGGAACATTGAAGCTCATCTCAACTCGACAAATCACTCCTACAGGTTAGTGTAACATTAGTGGGATTTAAGGAGTACAGCTAAAGTTCTTATTACTTATCTTATGCTTCTTCGTACACAGATTGGAGAATGTGCATAGTTATTCATCCTTTCAATTGATTCCTCGCTCTGGCCGTGTTTTTGTATCGGACAGTGGGTGTAATCAATGGAAAGGATTCTTCCTTGAGGATTCTTTAGTGAAGGTTAAGAAGAAAGAATTCGGATCATACTGTATCCTTTAATGTTGACTCCTCCTGTATCCTTTATGGTGTATACCTTGTTCTAGTTGAATTGAGGGCAGCATGTCAGAATCAGAAGCTGTAGCAATGGAGGTCGTAGACCCCTTGGAAGCCCTTACATGGTTAGTAGCCGATCTACGTAATGAGATGATACTGCCCAGGATACTTTACGTCACTGCATGGATGTTCTACAAGACGCATTGCGTTCTTCCCCTAATCAGGGAGGTGATATCCCGGCAGCCATAGCTTCCGGTTCAGGGTCGTCACTACCTCCACGGGAATCAGTACAGGTGCTGATGCTCACACAATTTCCCCTTGCTCCTCCTGAGAGATTCACTGGTGAACCTAAAGCATATCGTACATTCGTTAACCAGTGCAGGTTACATTTTTTGTGACGGCCTAGCCCATTTCCGGATTTAACTACCAAAGCAGCGTTTGTTCTGTCATATTTGGGTGGCACAGCTGCGGCGTGGGCTAATCCGCTGTTATACGACTGTGACGCTTTATTGGAAGCGATGAGCAAGGTTTTCGACATGCGATTTGCTACACAAGCCAATGACCTGGAATTGTTGAGTCTTCAGCAAGGAACTCATCCCCTGTTGGCCTATTTGGCCAGATTCAATCAGATAACCGCTGAAACCAGTTGGCCTGAGGAGAAGAAAGCGGCAGTCTTTTACAAAGGCTTGTCCGAGGATCTGAAAGATGCTCTTTCCACTGTTCCGGTGGTACCTGCAGGGTTTACAGAACTCCTTTATCTTATTTTTACAAATTGATGCTTGCAGAAATGCCTGTAAAGGAGAAAAGAAACCCTTTCTACCACCTATGGTGTGTTCCGATCCTCCAGTGGTGGCCCCAAGCGATCCTGAACCCATGCAGAAAGGGGCCATCCGAGGTCGTCTTTCAAATGCAGAATGGGAAAACAGACGAAAGAATAACCTCTGCATGTATTGTGGTTCTGCAGACCATTTATTGGTTTCTTGCCCAAAAAAGCCAAATAGGCGTCCGGGAATCGCCAAAACTCGGCCTCAGTAGGAGTCCCTGTGCCGAGTTTCAAAATGGGCTCCAGTCATAATACTCCTTCTGCTCCCATCGCTATCTCAGTGGAATTACGCTTCCACAGTTCTACTATTCAGACTCAGGCAATGATTGATTCAGGGGCTACTAACAATTATATTGATCTTTCATTTCTGCAAACAGTTGCTATACCTGCGGTGACTAAGAAAGTTCCAGAAACAGTCAATACTGTCGACAGTTCTATTCTCACGCCAGGGTTGGTCACTAAAGAAACCATTCCGATTACCGTGGTTCAATGCAACGGACATACAGAGGAAGTGGTTTTTGATGTTATTGCAGCACCCCAGTACAAATTAATTCTGGGTATTTCTTGGCTAACTCTACACAATCCCTTAATTGATTGGACAACAGGACAAATACAATATCCTTCATCATATTGCAATGAAAACTGCTTTAAAGATGTGAAACTGATCAGGGATTCATCTGTTGCTTCTTTGCTTGACACGGCTTGACCTATAGGAGCGGTGTCTTCACCTGACATCCAAATACCTCAGGAATACAATGCTTTTGACGATGTATTTGACAAAGGTATGGCTGAACATCTACCACCCCATCGTCCTTACGATTGTCCAATAGAACTGCTACCTAGATCTAAGGTACCAACAGGAAGGGTTTATTCCTTAACTCAACAGGAAGATGCAGTCCTCAAAGATTACATTGATAAGGCGCTTAAGATGGGGTTCATTCGTCCTTCCCAGTCCCCATCGGCCTCTCCTTTGTTTTTTGTCCCTAAAAAGGAGGGAGATCTTAGACCTTGTATTGACTACAGAGCCATCAACGAGATAACGGTAAAAAACCAATATCCGTTACCACTAATCAGTGTATTGTTAGATCTATTAGGTTACTCAGTCAATTATACAAAATTAGATCTCCGAGGGGCATACAATTTGATGCGCATTCGCGAAGGAGACGAATGGAAGACGGCTTTCAAGATCCGAAATGGACTCTATGAGTATCTTGTCATGCCATTCGGCTTATGTAATGCCCCTGCTACCTTTCAGTTTTTTATGAATGGCATATTTTGGGACATCCTGGACTAGTTTATTGTCATTACTTATATCCTCATATACTCCTCTTCATACCAGGAGCATATACGTCATGTTACTCAAGTGCTACAAAGACTACGGGAGCACAAGTTGTTTGTGAAAGCTGAAAAGTGTGTTTTTCACACTCAAGAAGTTGAGTTTCTCGGTTATGACATCACAAGCACAGGAGTACGTATGAGTAGCTCCAAAATCAAGGCTATTCTGGACTAGCCAACTCCCAACAATACCAAGACTTTGCAATCCTTTTTAGGATTTGCTAATTTCTACCGTCGCTTTATTAAGTCTTTCTCTCAGATGGTAGATCCATTAACAGCTCTCACCAGTTCCAAACTGTCCTTTTCCTGGAACAAAGAAGCACAAAGTTAATTTGATGCTTTGAAGGAGACTTTCACTACCGTCCCAGTTTTACAACATCCGGACATAAATCTTCCATTTTACGTAGAGGCGGATGCTTCTAACGTGGCAGTTGGGGCCATTCTTTCGCAAATTTGTCCAGACAGTAATGAGGAGCACTCTGTTGCTTTTCTTTCTCGTAAACTGAACCCATACGAACACAATTATACAGTCACGGAACAAGAACTCCTAGCGATCAAAGACGCACTGCAGGAGTGGCGTCACCACCTATTGGGAGCTAAACATCCAGTGACTATATATTCTGATCATCGTAATCTACAAGCCTTCAAAACAATGAAATGTCTAACCGCACACCAAGCTAGATGGCATGCATTCTTTACTCAGTTTGACTTCCGGATTACTTACCGCCCTTCACGTGAAGTATTTAAGGCTGACGCCTTATTACGTCTCGGTAATGACAAATCCAAGCCAGAACCACATCCTTTGGTGACAAAGCATGTAGTTTACAGTTGTTCTCAGCCTTCATTAAAACATGAACAACAGGAGTGGGTATCCCAGCATCCGCAGGATGTAATTACATTGAACTTGGATGTCCATAAAGGTCTACCATATATGAAAGGGTCCTGTATTTACCTACTGAGAGTACTCGCTCCAGAGCCATGTGTTGGGGGCATGATTCAATAATGGCAGCTCATCCAGGTCAAAAGAAGACTGTCAAACTATTACAAAGTTGGTGTTGGTGGCCTTCCATGTCTAGAGATGTGATTGATTATGTCAACTCATGTTCTGTATGCTATCAGTGTAAGAATCAACCCGGTAAGCCCATGGGATTAACGCAAAGACTACCGATACCACATAAACCTTGGTACATGATTTCCATGGATTTCGTGGTTGAGTTGCCGTTAGAACAAGGCTTTAACACAATATGGGTTGTGGTGGACTACTTTACCAAACTTGCACTTTTCATACCCTGTAAGGGTTTGCCCACTGCTGCTGTACTAGCAGATCTTTTTCTGTGACATGTGTTTAGTTTCTTTGGCCTACCGACTATCATCATTACAGACAGAGGATCCCAGTTTTCCTCTCATTTCTGGAAGGCACTTACTTCTGCTCTGTTAATAGATGACGGAATGTCCAGTTCGTTCCATCCTCAAATGGATGGACAAACGGAAAGAACAAACAGTACCATGGAGCAGTATTTACGGTGCCTATGCTTGCAGTATCAGTCTAACTTGTTGTCCATGTTACCGTCAGTAGAGTTTACTTATAATAATTCTCTTCATTCTTCTATTGGTACTACTCCATTTTTTGCCTTGTATGGTCAACATCCTAGATCCATTCCATTAGATCCTGAGCTGTCTACAGACAATCCAGCATCCACTTGTAAATTACAGGACATGTCGGTATTGCATACTCGAATCCGACAACAACTGCATCGCGCCAAACAGAATACCAAACGATACGCAGATGCCAAGAGAACCTCTGCACCGGTATACCAGGTTGGGATGAAAGTATGGTTATCAGCTAAGAATCTGAAGCTACCAGGCAGGAAGAAACGCCTTCCACGGTTTATCGGTCCTTTTATCATTACCAGGCTTATCAACCCTGAAGCGGTCTGTGTGGAATTACCTACTCGTTGGAGAGTACATCCTGTGTTCCATGTCTCCTTGATCAAGCCATGTCATTCGAGTACTCGTCTGCCTGTTAGGCCTTTGGCGATAAAAGTCAGGGGTTCTGATGAATACGAGGTAAAGGCTATCTTGGACATGAAGATGCGTGCTGGCAAACTTTACTATTTGATTGACTGGAAGGGCTACGGCCCTGAAGATCGGACATGGGAACCACTTGCCAACATACATGCTCCAGTATTGCTTCGCAGGTTCCACGCAAGGAGGGGTGTGGAGATGCCTTTGGGGGATGGTACTGTCATGCCTCACTCACCTGTTGCATATGGTAGCAGGAGTCCATATGCTTTCAGAATGGCAGCAAGACGGTTTTATAACAGGTGGAGGCTATTTTCCAAACTCCCTGCTAAACGGCATTGCATTCCTGCTCCTAAAGTCACGTGATCGCGCCTTTGGCTCACCAGTCATGTGCCTTTGGTACGTATTAGGTCCTGTTCTCTAAGCACCCCGCGCTTCTGATTGTTGCAACTTTGTTTCCTGCTGGCAGTTTGTTTCCGTGCTGACCGCGTCCTTCAGCCCTAAGCTTCTTAAAGCTTTTCCGTTTCCATTCCTGGATTCCGGACCAATTTCCACGCTATTTCCTGAGACCTGAGCATCAAAGCCGATTGCTGCACCTCGTGGCGGCTTCCCGAAGCCGGTTGCTGTTTCCCGCGGTGGTGTTTTCGCCTTACCTGCCATAAAGTATACTTCTAGCACATGCACACTGCTGTGTGTTATCATTCGTTTATAACCTTCAATGATACCCTTGGAGCTACGGGAGTATTTACAGCATCTTTCTTAATCCCGTGTCCACGAAAATTCATTTACTGAGATATAAGTGCTGTGTCCCGGTTGGGATTAATTTATTTTCTAATTTGGCATCAAGGGTGAATAACGCACTACTGTATAGAGAAAGATTTTCTGTTTGAACTACTGGAGATTCCAGGACAATTTGTTTTCCAACATTAATCAAGGGGATCTACGTTCTGCCACCCAGAGACTCTTCCAATTACACCCTGCCGGAGATACCAGGTTTATGTTGTGTTATGTTTAGTGCACCGAACTAAGGACGCTATCCAGAGTGCACCTACCCGACTCTAGATCGGCCCTCATTCCGTTCGGGATTAGTTCCCTACTAACTTCCCCTTCCTTTTCGTTGTGTTGGTGAATTGGATTAATTTGGAACATTGAAGCTCACCTCAACTCGACAAATCACTCCTACAGGTTAGTGTAGCATTAATGGGATTTAAGGAGTACAGCTAAAGTTCTTATTACTTATCTTATGCTTCTTTGTACACAGATTGGAGAATGTGCATAGTTATTCATCCTTTCAATTGATTCCTCGCTCTGGCCATGTTTTTGTATCGGACAGTGGGTGTAATCAATGGAAAGGATTCTTCCTTGAGGATTCTTCAGTGAAGGTTAAGAAGAAAGAATTCGGATCCATATTGTATCCTTTAATGTTGACTCCTCCTGTATCCTTTATGGTGTATACCTTGTTCTAGTTGAATTGAGGGCAGCATGTCAGTCGACCCCAAGTATATCAATGGAAACACTGCGTTTGCCTCTTTTTACGTTTGGTCCTGTGCTACTCATGCCACCTGACACAGTGCTCCTTGCAGCTGAAGTAGGGGAAATGTTAGTATTGGGTTTTGCGGTTGCATGCAAAGCATAGTAGGCCTGCCAGACAGCGGCAGTTATCAGTCCAGTGGTCAAAAATATCCCCAACATTTTAATTACAATTGTTGCGACCACTGGCATGTTGACCTTACCTTTGCTGCCGTCCTGCAGCTACTTACTTGAGATGATATGGGTGCCCGCCTGAAAAAGACAAAAATTCTGCGTTATTACAGTTAGTATTTGTAATTTAAGCCCTGCTTATCAAAAAGTCGTTCAATGCCCATGCGAAAAGCTCCTCCCACATCCGCCTAACTGCTCTATCTCTCAGAGCAGGTAGGGCCGCGTGGAGGTGTGGATCTGAGCACACTATAAACTGTATAAATCCGTTGCAATACACGCGTGGCTGCCTGGGCCTGAAGTATTTTGGCCTTTTAATTCCGTGTATAAATTGGTGTGATAGTGCTTCTGGGTGGTCGTTGGGAGGTAACATTTAAGCCTGGGCAGTGATGGATGTGTTTTTATCATATATTTTCATACAAAAATTACAATGCGTGATGCCTGCATGTGCGAGACAAAAAAAGAGAAGAGAACATGCACGTGTTTAGACAGTGTTGTGCGTATTTGCCAATATCTTTATCAGCGTTTGTTCTGTATCAATTTTTGTTAGATCCTTTTAATTTACCCTCTATTCCCTTATTCCAATATCACCATCATGTTTAAATCGTTATCAGTTAGTGCAGTGGGGACATTTTGTGCCTGTGATCTCCGCAGCATAGGGTATGCTGTCGGCTGTGGCCCGTTTATGTCCTTGGGTGTATCTGACGCCTGTGGTGTGTCTTTTTCATCATCTGTTGTTGCTGTTGCCGAAGTGTTGGCCCTGTCGCTGTAGTGGTGGGGCGCGGTCTGTGCTTTGTAGGGCTTGATGTTGTGGATATGTGTCCAAACGTCCCTATCTGTCAATTTGACTGCTCTGGGTGCCACTTTCTCGATAGTGTGTGGCCCAGTAAATCTAGGGGCGTTGTAGTTCCTGAGGGGAACTGTGTCTCCTTTCACCGCCCACTGTCCAGTTTGTTCCTCGTTGTTGTTTGCTTCCTGTTGATTGTTCACTGACCCTGTGTCTGTTGAATTTGTTGAGAGATAAAGGAGGCAATAGTAACCAGAGAAGTGACATAGTCATACATTTCTTGACCAAAGACATTTTCTGTTCCTTCACAGTCACACATCACTCTTGTGGGTGGGGTTAGTGGGAGGTGCATTTGGCGTCCAGTCACCACCTCGTGGAGTGTGAGGTTGTGGTCCGAACCAGGTTTGTTTCTTAACTCAAACAGAGCCAGAGGAAGGCAATAAAGCCAACTCTTCTTGGTCGTCTGCTGAGTTTTATCTATGGATTCTTTTAAGAGGCCATTGAGGCGTTCACAGACGCCATTGGCTTGTGGGTGGTATACACAGGCAAACCTATGTTTAATCCCGAGCAGGGCAGTGATATGCTGAAATAATTAATTCGCAAAGTGTGGCCCATTGTCTGACCTTAATACCTCACAGACCCCCATCTCAGGAACACCTCCGGTACCAGAAATCTTGCTGCCCTAAGTGCGTCTGCATGGGAGCACGGGCCAGCCTCAATCCACCTTGAAAAGGGCCACACTACCACAATCATGTATCGGTAGCCTTGGCATACGTTGATCATGTCAATGTAGTCAATGTGCAGGTGCAGGCAGGGTCCTTCAGGCCGTGGTATTGTACCCTTGATCACTTGCAACGTGTGAGTGGTGGTAAATTGCTAGCAGGTAAGGCAATTGCTGATAAAGTTTGTAACCTGTGAGTTTAGTTCGGGACAGAACCATGATTCTTTTATTCATGCTGCAATTACTTCCTTTCCTGTATGGGTGGGATGGTGTGGTTGGGCCAGCACTGTTTTTAGTAGGGCCAGGGGCATCACAACCTTTCCTGTGTTATTCTGTCTCCACAGTGCATCTGTTGGGGACATAGTGCACCCTTTTTTTACCCAAAGTTCCTTTTCTGCCATTGGGGCTGCCGCCTGTAGTTCCATAATCTGTGTCTCTGGGATATGCGTGTAACCGTCTTTCATTATCATCTGTCTTGCCCTCCCCCTTTCTTTTTGTTTTTCTTGGAGGTCTCACATCTCGCCAAAATATGCAGCATATTTTGCATGTGCATCTGCTGTTTCATTACCCCTAGATATTGGGTCTTCGCCATTTGTGTGTGCCTGACATTTCACCAACGCTAACTTGTGTGGGTATGTTATTGCTTCTATCAGTTCACCCAGGAGGAGAGCATGTTGCACTGGAGTACCGTCTGCTCTCCTAAATCCCCTTCTGAGCCATTTTATTAATCCTGAGTGTACTGTAGACGTGACATAGGCACTGTCAGAATATATTGTTACTCTTTTGCCGTTGCTTTCTTCTAAGGCCAATATGGGGGCCACCAATTCTGCTGCTTGCGGTGAATATTGTTGGGGTAATTTGACACATTTTACTGGTACATATGTCCAATCATCCCTTAATCGCACTACAGCTGCACCTGTCCTTCTTATACCCTCACTTTGATCAATTGTTGAGGACCCATCAATGTACAAAATCTCAACCACCTCTAGGGCATTTTCTTCTACCTTTCGGGTGGATGAGTAGTATTCAATGGCATAGGTACAATCATGTGCATATTCACCTTCTGCTACTTCTTCTGCTATGAACTGTGCTGGGTTAACATTGTTGCATCTCACTATTTTCAACTCAGGTCTTGACAAAATTATTTCATATCCCGTTGCTCTCTGGGTAGTGAGTGTGGTTTTTGGTTTGCGCTAAATTGCAAAGAGGGCGTGCTCAACATACAGTGTGGTGGAGCAACCCATAGTGATGGAGGATGATTTTTCTACTGCGAATGCTGCAGCAGCCAGGTGTTGTTCGCACGGGAAGTGTCCCATCATTACTGGGTCTAAGTGCCCCTGTAAAATGCTAGGGCTTTGTGTCCCATACTTGTGTTTTGTGTTAGTACTGCTCTCATTACTGCACCATCGCAATGCAAGAAGATGCAGAATTATTTTTCGTAGTTGGGAGTGCCCAGAACTCGTGCCGTTGAAATGGCCTCTTTCAGTTCATTGAATGCATCAGTCATCTCTCGTGTCCATCCCAACTGCTTCCCTAAGAGCCGCCAGTAGGGGCCCTATGTATGTGCTGTAGTCAAAAACCCATGCTCTGCAATAATTGCACAGGCCAAGAAATTGTTGCAATTCCCTGATCGTTTGTGGCTGAGGTGTATTCTTTATTGATTGTGCCCTTTGTGGTGCAATGTTCCTCCCTTTCTGTGATATAATCTGTCCTATGTATAGGACCTGTTCTTGGCAGTACTGCAGCTTTTCCTTGTCAACCTTGTACCCCTTTTCGGCCAGCACTGTGAGCATTTTCACAGACTCCTTCCTGCATTCTTCCTCAGTGGTGCTGCAGATGAGAATGTCATCTACATACTGCAATACCGTGCTCTCAAGTTCAACATTCCCCAGGTCCATCTGTATAACCCTGTTAAAAATGGATGTTGTCTTGCAGTATCCCTGAGGTAACCTAGTGTGTTTCCATTTTGTATTCCGGTATGTGAAGCTTGTCAGATCTTGTGAGTCAGGGTGCAGTAGTATTGAAAAGAACGCATTCTTGAGGTCGATCTCGGTGAACCGTGATGCCTCTGCTGGTATTCCACAGAATATTGTGGCAGGGTTAGCTGCTATCGGGTATTCTGCCTCTACAATGTTGTTAAGTGGTCTCAAATCTTGTATGAAACACCAAGACCCTCCCTTAGCCTTATGCACAGGGTACACTGCAGTGTTGCATGGTGATTCTGATGGTACCAATATACCCCTTTCCACTAGGGCGCATGTTGTCTCATAAATCCCTTCATCAGCTTCTTTTGACAATGGGTATTGTTTCACTCTGGGCAGTTTTGCTCCCTTTTTTAGTTTATTTTTACCCTTCCAATGCTCTTTATGCACCCCACATCATAGGGACAAGTGGTCCATAGTGAGGCGGGTACAGCGGCCAAATCTTCCTCTTAGGAATCAGATTGTGTGGGGAGGGGCGCTTCTAGTGCCATTGCCATTTTCTGGGCTACCTCCTTGTATGTCACTTTCAACCACACGTAGACGCTCATCTGGAACACCATCTCTCCATTTCCTTCTTCATCTGAGAACAGTTCCTCGTCTGACACCTGTGTTAACCTGCATCCTTCTGCCAGTGCTATTACCGCCCTCCATGCCTTTCCTTCCCCTGCAATCCAGTCTTTATATGCTACAATACTTTCGATGTCTACTGATATTATTGCCCCTTCTTACTCACCCGTGGGCGTTTCTGGCCTGAAATGTTAGGCAGTGGGCCTCCTCCATATCTTACCCTCAATCCCCGGTAGCCATGCTATTGCCATGTCTGTCCCGTATTGGAAGATGTCAGCATCCACTGGTTCTGCCCTCACCACTATCTTGCCACAGTAAACCTGAAGTATGTGTCTTGCCGTGAGCATGTGTACGCCTGGTGTTGAGCATATTATTCCTTTGTCAGTGAAGGAGATGGTCATGTTCAACCGACTCATGATGTTCTGCCCTAGTATATTTACTGGTGATTGGTGATTGACATAAGTCGTGATTTCAAACAGATAAGGAGATGTTATCAGTAAAAGGAACCACCCCTCAAGCCCCAGAAAACCTTGAGTGTGCATGGCATCGCCAGACAATTTGAACTTCTCTTCCCTAATACAGGATCTAGTGGCCCCTGTGTCAATTAGGAAGGAACATGTTTGTCACCTATCGCCACCTTTATGCGTGGTTCCTCCGCAACGTTAGGTGTTACCGACAGGATGGGACACAACAAGGAAGTCTGTGGGCTGTCCTATTGGGGGTACAATGACTGTCCACTGCCTGTGTAGGGGTTATGTCCCAGTATTGTTACTCCCCCCATTTGTATCTTTTGTACTGCTGTGTCCATGGATTGTTGTATGTTTTCTTGTACTTGTGTTAGTTGCTGCACTGTGTGGACGTGTTGTTGTTGTGCCAATGTCATTTGTTGTTGTGCTTGTTGTTGAGCTGGTTGGTGTTGTATCTGCTGTGTAGTGGTTATCACGTCTGGTTGCTGTTGTACCTGTGGTTGAGGCATGCCACCTTGCTGTCCCATCTGTACCTGACCCACTTGTAGCGTTTGTTGTTGGTGGTAGTTAGTTGTCCTTGCTCGACCCATCCCGCTTGTGCCAAACTTGCCCTGCATTTGCGTGATACGTGTCCTACTAACCCACAGGTCCAGCACGTGGGCGGCTCCCGGGCTTGCCATGGGTAACCCCCTGTGCTGTCCAAATAACCCTGCTGTCCATATTGCGAATATCCTCAGAAACCCACCCCCTTGCTGGTGTGCTGATGGCCCAAACCCCCTCTCTCTATTGAACCCTCCCCTACCTCTGTAGTTGTTCATGTAGCTGTTACCCATTTGTGTGTATCCTCACCCCCATCGGTTGTGCATATTTATGTTGTGCCATATATGAGGGCGGGGGTGGCAATTGTTGTGTCATTATGGGTACTTGTTGTTGCTGTATGTAACGATCACCTGGTATCCACAGGGACGTTACTCAGCCTGTTCTGACCTCTTACAACCTCGAACCCTTCCCTGGAGTCTACTCGACTGGAGACTGGGCCTGAAACACAGGATTGGTAGAGTTTAACTCCCTATTGTCTCTGTGTGCTTGAACCCCTTCTTTCCCGGGGTCCAACCCTTCCCTTTGATCCACAGCTCACCTTGGTTTCTTGGAAAGTGTGCTCTCCATCCTGCTTTCAGCGCAGGGGCGCGTTGATTGATGCAGGCTCGTTGCTGCCTAGTTACTTCACTGGCAAGTGTCCGACAGGTAAGTATAATGAGTCTTTTGAACAGTTCTCTAACTTCGTTCCTTTCCTTCCTTAGATGATGGCTGGCGTCCGGGGATGGCGACGTGCTGCTGAGATGAGTAGCGCTGAAGGTGAGTGAGAGCGCGATGCGCGATGCGACCCTTTCGTATTTGTATTGAACTGAGTTCTTTTTCTGTGTCTTTTAGGTGCCGCGACGTTTTCCGCGTAGATGCCGGTTATGAAGAAGAAATGCGGTGATTAAGCACGGTTTCCGGCGCCTCTAGATGTTTCCACGCTAACCTGGAGTGTCTTTTCCCTCTTGCAGATGGATGAGAAGTTCCGGAGACAGAGTTCCCCCAGAGCGGCTGGGATTCAGGTAAGCGTTTGAAGCTCGTACAGTCTTTAAAAATAAGCAAAGATTTGCTGAATGCTTACTAATGCCTTTTTTCAGTTCTTTTCCCTTTTCCTTAGGAAGCGGCGTGCCGGGATGGGAATGACACCGCCGAAGATGCCCGCAGAACAGAAGGAGCGATGAATGATGGGCAGAAGCGCCGCAATGTAAGGCTGTTCCTAACGGTGTTCTTGTTCTTGCAGGAGCTGAGTGCAGAAGAAAGATGCAGGCCTTCTGGAGACCGATCCGAACACGGTGAGTGTCACGCTGCAGGTGCAGAAATCACAAAACATGTTTCTCAGTCTGGGCGTGGCTTAAATAGTCTCTGGGTATCCCAGGTGTCTCTGGGCTGAACCACACCCAAAAGACTAGACTGCACATGCAGTTCTGGGAACCGAAATATGTGGGGGCATCCATCTTGTCCCCATCAATGTACTACAAGTCCAATCCCCAATGTTATCCTATGGGAGTGAGTGAGTCGTGCCACAAGTGCCAAGTCTGACTCCAAGTGGGTCTTTGGAGGGATGGAGAGGCCCTTGAGGCCCATGTAGGTGATCGTGGCCTGGCTCCAGCCTGACATCTTGGAGGGCTGGGGACATGAGGAGCAGGAATCATGACACTGTATCATTGGTTGTGCGATAACTGGTACCGGTGGGGCAGGGCCCATTATGAGCACCCCCTCTAGGGCATATTTTGACAGCTTCTTTTGAACCAATTTTGCCTCATCAGCCTTTCTATCTTCCTATTTCTGTTTAATCTTTTCTTGCCATAGCCTACAATGGTGCACTATTGTTTAGTTGCCTCTCCACTGGTTCTGGGAGTCCCTGTATCAGTATGTGGTAAAATATAGCTAGTTTTTTGTCCCACGGCTCCCGCGTTTCCAGGCGCCATTTCTCTTGAATTTCTTGGATGTAATTACCAGGGTCCACGTCCTCACGCATTTTGCGTTCGGTAATCGCCCCTATGTCTGATGTGTCGGGGTACTGTACACTCAAAGCTTGCCATACCGCATGGCCACATTTTGCAAATGGCGAGTCGTCGTGTGATTTGTCGCTGATGGTCACCCATGGGAATCCCCCCTGCTTGCTAATGTCATCTGCAGCGTCACCCAAAATTGATATTAAGAGCCCCTTGATGTCCCCAACCGCTAGCCTATGTCCCGCAGTTAATTTTTCCATTTCGTATATCCACTTCACCACCCCGCTTAGGGTGGGTAGTCTACGCTTAATGTTTTCTTTGTCTGCATGTTTCCATGGTACATATTGTGGCCTTGTCCCGCCTCTCTCCAAGAGCAGCATCTGTGTGTATTCTGTTATTTCCTCTGGTGTGCATCTATGCTGTGTGATGTGTATGCCTTGAGTCTCCTCCTCCATGTTTGATAAATCGTCAAAAAAGTCAGTAATTTGGCGTGCATGCTGTGTGTTCCCTGTGCTCTTACGGTCCCTGCGTTGGCCTTTCTGGCCCTTGTTATGTGCTATTGCTGATCCTTCCTTTCTGCGCCCATGGATGTCTCTGAGTCTGTTAACATATGGTGCGTGCTTGGTGGATGATGTTATTGTTTGTAGTATCCCTTCCCTCTGTGTGCTTGCACCCTCTCATCCAGCTGTGCCTTCCTCACGTGTTCTGCATTCCCAAGATGACCCTCTCATCGCCCAGTCCTCCGCATGATTCTTCCTCCTCCTCGTCACTACAGAACCCCCCGCCCCCCGAGAATGTTAAATTTGTGCGTGGGCGCTGGTTTCGTACTGTTACTGTTTCTAAAATCTATGTCTGCGCACTTACCTATATCCCCTATATCTACCCCTACTTGAGGTGTCGTGGCTGCTTCGCAACTGTGTGTTCAACTTACTCCAATTGTTCTGTTACTTTCTCTTAGCTCTTGGTCGCCTGGTTGTTAACCCTCACTCCATTTCCGCACTAGCTCTGCGTAGTTCTTTCATTATGGCATCACTTACCTGGCCCAACACCCTTGCATCTCTATCCTAGGTACTCGTTTCTGCACCCTCTCGTGCTAGTATGCTCTCTATTATCCTTCCCTCCTCGTACTTACGTGTGCCTTCTGACAGAATCTTTTTCTTCCAGAGCGTCATTTCCCCGTCACTCTCTTCCCTTTCTTCTTCTTTTCTCCTATTCTCCCGTTGTTCCATACGTGCGTCTCTTTCTGCAATACTCTGTATGCGAGCCTCCTCCCTCTTCCTTTCTTCTTTCCCATGCTGCTCTAATTCCATTCTCACTCCTTTTTCTCTCTCCAGCTATACCTGTCTCTCCAGCTCCTTTAGCTCAGGTTCTTTAGTGAGTATGCTTTGTGTCTTCTGTAATTCGGCTATTTTTTTCTCCAGTTCTGCTTTTTCTTCTTTTGTTGTATTCCCTTCTTCCCTGTTACTTACCTCACTATCCCTCTGCGTTTGTCCTAACTCCGCTCTGTCTATTGCCTGCATCCCCTCCTCCTCCTTTCCTGTTACCGTCCCCTGCAGTTTCAATAGCAGCTGCGCTGCTATCCATTCGTCTGGCCCTATACCTGCTCACTCGAGCTGTGTTTTCTTTATGCCATCAAAGTTCACCTGTGTCCCTTTCATACCTACCATGCCCCCTGCATGCAACTCTTTCTGGTAGTGATCCTCTGGAGCGTACAGTGGTGGTTTGTATGTAGGGTTTGAGTATCCCTCTGCAGCCGTTAATTCTCGGGCCTTGTTACTTCTTTTAGCTCCCTTATTGGGTATAGCCCTTTGGTCTCTTTCTTGACCTCTTTTATTGGTTATGACCCCTCTGCCTCTTCCTCACTCTCCTCAGCGTTCTTCGCTACATCGCTGGGAGGGGCCTGGGGTGTGCTGCACCCTTCCCCTTCGCTCACCTCTTCTTTATTTACCTCCTGCATGCTCATCATCCCAAGGCCATACCCCTGAAACATCCTCCAGAGGTCGAAAACCTCTAAATGGTTTGCGAATTTCTTCCCCTTGTATGTGTTGTGTAAATATGCTAGCAGTGAATGTTGTGCTTCCATTCTAAAGCTACCGTTGGGTGGCCACGGTATCCTTATCTTTTCGTCTGTCCCTTTAGTAAATTCAATACTGTATTTTACTATTTTGTCTCGGTGGTAGTGTTGTACAAATGTGTTGAAGTGGTGTTGTTAATGTGTGGTACCCATTGTCCGTTCCTTACCCATAGTAAGATGACATTTTTCAAATATATATCACTGTTACCTGGCCCCTAGATGGGGACTTCCGACTCTCTGCTGTCAATAGAAGGGAAAAATGTTTGCGTTACAATACTTTCCAACTATTCACTACCAACTTCTCTGTCGTCCTGCACCGAGCTGCCGCACTTCGACACACCTCCCTGTGCAGCTAGGGTCCCCTTCGACCTGTGGCGCGTGAGGTCCCCTGCGACCTCGCGCCCAGCGTACTGTGCTCTGGGGCCGCCCGCCTTCTCGGGTGGCCGCTGCTCGGCACGCCTGTGTTAGTGTCCTAACCCTCCTCCCCTCTACTCTCTCACAGCTTGCACTGCGTATGTCCGTACCTTCCCACCGCACGGGTTGCACCGTTGCTCGGCACACCCCCTTCGATCAATGACGTGCCAGCGTTCTCCATACGTGGCTGCCTGCTCACCTTTACCACCCCCTAGCCGCGGCTCCAATGTTGTTAAAAAGGAAACGCGATGTCCTATGCAAGCCCTATGGGTGATGTCACCAACTAATACAACGTATTACGTATACACAGGGCCTCATTACGAGGTTGCCGGTAAGCGAAAAACGATGCCGGTAAAGGATTACCGGCATCGCTTACTGCTATGTTGTATTCTGACCCGGCAACCCGCTATTAACAGCACCCTAAATAATGGTGCCTCTAATAGCGGCATGGGCGCGTACATGCACCCCTTCGGGGAGCAAATAACGGCATGCCGGTAATAGGTGGACATCCCAACCCATGCGGACATGCAAATACCGGCATCGCAAAGCCGGTAATCACGGGCTGCACGATGCCGGCCATACAGGCATCGCGGACCACCCGCAAACAGCAATCAGGAAACAAGCCAACTGCCACAGGTGCACACAATCCCCATAGGTGGAGTCAATGGAGGCTGGGCCAGTATAAAATGAGCACACCCACACACCACACCCTTTCCAACACCAAAATGCTAGCTGTTGCAATCATGGCGCTGGAGGACATGCCAATACTGCTACAACTACAGCAACAACACCAACTACAACAACAACTACAGCAGCAACAACAGGCAGCACAGGGGAGACGCAGGAGGAGAAGGGGGATGAGACAGGCCAAGCAATTACCACCAGCGCAACCAGCAGTGCCTCTTAGGCAGCCACCAATCCCTCCGACCAGACCCAGGACATTCAACCTAACCCCTAAGCAGATCCACACCCTGTACCGGTTGGACCGGGATACCATCACCACCATAGTGGACATGATACACAACGGCATTGCCAGCCTCATAGAAATACGCCCTACCATCCCCCCGCTACCAAAGGTGGTGTCTGTGCTCCACTTCCTTGCCACAGGCACCTATCAACACACAGTGGGCCAGCTGCATGGCATTTCACAGCCACTATTTTCACGCATGTTGAACCAAGTGCTGGATGCCCTCCTGAAGCACGCAAGCACCTACATATCCCTACCATGGACTGCCCAGGAGATAGCCGACACCAAAGTAGGCTTCCATGCACTGGCAGGCATGCCCAATTGTGTTGGTGCCCTTGACTGCACCCATGTGGAATTGGTAGTACCCCATGCCATAGAGGCGTTGTACCGCAATCACAAGCAATACCACTCCATCAATGTGCAAATGGTATGTGACTCCAGCAAGATCATCACACATTGCTGCTCCCGATTTCCCAGATCAACACATGATGCCATGGTACTGTGCAACTCCACGCTACCCTGTCACATGGAGCGACATACTGGACCACATGCCTGGCTGCTTGGTGAGTTGCACAACTGGCCCATGGCAGTGCTTTGGGGTACTGATGTGTAAGGATGCATACTCCATCTGGTTGGGAAAGGGGGGTATGCATACTCCATCTTGTTGGGAAAGGGGGGATGCATACTTCATCTGGTTGGGAAAGGAGGGGGATGCATACTCCACCTGGGTGGCAATTGTCGGTGATTGGAGAATGCATGCAGAGCTAAACACTCTAGACCTGAACCTCCCAAACGGAACATGACACATCACTGGCACAAATTAAACAAATAATTCACATCGATGACAACAAGTAAGAGGCACAACCAGGCCACCATGGTGATGGCAAGCAATGCATGACTGTACAGGATGGCAACTGTGGCAATGTGGCTAGTGTGACCATGCATAGTGTAGAATAAACTGCTTGAATGGGAGGCTAAACATTGTCGTACTACCACAGTACATCCACCTCAGCATGCATGATTACACCCTGCATCATCTATTCAACGTCATCCAGACTACCACACCTCATAACAGTATAGAATGCATCTATGTGACAATTTTGCATACGTACAGGGACATGTGCATGTCCACACCAGATAGCTGCCGCCATGACTGTGCTTCCTGAAGGTGGCAGCTTAGAGTGACACACACCTATTTGTATTTGCTTGCAGGTGATGGAGGATATCCCTTGAGGCCGTGGCTACTTACCCCTGTGCGGAACCCGCAGAACAGCCATGAAGAGGAGTACAATCGTGTGCACACCCGCACCCGTGTTGTGATTGAGCAGACCTTTGGCCTGTTGAAGGCGCATTTCCGCTGCCTAAGCAGGTCTGGTGGGACACTCCTATATAGGCCTGAGAAGGTGGCAAAGATCACCATGGCCTGTGTCATGTTGCACAACATGTGCGTCCGGAGAAATGTACCACTGCCACCTGACATTGACATTCATGCCCCGGGTGAGGATGATGAGGATGGAGACGGAGGTGAAGTAGCCCCCCTGCCAGTACGTGATGCACGGGATGGCCATGCTGTACGCCAAGCACTAATTCACAAATACTTCTGAACCATGGGGACTATGATAGACATGTGTCAGTGACACACTGGCTCCATGTGGACATGCACGCTTGGATAGTTGGGAGTTGGCCACTGAACACCATCACACATTAAATGGATATGCACAAAATGAACAATGTCCAGGCATTGATTTTTTTGGCACACAACGGGTGTATTTTATCAAACATGGAAAATGTGCACACTCTCCCCTCAACCCCCAGTGAACTCCCTAACCCACCCTACAAACCCCAAAAAAACCCAGTGAACTCCCTAACCCACACTAAAAACCCCAAAAAACCCCAGTAACTCCCTAACCCACCCTACAAACCCACAAACCCCCCAGTGAACTCCCCAACCTACCCTACAAACCCCAAAAAACCCCAGTGAACTCCCCAACCCACCCTACAAACCCCAAATGTCCCCAAATGTACTCCAAGAAATGGTTCCCTTCACCCACAACCATGTGTCCCACTCCCATTGTCTGGGCACTCTACTTCCTGGCCTTTTTGTTGTCCGGGGGTGGCATCTCCGAGTGCCGTGAACTCCTCCGGGTCATCCGCACAGGGCTTGCGGGGACAGAGGATGCAGATGTTGTAGCAGTGGATGGCCCTCATTACGACCCTGGCGGAAATCGAAAAACGATGGCGGAAATGCAATACCGCCATCGAATAGCGCTCGGTGCGACTATGACCCGTCACCGCAAAGTACGAAGCCATTAGCGACACCGTAGTGAACGCCAACGCTAACTGCACCAAGCACGCGCGCGCGCGCCATGCCAAACCGCAAACACCACCATGGTGCAACGGTACGCCAATTCCGACCCTAGCGGACATGTACCTAACGCCATCAGGCATGGCGGAATGTACCATTCCGCCATGGCGAGAAGTACGGCATCGCGAATCAACCGTAAACGGCCCCACTGAGTGCCTGTACACCGCTCCCTGCCCACAAAGTACAACTCCCCGTAGGTGCAACGAAGCCACAATGCAACCATTGAAATGTACAAGTCACCCATGCATGCCAACGAACAAAAGAAACACAAGAGGGGCCAATGGGAGCTGCAGGGCACAGATGGCACGAATACAGAAGCCATCCCAATGGACATGACCACAGTCCCCCACCAAGAAACGCACGCAAACACAGGCACCTGTGACCAGCAATATTCCGAAAACCACATCATTCAACCAGTCCACCTGGCTGACCGGCATCTGTTACACAAAACCCAATCCCCCGCCCCTGAGCATGACAACATTCAAACTGGCATATTGGCAGCCCCCATCCCTGACCTCACTGGGCTTCGTAGGCAAACGCGCACAGCACAGTACCACGCAACTAAACCCCGAAGCTGGAACCCAATGCAGATCTCCTCACAATACATCGCCCCCCAAATAGGCATATGCCACATCACTTGCAAAGAAAAACGCTACACGGGCCAAATCAGAATAGATATTTATGCACATCAAAATCACCAAGCACATACAGCCATCAGGCCATGAAATCCAAAACACCAATCACCATTGTGGGCTGCTTCCGCAAGAAATGACCAGCCACTACCTGTGTGTCGCCCTGTTCCCCCATGGTACACAGAGCCACATTCACGTCCGAAAAGGCAACATGGAAGCGCACAGAACCGCAGGGCCGTCCCAATGGGGAGGCACTAGTCCAGCTGAAAGGCCGAAATGTTGCTCCGAGCCACCAGTACTGCGTAAGGGCATGTGGCCCATTGGCGATCGTCCCATAAGATCGTAATGCTGCTCCACTGATTAACACGAAGCAGCAGGTGTCGGGAGTAAAATCCATCTGCAGGAGTGGCATACAGATGGCAGTGGCAAAAGGGGAGGAGATACCTGTCAACCAAAAGAAAAGAAAAAGAACAGAATGGCCATCAGAACTACATACCAACAACTCACTTCAATGATCACACGAAATCCACAGCCATATGCATGCCAGCCCACTCCAAAGGAACATCACCACCCCAAAACCACTTGCGACTCATAACCATCTATATCGAGGTGCAAACACCATCGCAAACGAGTGTCTGAGGGCGCCTCGAGACAGGGAGGGCTCAACAAGGCCAGATGGACGATGGTCCCACTATGGCAGCCCTGCATCACATAGCGTAGGGGAGGCGGATAGATCCCAAGAAGCCCTGTACATGGCAAACTCTGTATCAAATCACCTGCCCATGCATCCATCCATCATTCCCTCATCCCGGGATCAAAATGCCTGAATAATTACTCACATGACATTAGAAACATCCATTGAGTCTGTGCGTTATGCAGCCTGCTAAATCCACAGTGCCCCAGGCCGTAATTCCAGTGTTGTGAAGTAACATGTATTTGGGAACGGACGGCCTCATCGCCCACGTAGCTATTGCGCATCCCAAACTATTCATATCAATCATTGCTCCCTCGCCATGGGCCCTGTCTCAAGGACATAGAACAATAGAACGTTACATTTGCAGTCAGACCTGTGGGCATCTCCTCGCCGCTAGCTGGAAACCGAAAGCGCCGCCCTTCGAATTCCTCATTTGCAACATCACGTCGAAAAGGCATCTGTGGCCGTTTGAAATCACTAATTATCCCATCGAGTGCGGCTGTGTGTGAAAATGGCAACTGCCTTCACCCACGAATGGGACGCCCCGCCCGTCGTTGCAACTCGGTACAGTGATGCATGAGGGCCCACCGTTACTCGAGTACTACGTCCCACTGACCCCTCACAAGTCTGTTCGCGACTGCACAGATAGTATGTGAAACAATGGGACCACAGCAGAATGAACATATCAACCAATCTTACACGGCCATCGGGTACTAATACATGATTGCAATAGCAAGATACAATTCCCCGAATTGCAGCGTTGTGCGCGGGACGTGCTCGGCCAAAGGGGAGAGCAGTTTGCACAGGTGGAATCAATCACCACAGGTGGAGGCCATACAGCCTGAAAACACATAAATTGCACAGCCAGTCTCCTCCCACAACCACACCGAAATGCTACCGGCAGGACTCGCGATGTTGGCCCTGGGGGACCTGATAGCACTGCAAGTGCTCCGACTCCAAGAAGTAGACGAACAACAACTACAACCAGCCGCACGGAGGAGACGCAGGAGGAGGAGGAGGCCAAGGCAGGGCCAGCAAGGCCCACCAGCACAGCCACTACCACCACGCAGGCAGCCCGCAATTCAACGCCTCCGAGCACATCCGTTCAACCTCACTGATGAGCAGATCCACACCCTCTACCGTCTGGACCGGGACACCATAGCCGCCATTGTGGACATGACACAGGCTGACCTTGTCAGCATGATAGATAGCCCAACCGCCATCCCACCCCTACTGAAGGTGGTGTCTGTACTCCACTTCCTGGCCACAGGCACCTACCAGCACACAGTCGGACAGTTGCATGGCATTTCTCAGCCACTGTTCTCACGGACACTATTGCAAGTGCTCGATGCCCTCCTGAAGCATGCAGACGACTACATCTCTCTACCACGCTCGGAGCAGGAAATTACCAACACAAAAGTGGGATTCCATGCACTTGCCGGCATACCGGGTTGCATTGGTGCCATCGACTGCACCCATGTTGAATTGGTCGTCCCACATGCCATGGAGGCCCAGTACCGCAACCGAAAACAATTTCATTCCCTGAATGTACAGATGGTGTGTGACTCCAACAGGATCATTACACATTGTTGTGCCTGATTCCCTGGATCAACCCATGATTCTATGGTCTTGAGGAACTCTACAATACCACGCTACATGGAACGACACGCAGGGAACAGATCCTGGCTACTCGGTGAGTCTCATTACATGCATGATGATGTGGGGTATGTGATGCAGCAATGACCTGCCAGGAAGGGGGGGGGGGTGTGCGTACGTATCAATGGCATTCCACATCATACGTTTCTCGTCCACATACAGGTGATGCTGGATATCCACTGAAGAGATGGCTCCTCACACCAGTCCGGAACCCACGGGACCAGCATGAGGAGGACTACAACCATGCCCACTCACGTACCCGTGTAGTCATAGAACAGGCATTCGGCCTACTGAAGACCCGTTTCCGCTGCCTCAGCAGGTCTGGCGGGGCACTCCTGTACCGCCATGAGAAGGTTGCAAAGATGGTCATGGCATGTGTCATGCTCCACAACATGTGCGTACGTAGAAATGTGCCCATGCCCCCTGACGCAGAACTGCAAGCACCTGATGATGGTCATGATGAGGGTGGGGATGTGGCAGCACCTCATGGAGTCTGCGAGGCACCGGAGGGCCGTGACATTCGTCAGCATCTCATTGATGTATGCTTCTAGCACTCACGCCTGGTGGCTGATGCATGGACACGGGACTCGTGGCACTGCGTGTGTCTGGGACATGCACAATATGGACTGTACGCCTATGATGGCCTAGTACACAAAGATCAATGTCCACACTTCTCATTGGTTGATCGTGCACTTTTTATGGCATATGTGATATCATGTTGAACACCCTATCGACCCGCCACCCAAGTGAGCCCAACACACCCCCTCCACCCTCCTACCTCCCACCCGAACACCAGTGTCCAAAGATGCTCATTGTCAGTGGGCTGTCGCTATTGCATGCCCCCTCTGCGGGTATCAGGGGCACCCCTGCCTGTGGAGCGCAGGTTCCTTCCAGATCTACGTTGGGGGCTGCCCTGGACGGAACTTGCAACGGATGATGTGTCTGCCTGCTCACGTCCATGCATGTCCCTAAGGGTTTGCGAGAGCTCAGTGAGCACACGGCGCACTGCGGCAAGTTCGGCACATACGTCTTTGGACGTCGCATGCAGTTCCCCCCTCAGGCTCTCGGTGCTACTCTCCATTTGGACTCTCAGGCTCTCGGTGCTACTCTCAATTTGTGCCCTTAGCGTCTCTGTACCTCTCTCCATTTCTGCCCTAAGTGTCTCTGTTGATGTTTCTATGTCTGCCTTGGTGCCCCCACATTCATCGGCATGGCCCTTGAGGAGTGTGGCCATTTGCTGCTGTTGGACGATTAACTTGTCGAGGGACTGTTGCCTCTGCTGGGCCATGGCCATTTGCGGTGGTGTCACAGAGGGGCTGTTGTCCTCATGTTGCCTTGCCACAGGGCTTGTGGGGGATGGCCAGTCGTCGTCTTGTGGCTGCACCTGCGTGGTATCCTCATGTTGTACGGGAGGGGACAGACAGGGGGATTGGGACAGGTCATGGATGGATCTGACCTCGACATCCCCGTCTTCTGTGTCCGAGCATGCTGCCATCAATGGGGTGTCACCTATGGTGCTGCTGCCACCAGAGGCAGTGCCTTCTGTGGCATCCATTGGGGGGACCTGTGGTGGTGGTGTTGTGGCCATGCTGGCTGCTGGGGTGCCTGTTGATGTTCCCTCCTCTGTGCTGCCACCTGATTTGTGCTGCTGCCGTGTCTTGATGCGTGCAGCTGAGGTGGAGGGTCTCTGGCCGTTGGTCTTGGCCCTCTTTGCAGGTGTGCTGGTAGGGGTGTCCTGTAGCTCGTCGTTTGGATCGGACCCTGTGGTGGAGTAAAGGAGGGCGAGGGTTATTGATGGGTCAGTGGGAATTGGAATGGCATTGTATCACATGCATTGGGGTGGTGCCTGAGGGTGATTTGGGTCGGGGTCTTGGAGGTGCTTTGATTTGTGTGTGGAGTGAGGGTGCAGTTGTTTGGCAGCCTGCAGTTAGGGTGTGCCTGCTGCACGTGTAGTGCGTGTATTAGGGGTTTTTAATTATTTATGTATTTATTGTGGGTTTTGACGTGCGCTTTCAGGCCGATGTGTGTGGACGTTCTCCTGGACATGTGTTTCTGTTGCACTATGTGGACGCATGGTACTTCACATGGTTGGACTTTGTGGATTTGGCATTGTTTTATCTGGCCCACCTACCTGAATCTTCGGATGTCTGCACTCCTTTCTCCATCCCTCCGACTCCCTCTATGCTCTCCATTCCGATGGTGGAGGCACAGATTTCTTCCCAGGGGGTCAACTTGATGGGTGATTCAGGACCTCCCCCGGTGGCTGTGGCAATGTTGCGGTTGGCAGAGAGTATGCTGCGGACGCGTATCCGCAGGTCGTCCCATCGCTTGCGGCATTGCTGTGGGGTGCGGGGTGCGGTCCCCACCGCACTTACCCGCTGTGCCACCAGAGCCCATATGGCCTTCTTGTTTGCAAGTGCCGTCCTGGTCATTTGCGTGGAGAAGGCGACGGCTGCATTCTCCTGGAGGGTCTCTGTTAGCACGGTGAGTTCCTCACGGGAGAAGTGGACCTGCCGCTTGCGGTCGCACGCTTTCTTCGCTACTTTTCCCATTTTTCGTGGTTTCGCTAGGGTGGTTGACGGGTTGGGGTGTGTTTCAGGGTAGTGATTTTAGTGGTTGTGTGGTTTTGGTGTTTTTATAGGTGTACGCCGGGATGTTTCCCGTTCCGGGCCCATGTTTTAACTTCCGTTTCCGTATATTTCCGGGCACCGTACTTTCCGGTAGGCGCACACTGCGGTGACCGCTAAGAGGGGTGGCGGTATTGCACCTAGGGCGCCGTACGGCGGCGGTGTGGGCCGTTTTGGGGTCATTTCCGCCATCGCGGACTTTGCACTTCCGCCGTGGCGTGGTGCTCGTGCCCGATGGGTCGGAATGGGCCGCACTTTGCTCCTTCGTACAATGGCGGAAACGCTATTTACGCTGTGGCGCTCCGGTCAGTCGCTTTCCGCAAGGGTCGTAATGAGGGCCGATGTGTCTGAGGCAGGTTCCAGGCCTACTCCAAGGCGTGGCCGCTGCATATGGAGCAGGATGGAAGTTAGGACTTGGGTGACTGCCCGCAGACAGTCCCTCATGAGGACAGCTGACGCATTCACGGCAGCAGTGTTTGCAGCAATGGCCGCTGTGGTCTCCCCAATGGCAGTTGTGGTCCCCACAATGGCAGTAGCAATGGCCCTCCTAGTGTCCTCCCCATCAGCAATATACTGCCGCATGAGTTCGAGCATTGACTCCTGTCGTGCCTGCACCCTCGACAGTCGTGCCTCCAAGGTGTTGGTGGTAGCTGGAGTGGTGGTAGCTAGAGTGGTGGTAGCTGGAGTGGTGGTAGCTGGAGTGGTGGATGGTGCATGCACGGGGCCTACATTCTGGGTGCTGTCCTCCTCGAAGGGGCACACGTCCGAATACCTGAGATCGGAGTCATGGAGGCAGGGATCGTCACTGCTGTAGGCCTCCATATGGGGCGGGGGTGGGCCAGGGGTTTGGGGTGGGTGTAGTAGACACAACTGTGACACCCTCGGGATCCACATTGGCATCCACAACGTCCGCGGTGGTTGGTGGCGCAGGAAGGGACATCCCTCCATCTGTTGTGGGTGTGTGCTGCTGGTCCTGATGTGTGTGGGCCACACTGGCAGCAGGTGTTGTTTGTTGGCTTTCCACCCGGTCAGGCACACTGCCTGTGGGTCTGGCCTGTTTATCTGGCTGGTGGGTGGTGGTGGCGGTGGCCCTTGTCCTATGGCGTGATGTAGATGCCCTTGCGCTCTGCTCCTGACTGGCATCTTCCTCATCGGTGCCTGGGGGTTAGAAGAGATGCAGGTCATCAGTGATGGTGACACATGCCAGCGACATACTATTGTGCTATTCAATATTCATACATTCATGCATCCATGTCTTACAGTTATGTGGCACTTGGTGTTCTGAGGGGGCATATTGGCAATCAATGCATGGCAGTTGGCATGCCGTTGATATGGGGTTTGTGTGTTGGGTTACATGGGCACGATCCTGGTATGTTGCCCGTGTGTTGGTTATAGGATTGGCACTTAGCATGCAACTCTGTGTGGCAGGGTTTGGGCCGCAATCTTGACTTGGATATATTGATGTGGGTGTAGGGACATACATTGCCTTGCCTAGTCTCACTTCCACGTCACTTGTGCTACGTCATGGTTTCCTCTACATGGATGTGCAGGGTCACTCACCTCTTTCTGGGGATGATGCCGCATCCATCTCCCTCTCTCCAAATCCCTCTATTGACTCAGGATTGATAAATGTGCTGGCAGTCTCCTCCCAGGGCATCAGTTTAGCAGGTGAGTGAGGACCCCCACCTGTTGCCATGGCCGCCCTCCTGTTGGCTGACAGGATGTTTCTCACCCTCAAGCGGAGGTCATCCCGCCTCTTGCGGCAGTCACGCACAGTACGTGGGGTGGTCCCCACGGCCGACACCTTCCGGGCAACCTCCTGGCATATTTCCTTTCTCCTCATCTGGGCTTCACGCTTCATGTCATTGCCTTTCATTATGTCTGCATGTGCAGCCAGAGTGTCCGCAAGCATATTGAGCTCTGCGTCAGAGAAACGCTGTGTCCGCTGCCTGGGGGTCGTCTTCCGGGTGGCCTTGGACATCCTCAGGGTTTTCCAACACTGCACAACACGAAAGGACTGGTGGTTAGGGAGGATGGCAATGGATTGTGTTTTTAAAGATGGCTGCCGGCCAATTTCCCGTTCCTGCGGGATGACGTTATTTCCGGGTCCGGTTTTGCGAACCCAGATTTAGCATGGTGGTATTACCGGGCCGGTATTTAGGGGTTGCTTCTAGGCGGTGCCGGTATCAGCGGGGCCCGTGATGCCGCTATTGGGGGGTTGGAGGGCCTTTAGCGGAATGCCAGTATTGTCATTACCGGCATGGGGGTTCGCGCGTGCTCGCGCACCCGTTATTAGCGGGTTCATACGAGCACGGACCCGCTCTTACCGGCATGCCGGTAATGAACCCATTTTTACCGGGCTACTCGTAATGAGGCCCACACAGTTTGAATATGTAATGAGCGCCAATTTTTAAAATAACAATCCCCACAAGCCACACAGCTGTCTTCCCAATACACCTTGAGTGGAGTATTCGTTAATCACCTTATTATTATAACTGAGCTGCACTCGCTGCGTCACCTCACGCGTGATACGTTCCCTCACTAGGGGAACTTAACCAGCCAACTATCTTCTGCAATCTGAGAGAGACTCTAGCTACCTCCTGCGGGAATACGTCATCTATTCACCGAGCTAAAACACTGAATTTATAGGGATCCTCATCTATTCACCGAACTACAAAGCTGACTCATAGGAATACCACACCTCATACATGTGTTCGCTAGCCAAACCAATCAGCGCGGCACTCCGTTCAACACGTGGGGACTAGTCGCCCCACCCAAGATGCTCAATAACACAGGAAGGGACAACCTGCGCTCCGTTCCCTACTACAAATCACTTGTCGATCACCACTGATAGACCAAATTTTGCGACAATGTTAAACCACCCACCACCCTATTTACAATACCTCCCCCACCCATGCAACATGATATTGCTAATTGTGTGGTCCATACTCACATCGGGCTCACGTCTGCTGGTGCCGCTCGGCTGCGGGCAACCCTCCCAATCAGCTCACCACTTCCCCTCTTCTGGACACTTGCAAACGCGGGCGGGACATTTCTGAAGTTGGCTCCCGACGGCCAATCTTCGGATTGCGCAGTCTGGCCGTCTTGCAGTTCCGCGATGGTCCTGCAGTCCTCCAAGGGGGCAACGGCGCAGGGGGCTGCATTGCCGGGCCACCTTGTCGCAAATGGTCTCGCTGTGATCTATCTCAGCAGTGCCTCCAACATGTTAGGGTAATTTCTGGAGGTCGGCAGGGCCACACCCGGAGTCCGCGGACCTCCAGCTATCGGAAGGCCCTAACTCCTTCTGTGTCCCAAAGAAGTAGTAGACAATAGGATACTGCTGTTTATTACACGGAAACAGACAGGGACAGGTTCATGGAGCGTAGGTTCCAAAAAACATCTCATTGTAGTCAGGGTCCAGGCCCCTTTTGTGTCTCAGTGACGTAACAATGTGCGTAAACTGCGAGAGCTCGGCCACAAACCTACCGCCATTCCGGATTGGTTCCCTGAGTGATAGGGTCAGTATAGCATGGTATAGTGAAAAGTTTAATTGGTAGAGTAGAGGTCAGGTGGTACGCTTGGGTTGTCCCTAAAAATTGCTACTTGGAAAGTGTTACATGGGGAGAGTTAGTGATTGGTTTGATTGTGATGCCGTCAGTGGTTAGCCCCCTGTGTCCTGATTGGCCTATCCGTGAGCCCCCAAGCCTGGGACGATCATTGTACCCAGCTCGCAATGTACCTGGTGCTGGCAACAATGTGTGACAATATGTCAGCGAAAGACAATGGACAGGTCCTGCGACTTACCGCTAGAGCGCTCCTTTCCCATTGCTGCCGGTGTTTAATTCGTTACTTCTTGGTTGCAAGCTGAGTCCCAAATGGAGCTTGGCATCCTATCAGTTCGGCCTGGTCATGTGTTGAGGGACCGTGGCTGAGGCAGAATTACGGGGATTCGATTTTTATGTCTGCTCCGGGGGAGTCGTAGCAGTGGGTGGTGTAACCTTGGCTGGAGAGCGTGGCATGTTGATTGCAACGTTGTGACCTTGGCTGTGGGGCTCTAGTCAGGGTTGGGCTGCATGAACAGCCCCTTGTAGCCCTGTATGAACTGCTCCAGGTCTGTGGAATCTGGTTTGCGGCCTTCTTCTTCTTAGTTATAGTTGGCGGTATAAGGTCCATAAGGCAAGGAGTGTGAGGGTGTGGTGTGGTTCTTTGTACATCAGTCCATCTATAGGGTCTTATCTTCAGGGGTTAGTAGCATGAAGCGTCTGCAAGCATATACACAAACTTTTCTGCCGTCTTGCGATTCTGCGATGCGGTTGCTGACCTATGTGAAAAATAATAACGATGCATGTCTGTGAGTGTGCACGGTCCTCTAAGTCGTAGCACTAAGCGTGTTCTTCATGTGGGTTGGTGTGTGTCTGATCCAGGTGCATTGCAGCACATGTGTTTCTGTTTGTTGGCTATGTCGTCATGTCATCTCTAACGATGGCAGTATAGGTTTGTGACGTTTAGTGAAGCTGGTCCATGTGGTCGGTCTCAGCTCCATCTTGTTTCCCACCTCGTGCTTTGGGTGGGATGCGGCCAAGTTGTGGAGGTGGGGCATGGCCACGGTTGATATTGACATCCGAGGCGGCGGACAGAGGTGCAAACTCATCTCGCTGAGGGTACTTCGGTAGTGACATTGTCGGCCATAGTTTATACGTGGGTCGGGGGAAGGGACTGTCACATTTTTCCTCCTCATTCCCTTCTTTACTCTATGCACTTACTCTATCAGAATTGTCCTCGGACATAGTATGATAGGTACATTGTTTGTCTCCCCACCCTCGTTTCGATTCCTCCCCCTTCCTCTCCAGCACTATCTGAAATATCGTCAGGCCTAGTGCGATAGTCGCTTGTTTTGTTCCTCTTCTTCCTTCTCCTCCCCCTCCCCCACTCCTCTTGTAATCCTCCGACTCTATCAGAAATGTCATCAGGCCTAGTACGTTAGACGCATGTCTGTTCCCTTTCCCTTCCCAACCACCGCCTCTCTCCCTTATCTATGTCTTAGCTCTTGCACTATTTGAAATGTCACCAGGCCGAGAACGATAGTAAATTTCACATACTTATTGTTCAAGGCCTTGTAAAAATGTTCACTGTTTGTATTTTTCCCGTGTTCCCTCCCTTGCCTTGAAGCACTTTGAAACACATTGTATATATGCGCTATACAAATAAACTATCATATCATATCACCCACCTAAGATAATGGGCCTCATTACAAGTCCGGCGGTAACCTGCCGGATTTTCCGGCTCAGTTACCGCTGGACTCGAATTACCATTCCGCCTCCGTGATTCCCGGAATTACCGGGGCATTACAACCCTGTGACCTGGGAATTCCGGAGGTGGAATTTGGCAAATCCCCATTCCCACTGAGTCCCATAGGACTCAGTGGGAATGGGGACCATGGAAACACCAGCACCATTTTGTGATGGTGCCGGTGTTTCAATGTCCGCCTGCAGGAGGGCGGTGTTAAACCCGCCAGGTCAGACCTGGCAGGAATGAATATCCGCCTGCAGGACTCGAGATCACCTGGTATGGAAACAACGGTGGCGGCGGGTTTACCGCCACCGTTATTTCCATACCGGGTGACTCATAATGAGGCCCAATATCTCCTAGGAAGGAAGTTCACACTCGTCACGGATCATTCTCCATTAGTGTGGATTAGCCAGCGAAAGGACTCTAACCCTCGAGTCATGCAATGGTTCCTAGACCTGCAACTCTACTGTTTCACTGTGGAGCACCGAAAAAAGGTAAAGACCAGGGGAGCGTCGATTTACTTTCTGGGTTTCCCTGTGAAACAGATGCAGCTACATCGCATAGTGGAAGGGCATCTGAGAAACCAGAAGGTGTCTCACCCACTCACCCCCGGGGATCTGTCATCCAGGTGGCCAGGACACGTCATCGCTTTTGGATCCAGTTCCTGGGTGTGGACCAGTGAGGGAGGATCACCTGGGTGAGGGGTTTTCGGGGAGTGGGACATCGGATGGTGAGACGCTGTATCCCCTTCCTTATAACACCTTTACCCCATCCTACCAGGTAGGATATTTAGGAACTCTACCCCATCGCCTTACAACATAAAGGGCCTCATTATACGGATTGCGGTAAGGGAATAACGATACCGGTAAGGGAATACCGGTATCGTTAAAAACCCCTCCCAATTACGACCCGGCCAACTGCAATTAGCGGCACCGCTAAGAACGGTGCTACTAATAGCGGCTAGTCCGGGCGCGCGCGACCCCTCATCCCATTAATAGCGGCATTCCGCTATTAGCACACCATCACAAGCCATGCGGACATGCTAATAGCGGCATGGAACAGCCACAAAAAGCCCATACCGGCATGGCGTAAATACCGGCATCGCAAACCACCCGCTAAGAGAAATGAGCAGTGTTCCCACCTGCCACAGGTCGACACAATCAGCACAGGTGGAGGCAATGGAGACTGTGGCAGCACAAAAGGAGCACACCACACCCCTTCCCACACCATGATGGTTCCAATACTAGCAGCATTACATGGGCTGCAGGACATGATTGCATTGCAGCACCAACAACAACAGGCAGCACAGAGGAGACGCAGGAGGAGGAGGAGGAGGGCGAGACAGGCGCAGCAAACCCCACCAATGCACCTAGTAATACCACAGAGGCAGCCAGCAATCCCCAGGATCCGAGCCAGTCCATTCAACCTAACTCCTGAGCAGATACACACCCTGTACCGTCTGGACCGGGATACCATCAGCATTTTGGACATGATACATGATGACATTGTGAGCCTCATAAACATTCGAACTGCCATCCCCCCTCTATGGAAGGTGGTAACTGTGCTCCACTTCCTGGCCACAGGCACCTACCAGCATACAGTAGGGCAGATGCATGGCATCTCACAACCAGTATTCTCACGCACACTGACTCAGGTGCTTGATGCCCTCCTCAAGCACACAAGTGAACATCTATCCCTGCCACGGACTGCCCATGAGATCTCCCACACCAAAGTAGGATTATATTCACTGGTGGCATCCCAAGTTGCATCGGGGCCATCGACTGCACCTATGTGGAATTGGTGGTCCCACATTACAATGAAGCAGTCTACCGAAACAGAAAGCAATTCCGCTCCTTTAATGTCCAAATGGTATGTGACTCAAACAAGATAATCACACATTGTTGTGCCCGATATCCCGGATCAACCCATGATTCAATGGTGCATGCCCACTTGCAGGGACTAGCTCACCTTCTCACATTGCAGTTACACAGATGGTCTCCATGCATGCTGGGATTCGTGGATGCCAATCACAATGCAAACTGGATTAGTGTGATATGTACAGGTTGCACTTGAGTTGAACAGTAACAAGTCCCCATTGTTCCACCCATGCAGGTGATGATGGCTATCCCCTGAAGAGGGGGCTCCTTACCCCTGTACGGAACCCACAGAACAGGCACGAAGAGGAATACAATCATGCACATACCCGTACCCGCATCGTGATTGAGCAGACATTTGGCCTTTTAAAGACACGGGTCCGGTGCCTAAGCAGGTCGGGTGGGGCTCTCCTGTACGGCCATGAGAAGGTGGCCAAGATCACCATGGCATGTGTCATGCTGCACAATATGTGTATCAGACGGAATGTGCCACTGCCCCCTGACGTTGAAATGCAACCACCTGATGAGGATGATGATGGGGATGAGGAGGGAGGGGACGGGGCTGCAGGTCATGCAAGAGGCGATGCCCAGGAGGGACGCGATGTGCGTCAGCATCTGATAAACCAAATATTCTGAATCACATGGTTCAACTCTGTTGGATGGATCTGGGTATTAATGCACTGGTGTTTGTGGTGAAGCGCACAATGGGCCCTGTCCCCCAATAAAGTTCACATACACAATGATGAAGTCCAAGCCTGTGTCTTAACCATTAGGAGGTTGGGAGGGTGTGCGCCTCATGGTGCGCAAGGAGCGGCGGCGGGGGCTTGTCTGCCTTGAACTTGCAGAGGAGGAGGTGCCTGGTTGTTCCTGTGGTGGTGGTGTGTACTGTCGGTCCATTGCGTCCGCTATGCGGGTGAGGACCTGCCTCAGTTGTGCCATCTCCTCGCAGAGCCTGTTGGTGCAGGCTTCCATGCCCTCCCTCGACTGCCTAGCATCCTCCCTGAACTCCCACCTCAGACGGGCTGCCTCATCTATATGCTGGCCAACCAGCGCTGTAATATCCTCCTGGCGCTGCCTGATGGTGGCCAGGTCATGGCCACTGTGTCCAGCTCATGGGGTGGCTGCTGCACCTTGGTGTATGTCTAGGCCATCAGGTGAGGGCACCTGTGGGCTCCAGCACCCTGCCATGGTCTCGTCGCCAGACTGGCCATGGCTACTGGATCGTGGTGTTGGCCGTGGGCTTGCTTCTCTGGATCCTGGGAGGCTGTGGGTCTGCATTTGCATGGGCAAGTCACTGGTCTCCTCCACGTCAGACAGCGGCGCAGTGGCTGCTGCCTCACCAGTCGAACTGGTGGCAGCAGAGAGTGGACCCTCCGTGGGTGTTTCCTGTATTGGGGGATCACAGCAGTGGGTGCAGCAATTGTTGCAGCCGTAGCTTCAGGTCTTGGTGCAGTGGCTCTCTTGCTGTGTTTGCCCCTCTGCAGGTGCTCACTCCTCCCTGTGCCCCTTGATGTGGTGGCGGTGTTCCCTGTCTCCTGTGCCCTGGCTTGTTTTTTGGCAGGGGGAGCCTGTGTCGCAGTGTCCTGCTCATCGCTGTCGGTCTGTGAGCCTGTGTAGGACAAAGAGGGGGATGGCATTGGTGATGGTTCAACATGCTTCATGCAGATTGTGTTCATCATGCTGTTCTGTGCATTGGGACTTCCTTAGTCGGCATTCAGGTCATGGGGCTGTTGGGTGGGTCATCCATGCATGGGTCTGTGTGGCATGTCTCTGTGGTGATGCGTGCATGTGTGTGTGTGTTGGGGTGTGACACTCACAAGGGCAGGGTTGTGTGCATGTATGTTTGTGGCCGCATCCATGAGGTGATTCTGGGCTCACATTTGGGGGGTGCCTTACCTTGTTTCATGTTTACACTCACCTCCATCTGATGTTGTGGGCGCACCACGCCCCATGTCCCCGACTCCCTCTATGGATTCTACGCAAATGGTGCTGGCGCAGGTCTCCTCCCACTCCCTGAGTTTGATGGGGGAATCAGCGCCACCTCCTGTGGCCATGGCCAGCTTACGATTTGCAGACAGTATGCTGCGGACCCGGAGGCGGAGATCGTCCCACCGCTTCCTGCAGTCTTTAACGGTGCGGGTGGTGGTGCCCACCGCACTGACTTTCTTGGCCACCTCTGCCCAGATGGCCTTTTTTTAATCAGGGTCTCACGCCGCATGTCAATCGCGAATACAACATCCACGTTTGCAGCAAGGGTCTCCGTCAGCATGATCAACTCCTCATCTGTGAATTTCTCCTTGCGCTGGCGATCTGCTGTTTTCTTGATTGCCTTGGGCATTGTGAGGGGATCCTTGATGCTTTGGTATGGCACTGGTGTGGAAACAGGTCATGGGGGCAGAGGATGGCAATAGATTGTGTTTTTAAAGATGGCCTCCGTGCTCTTTGCCGTTCCTGTGCGATGACGCTATTTCCGTTTCCGCAATTTTACAGTGACCGCTAATAGCGGTCACCGCTATTTGCGTGTTGCTGGAGGTCGGAAGTGCTATCAGCGCTTTCGTCGGTGCCGCTAAGGGTCTTTTTGGTGTCTTTAGCGGCATGGCCATTAACGGCATGGCGCTGTGCTCGTGTCCGGGTACTCGTAATGGCACGCAATTAGCAGCCTCTTGCCAAGGCGGACACGTTAATAGCGCCATGCCGGTAAGGGCAGTATTTTACCGCGTTCTGTGTAATGAGGCCCAAACACTTTCTCACGGACAGCCCGCTATGAGAGAAAACAGACTAACACCCTAACAGTATACCTGACGTGTCCCAATACAATGGTCAGGCCAGGTCAGGCAATTACTGACCATCACACACACCTGACTTCCATTACACTTCCCCACACGGATAAAAGGCAGAGCATGAGAGCACATTCTGAGCTAGGCAAGAACACAAGGAAACTGCAGTTTAGAGATGGCAGCTGAGCATGAGAGGAAAAACAGCAAAACCGAAGGGGATCACAAGGAGGGAAATTACCTTCATCTTTTCGACAGGGACCCGTTACTTTCCAGAGACCTCGAAAATAGCAAGCATAAGATTAGGAAACCAGTCTGAAGAATCCTGCATTGTGTGTCGGAGATACCCGGTGCCCTCCCGCGTCAATAATCAATGTAGGAAGAATTACCAGCTGCTCTGGTACTGTCCTTGGCTCCGAGAACAAAGCTGCTTCAGTGAAATCAACACAGCCAGTGAGTTGGGGAGACCGATACAAGACCGGTCTGTGTTGAAGCAAATGGCTTAAGTACAGCAACATTGTATGGCGAGCGCTGGAACGAACGTTGTTAAAACATGTGTGATAAGAGACGCAAGTAAAGTTGGACTGCTGATGAGAGATTGAACTTTAAAGCAAGCTACAATACTTTTGACAGAGTGGTCCGGCACCGCGTGGGAGCTTAATCGAAGGTTTTTGTTAGGTATCCAGCTGAGAAGTGAAAAAGTAGACACATTTGGTCTGCGCACGGCAGAGGGAGACTAATTGGAAGAAAACTAATAAATTTCAATCGAAGGGGTCCTGCAACGGGTCAAGCAAAATCCTGCGCACAATCAAAAGTCTTCGATTTTTTGATGAAGTAGAGAAAGTTTGAAAAAGTTCATGAATTTCATCCGAGCCCAGCAGAGGGAGACCAATGGAAGATTTTGTGTTAAAGTGGGTCTGAGCCGGGCAGAGGGGGACCCGGGGTGAACAGTAAATCACCCATGAAGTTATAAAAGGTAAAATCCTGTGAGGAAAGGAACTTTAAGGTTTTGTGGTGTTGCACCAGGCCCTCTGAGATAAGAGACTTTGGCACAGAAGGCCTTGATGTTGAGGTTTTGAACTGCATCCTCATGCTAGAGAAGCCAGAGAATGTGCTAAGCTCGAGTGTGCCGCCTTGTCCCATGTAGAAAACGTGCGGAAGGGAAGCCAACAACTTGAATATCCTGACATATCATTTCACAAACACTTTTCTTTTGCACAACATTGTTTCCCACACTATTTGTATTCAGAGGTGTAGGCAGGGTAGGGCCTGAGGGGCAAGGCCCACCCAAAATCTGTAAATGCCCACTCAACAGCGCTGTGTGGGAATTTACAGATATTTTTGTCAGTGCAGTGGGCCCAACTACATTAGCATCAGGCCCCATTTGCTAGACAATCCTGGCTACGCCTCTGTTTGTATTTAGAAGTAAGGATTGGCAATAGGTTTATTAGTATAGGCCCTTTTATTTTAACAGACTCAACTAGGACTACGTTATTATTATTTGATGGTTGTAGCTTGCTCCGATCTTTAGAATTAGGATTAGATAAGCGTTTTTCAAACCCAATTGAAGTTCAATAAACACCGTTGAACTTTGATCACTTGTGCCTGTCTTGCTGTTTGATACCATGCCTTCCTCACAGTACGTATCCGGCAAATCTCCAGTAGTGCCAGAAAACGTTCTACCTTTACCCAGCTCTGTATGCACCATCCTGTTCTCGCCCGCCTCCTGCCAATGGATGCGTGCAGCTGCTTTCCTTACACGCATGCTTCAGCAATATCTCACTGCCCTTGCTACCAATTAAGGTTTTATAGTGACGATTATTCATTATCACACAGTTCGTTGTCTTGGTAATTGCTTGGAATGTGTCTGTTTCTCTGTGACTCTTCAGTCCTGATACCAGGTCTTGTTGTGCATAGCTCTCTGCATTTATTAACGTCCCTGCAGTCTCCCCATCTTCCCCACACATTTTCTACTCCATTCTAGTTTCCATGCATTAACGCTTTGTCATTGCTCCTCTTGTAGTTCTTAGAACAAAAAGCTATTTTGGTTGTTATGGTGTTCCCATGAATGTTGTGTCTGGCTAGTGTGAGGGGTCAGGAATGAGAGGCGGACACAAAGTTGTAATGTCTTAAACATTAGTCATTTTATTAATATAAATAGGGTTTGGAAAAAGTCCCTCCGATCCCAAAGAGAGTTTCGCTGCCTAGGAAACTAAAACTGAAGGTCAGTCTGCGGCTCGTCGTCAAAACCAGGCAATGGGCCTCATTACGACCGAGGCGGTAATCTGCCGTCATTACCGCCATGGCGTAATGAGCGTTAACGCCGTGGGCCGATGGCATAAAGAGCGCCACATTACGACCCATCGCGCACGAGAATTACGCCATGGCGGTAATGCAATTAACGCCATGGCGGAAAAGGCCCCTACCGGCATCGTAAGTCGAGCAAGGTGCACTTCCGCCACCGTAAGTAGCGGCCACCGTAATTAACGGCCACCGTAATTAGCGGTGGCCGCAATTAGCGGTCACCGTAAAAAGCAGAACCGGAAATAGCGTCATCGCGGCGGAACGGGAAACAGCACGTCGGCCATCTTTAAAAACACAATCCATTGCCATCCTACCGAACAACACCAGATCCAACCCAGACACCTGTCCCAACCAATCACCCACCCATCCAACTACCCAAAAATGCCTAAAGTTGTTAAGAAGGCATGTGACCGCCAGCGCCAGGAAAGATTTAGCCGGGAGGAACTCTGCATGCTTGCGGAGACCCTGCAAGACAACGCAGCTGTCGTTTTCTCCCCGGAAATGACCAGGACAGCGATAGCGAAAAACAAGGCCATCTGGGCCCTGGTGGCCGAGCGCGTCAGCGCGGTGGGGACCGTACCCCGCACCCCACAGCAGTGCAGGAAGCGCTGGGATGACCTTCGCATACGGGTCAGAGCCATCATCTCTGCGAACCGCAACCTTGCCCTGGGTAGCGGTGGAGGTTCGGAATCCCCACTAAAACTCCAACCGTGGGAGGAGATTTGTGCAACCACGATTGGCATGGAAGGCATTGAAGGCGTCGGAGGGATGGAAAGGGGAGCTCTGACATCAGGCGATGAAGGTAGGTGCCTCAAACAATACATGCCATAGTCACTGCAGTCCATTCATGTGTAGCACAAGGTTGCCCTAGAGTGTAAATGCAACACATTAGCTCCACACTGCCCATAGCCACATGCGAGCACCACCCTGTATACACTGCTGGCACCCACATACCTGCATCCACATTCCACACAAAAAGGAGACAACCTGCATGGCCCTGCCTGAAATCTGCCTCATCTACTGACCAGAATCATGTCAATCATTGTCATTCCAAAGTCCGCAGACCCATCAATAACGCCCTCCCTCCTTTGCTCCACCACAGGCACAGATTCACACCCCGAGGACCAGGACACCCCTGCGACGAAGAGAGCCAAGAAGGCCAATAATACCATCCCCGCACCCTCAACCTCAGCTGCAGTGAGGCAGACCCCACAACAAGCAGAATCCACTGCAAGCAAACCGGACGGGCCACCGGCAAGCACCCCTGTAGGCACCAGGCCAGCAGCAGCAGCTCCACCTGTACCAACATTGCCTGCCACAGAAGGCACCGGGTCTGCGGCCAGCAGCAACATGGGAGAAACAGCTGCAATTGCTGCATGTTCAGACTCTGACATTGAGGAGCACGAAGTCAGAAGCCCCACTAACCTACTACATTCCCCCTGTTTGTCAGACGCCAGCCCCCATGAGGATCACACACAGGGGCACACAGAGGTAGAGGAGTGGCCTTCTACCCCATGCCCAGTCCTCAGTCCACAGGAGGGGAGCAGCCCCTCCATCACACCACCAGCACTGGGCATGGCCCAGCAGGTGTAGCAGTCCCTCGAGGACATCATAGAACGGCAGCAACAACTGTCCACGATGCTGACTGAGCATGCCGCGGAATGTGTGGGGGCTAGGGCAACCATTGAACAGGCCACGGAGACCCTAAGGGCCGAAGTAGCGCAGAGCACTGCCACCCTGAGGGATGCCATGCAGGCCATGTCCAGGGACATCTGTGGTGAACTTGCCGGCTTGCGTCGTGCGCTCACTGAGCTCACCCACACCCTACAGGACATGCATGCACGGGGGCAGGCAGGGACATCCTCCGCTGCCAGTTCTGCACAGAGCAGCCCCGTCCGACGTTCCGGACATAACCTGCGCTCCACAGCCAGGGGTGCCCCGGGGGCCAGGAGAGGGGGCTTGTAACAGCCTGTGGCCACTGTCACAGGCATCTGTTGACACCTGCATGGGGTGTGTTGGGGTGTGCAGGGGGGAGGTGGGAGGGGGTGTGTTGGGGTGTGCAGGGGGAGGTGGGAGGGGGTGTGTTGGGGTGTGCAGGGGGGAGGGGGGAGGGGGTGTGTTGGGGTGTGCAGGGGGGAGGGGGGAGGGGGTGTGTTGGGGTGTGCAGGGGGGAGGGGGGAGGGGGTGTGTTGGGGTGTGCAGGGGGGAGTGGTTGTGTCACGACGTTTTATGATTGAAATACACTTTTTGCTTTCGCGAAATGAATTGTGTGGACATTTTCATTGCATATGTGTGCTTTATTGGTGTACAGTCCACAGTGTGCATGTCCCAGAGACACACAGTGCCCCAAGTGCAGTCTCCATGTGATACACACCAGCCGTGTGTGCTAGAAGCAGTGGTCGATCATGTTCTTGATCAGACGACATGACTGACACATACATTCTCGCCTACATACAGGTGATGCAGGCTATCCCCTGAAGAGGTGGCTCCTTACACCAGTCCGGAACCCGCAGAACCAGCACGAGGAGGACTTCAACCGTGCACATACACGTACTCATGTGGTCATAGAGCAGACATTCGGCCTATTGAAGGCACGGTTCCGAAGCCTCAGCAGGTCTGGTGGGGCACTCCTGTACCGCCATGAGAAGGTGGCAAAGATCGTCATGGCATGTGTCATGCTACACAATATGTGCGTCAGACGGAATGTGCCCCTGCCCCCTGACGCAGAACTGCAACCACCTGACGATGAGGATGAGGAGGGTGCAGATGGGGCGGCACCCCATGGAGGAGGCGATGCACAGGAGGGGCGTGCAATGCGCCAAAGTATCATGTTCTGCAGTCAGGGTGTGGTTTATATAGCGTGTTATTCTGCAACCAGCAGCGTGACGCTCACCATGTCCAGCTCCTGGTCTTCAGCATCTTCCTGTAATCCTGCAAGAACAAGAACAAGAATATTCTGTTTTACCTGAGAAAACACCATCCAGCACTCAGCATCTCAATTGGGCTGCAATCTGTGGAAACCGAGAGAAGAAGAAACATCACTCACCTGTGAGAACTAGCTTAAGGACTTCTGGCGAACCGCTACCACAGCTGCTGTTCGAACATTGCGACCTGCAATAACGAGAAAGGGAAAAACAATATTAGAACACGCGCTTACAAAACATCGAATTCCATCAGTTTTTCCTGAATTCCCTCACGCTACGCCACACTTCCATCCGGAGCACCACAGCAACATCTGCAAAGGAAAAGAGACATATTCAGGTTTGCTTTCAATATTAAACAACCGCACAGCACTATACTACCTTAACGGATTCCGGGGGCCTGTTTTTCATCGCGCTCTCATCCACTTGCAGCACCACAGCGGCCTGTGCGGAGAAGAAGAAGAAAACACAGGTTAGCTTAAAAGACAATAAAGGCACTGCGCTTTGCGCTTTCTCTTACCTAGAAACGTGCCTCTCCATCCGGCGTGCCAGCATCAAGACCTTCGCACCCGAAAAAAAGGAGCTACAAGACATTAACGAATTCCCACCATAAACAGATCGAAGACTTATAATTAACAAACCTACCTGCCTACCAGCAGATTCGGGGTCAGAGCAGGCCTGGGCCCAAGGAAGGCGTACTGCACCAGTGAAGCAACTCAGGCAGCTCGCCAACAAACGTCAAGCACCCCTGCACAAGAAACACAGGACGGATAGCTCCCCCTACAAATAACTAAGGTGAGAAAAGAACCCAGTTGGAAGGGAATTGGTCAGAGGGAGGATGAGAGATTCACCCAGTAGAGACAGTTTTCACAAATCCTCCCTTCTGTGATTGCAGATTCATTATTCAGCACTGGGCAACTACGCATCCACGTTTCCCGATCCCAGAGCCTTCCAGACGCTCCCGGGGATATCAGGTGAGTGTAACAGCGGCCATGTTGGGAGAAGGCTAGACCATTGTGATAGATGAAACAGAAGCACAGCCCTACAGGTACTTTCACTGCTGCCAGCACTTCCACAAGCAGCGGATGACATTTCCAAGCAATGGTGTTTGGAAGGATGGCAAAAGTGTCTCTTCTACACAACATCTTAAATGATGGTCGTTTAACACATTCTGAAGGATAATGTGAAAATGTTCCCCAAAAGTGTCTTTTCCAAGCAATGGTGTTTGAAAGGATGGTGAATGTGTCTTTTCTATACAACAACTTCCAAAAGATGGTTTCCTGGTATTCTCTCCTGCCAGTAACCCTTTTTCAGTGTCTTTTCCTTTTTCATACTCTAGATGGATAACTTGATGTACTTTCCTGCCAGGAATCCCCGCTGGGTTTGCAGATCCCCTGGTGTACTGGCCTGCCAGGTATCTTTCCCCCAAAGACTCACTGTCGGATGCAATTGTTTTACCAGGCCTTCTTATAACTTTTTGTCGGTTTAGTACCAATTGTGCACTCACAGTTCTTTAGAAAAGAAAGCAATTTTCACTTGCAAACTTGATTAAAGTGTATAAATTAGGCTTATTCCTTGTGTTGTACAGAATTGTTGTATTATATTTCATAAAGTATTCTGTTATTCACACAGATCAAAGTCAGTCTTACACATTGGGCCTCATTACGAGGTGGGCGGTAAGGGATTACCGGCACCGGTAAGGGTGCCGGTAATCCCTTACCGCCCTACTACGAGTTCCCTTTGCGGGTCCTCCCTTAACGGCTGGTTTTTCCAGGCGTTAAGGACGGGACGCGCAAAGGGACTTCGGAGCTAATAACGGTACCGCAATTTGCGTACCGTTATTAGCGCCTTCCCCATTCCCATTGAGCCCTGTGGGGGCTCAAATGGGAATGGGGAAGGGCCCTGGTGAATGGGGAATTACCGCACCGCCAACTTTGGAATGGGGCGGTAATAGCTCCATTCACCAGGGCGGAGTCGGTAAGGGTTTGGAGGCAGCCATGGAGCTATTAGCGCCATGGTTACCTCCAAACTCCTAATGAGGTCCATTGTGATGCTGGAAATGCATCGGGGGGACAGGGCCTCCATATCCTTGTCTTTTACTGCTTTTTATCGTGTGTTCTGTCTTGTTTTCCGCACAGGAGTTCATGTGGAACTCCTGGCAGTGCAGCTCTCTCTTTTGGTTTTGGTGTACAGACCCATGGGATACCCTTATGGCACCCATGGGTGGGGGTACAACACTGTGCCCCAAGTGTATGTTTTTGGGCACCTATGTGTGGCCCACAGAGCAGGGTATGGGCTGGTGGCAGCTCCATGCTGAATTTGACAGGTGCCCTGAGTATCCCCCATTTTGGGATACCCAGGCCCTGCCATTGGAATCAGTTGATTCCTGATAGGAAACAAGATGGCCCCTGTGGCCTCTTGCCTTCTATTGCCTATTACCTTGTTTTCCCAAAGTCCTGGGAAGCCCTGACTCTCTCCCTTCCCCCTTGACCGGCTGTTGGGTGGAAGTTCCATATATAGTGTTGTTGTGAAGTCCAGGCCAGACTGGCTGGAGCCTTCCCAATGACTGTATGTTGTGGGTACCCCCTGTGGGTGGGACCTGGGTGAATGGAGTGTGTGACGAATACACATTCTGTGTTGTGGATGTCTAGTATCTGGTGTTTGACACAATGACTGAGACAGCCCTGCCCAAAACTGGTATGAATACAGTATGGAGTGTTGAATGGCTGGACACTTGTCCCAATACACATAACTTGTTGTGAGTGTCTGGGGAGGAGTGAATGGCCTGAATGCACTATGCACCTGATTGGATGCCTGCCTGCATGAATGCCCTTCTGACCGAATGGTTGCCTGAGTGTGACCCATCAGAATGAATGGGAGATCAACTAGTATATCTGGGGGCCTCTCACTGCTAGAATTCGTGTTCAGAAGCTGAAGAGTAACTGCAGTGAAACTGAAGCTTAACCTTGAAGCCCTGCTGGAAGAAAAGACTTGCTGTTGCTCTCCTTCACAATCTGAAAGCTGCTGTGTCTCCAAGAACTGACACAGAGAGGACCTGGTAAGGCGCCCTCTTCCCGAGCTACGAGGGACCATCGTGCACCAGCTGATCTTTGCCAAAGCTCCCTGGTAGACAGACCTACGACAGGCTGCTGACCGGAGACGGGGACTGCCGCGGAATCCCAAAGAGAAGAGCCCGGACTGTTGTCCGGCACTGTCGACAACCACCGTCGCCGACTGGAGCCGCCATGCTCCCATTTGCCTAAAAACTTAATTTGAGCCAAGGACGCTCTCATCTGCATCGCCGCCCTCTTTATCCCGCTGGAGAAGGCCCAACCGTGGACGCGCTGAGGAGCATCCGCCGGTGGGTATCCCGCCACCTAAAGACCACAGAGACGCCGACGACTCGACAACCTTGCTGGGCCACAGTTCTTCAACATCTCTTTGCGGTCCAGATCTACCATCACCAAGGTGCCCTGCACGCCTCTTCCTTGCAGGATGCCAACGCTCCATCGTCGACGAGCACCGCTAGGAACGAAGCTGCCACTTCAACCTCGTAGTTCACCCTGTTCTCCGTCGGACGTGCAACGACCCGTTACTCCTGCCTTAAAGGGAGGGCACCCAAGAAGGGCCGTCGATTCCCTGACGATGAACGCTACAATTCCAGGTACATTGGGGCTGTAGAACTATTGTAGAGGGAAATAAGACTCGTAGAACAATATATGGACTGGGCTTGTGATACATCTTTGCTTTACAGGTTTCCCAGGTGGGGGGGATCTCCACACAGAATTGTGCCTAATGGTACGGGACCAGTATTCTGCCTATTGTTCAACCATCTTGCTTTCCTTCCTCTCTCTACTGCTGGTTTCCTCTTTATTGATCCGTGTGACAGTTTGACAGTATATTTGATGCACTTTAATGAGATCTGATAATATTTGTGGTACCACTTTAGAACTGTATATATTTACCATTGTTGATTTTCTGAGCACAAAGTGAGTTATTGTGATAGTGTACATAACCTTGAATATTAATTATATAAAGACTGTGTTTTAACTAATGCAGTGTGTGGACATTCCTTTGTGGGGCTTGGGGACTACACTGTACTTAAGAAACAGCCTGCATCACCTCCTGAGAAGCTAGGCCTTGATTGCTCAACCATAGCTACCGAATAGGGAATCTTGGCTGGGGTCCTCTGTGCCTCTCCTCTACCATATAGAGAGCAGAAGGACAGACACCCCCCTCCAGTCTTTACACACATAGATTGTGTTTCATACATTTTAAAATAACATTCCTCTCAACACGTGTTTCCCCATGGTTTATACCATGGTTCATCAGGAGAGAAAACGCTGAAAAGTAAACAGACAAATAAAAGAAAAAGATTTTTTTATGAAAGGAAATCAGTGATCTCTTATAGCTAGGAAAAAGAGGACACTTGGTTCTCGATAGCTAAACATTGGAATAAGGATAGTGTGTATTACCTTATGATTTGATGTGGGTATTCTTATTGTCTTATAACTTTCTCTTTGTCTTTCAGTTCTCTTTCTCTTGAAGTATAACACGGTTGTACTCCTTCACCGTTTACACTTCATTGACTTCAGACATCACTTGTTCCAACTTCCCCATATTGGCATTTCATATATGGAGACTTGTTCAAGCTTTGTTTGTTAACTTCATTTCTATTATTCATAGGCTTGTGGCAATACTTGTTCCAGTCTTACCCATATTGACATTTCATATATGAAGATTTGTACAGTTCTTGCCTTTTAACTTCTTCATTAGTGTTCAATTGCTTATCACAACCTTCACTCCAATTTCCCCTATATCGACATCTCATATATGGAGACTTGGGTACGTTCTTTCTTTCTTTCTTTATTACTTGGTTGATATTCAAGAATATTCAATAGCTTGTACACCTGCCGGTACACCCCGGAGCTCCCAGTGCTTCTGGGCAGACTCACTGGTGTTTGCTGACATGTCCGACCCATGGTGTATGGCTTCAAAGAAATCCTTGCTTTGGGAAAGGGTTTCCCGCTCTGCTGACCCCCACGCTGTTCTCCCGTCAGCTTCTCCTTCCACCGTTTGAACTGCTGCTCTTCACGGCGACCACATCCCGGACAGCATTTCCACTGCTGCTGGCTACTTAGCGGTCCTCCTGTGGTGCTTGCCATGCTTCTGCCGGTCTCTCGCCTTCCCGGGAGGAAGCGCCTGCCTCCTTCAGTACGGTCTGCTCTCGGATGTCTGCCTTTGGGGTTTCTTCCCGCTACGCACGCTCTGCATCTTTTGCTTCCACATTCACTGATGGTTTGAAAAGGCTCACCATTTTTAAATGTCCCAAACAGCTGATTCCCATCACAACAACTAGTCTGCACGTTTTGCTTCATGACTCTTTTGATCCACATTAACTCCTTCTTCCTCTTCCCCATCCCAGTACTAGAGGTTTTCTGGGAGTTGGAGTCCATAGGATTATTATGCTTTTTAAAGTTGCATTGCTTTGGATTTTTGGTTAAACATAATGTTGTGATGGAACAATGTTAGAATGAATGTGAATGTTATCCAAGATATCAAGATTTGGGAATAAGTACAGATACTTGGTAAAAGCTACTGTACCTTGATAAAGCCAGGGTACAGGAGAAACATTAAAACATGCCTCCAACTGGAGGATGTTGGCACCATTGTTCTTGGTTACAGTCACAGTGGCAATCACACTAATTGCATAAATAAACCACCTATGTTTATTTAGTTTCTGCTTAAATTGACTTATTCAACAGCTCTGGTGCAGATTATCCACCTAACTCTGACATAACTAATAATTACTGTAGACGCTAGTTGCAAAGGCTTAGGAGCAGTATTGTCACAAACAGAAGGGGACAGTGAAAGAATCATAACATTTGCTTTGCGAGCAGTCACAAACATAGAGACGAGATACTCTGCCATAGAGAGAGAATTACTTACATGTTGTTGGGGGCAGAACATTTTCACCAGTATGTTTTGGGAGGGGAGTTTGTAATAAGGACAGACCACAAGCCCTTGATAGAAGCTCTAGCACTTCAAGGAATGATGAAAGCCACTCCCAGAATTGCCAGATTAAGTTTAAGAAAGAGTGATGGAGTTTTAAGCACTGTTGCTATTTAGGTCAGAGAGGGTTGGCCAGATAAATACATGTTAGAGGAACTATATGGAGCATAGTATGCTGTCAAGGAGGAATTAACTGTGGAAGAAGATTGGTTAATGACGGGGCGTAAAGTCATTCCTCCAGTTAAGATCAGACAATCAGTCATTGAATAGGCTCATGAAGAACGACCAGGAATTACCATAGTAAAAAGGTAGGTAAGAGAGAAGTATTAGTGACCTGGAATGGATTTCCAAGTAGAGAGGCTGGTAAGGAGTTGCGGGCCATGTGCAAATTGTGACAAGAACCTATCTACCTACAGACTGCTGTTGAGTCAATAACCAGTGCCAAAGGGACTTTGTATCAATTTAGGAATATATATAGTGGGACTGTTTCCTTATTTGTGACAAACAAACAGGTTTGTGGTTGTGGATGTAGATCATTTTTCAAAGTGGTTAGAAGTAGTGGTCATGGATAGAGTTACATCGAACAACATAATACCATTTTTGGATACAATGCTGTGAGAAACCTGAGGATATTCTCACTCCTACCCCCCTTGGATCCTCTGCGCAGGTGGCCAGGCAAAGGCCATCGTTCTTGGATCCTGACCCTGGGGGTGGAGAAGCGAGGGAGGTTCACCTGGGTGGAGAGTCCTTAAGGATTGGGAGTGGAGTTCTCTCGGGCCAGACATGGTATCCCCTTTTCCTATTGACGATGACCTAACCCTACCCCAACCTTCATGGGTTATTATAAACCAGTTCCCCTCTTTTTTCCACAAATATCACTTGACAAGACTGAGACGAAGAAGAGGCAACTGAGAGCAATGAACACCACACACTTTCATAACTTTAGTACAGGGATGAGGAAGATGCCTATAGAGAATTACAAGGGTCAGGCAAGTCCCTTTAATTGTGGTCAGGCAAGTCCCATTGGAGATCCACTGGTAACTGGAGGGAGAGCCCTAAAAGTGTCAGGACTATGGGCTATTTGAACGTGGTACAAAAGGGGGTTGTCCTGACCACTGTGTTTGCGCGGTCTACTTTCTAATTGCTGTAAACCAAAACTTGTTCTGTCATATAACACACATTCAAATTTCTTTAGTATGTAGTAGTACTCAAAACCAACTACACTTGGCAAACTGAACTTTTATATAAAAAATCTATTAAAAAAAATGTAAATGCATGACTACGAAATGCATGAATAGCTAAATAAACAAAAGCTGTACTTAGTTTCCAATTTTGTCTACACTATCAAATTGATTGGTTGAGTACTACTACATACTAAAGAAATTCGAATGTGTGTTATATGACAGAACAAGTTTGGGTTTACAGCAATTAGAAAGTAGACCGCGCAAGCACAGTGGTCAGGACAACCCCCTTTTGTACCATTGGAGATCCACACCTGCAGCCTGTCAGGGGACTGCAGGTGTATACAATTAGACCAGTGCAGCAGAGAGAGGAGCAGCCGGGAGCCCTGTGCAGGAGAAATCACCAGGAGGCCCTGCTACAGAGGAGGCAGCCGTGGTGGGACTGGACGAGGAGCCAGGTTGCCAGCAACCTTCCCAGGAGGCTTACACAGCCCATAGCCAGGAGGCTGTGTAAGTGGGTGCAGCCTGGGGGCCTCCGTGACCCATGCTCGGCAGAAAGAGCTGCGGGCGAGCACTAAGAAGGAGGGACGCTGTCCGTGTCCACAAAGTGTGACTCTGGGAGCCGGCGTGCAGAGGAAGACACACAGCGGCAAGCGTAGCGTGAGAGAAGGAGACGCCACAGGCCGGTGAGTGCCAGAGGAGGACGCATGAATGTCAGAGCGCTCCTGCAATGCTATTGAATGCTGAACTAAATGGAACTTTACTTATTATACCAACTAACGTCTACTGAATACCAAACTAAATGGAACTTTAAGAATTACATGAAACAAGGCTCCTTAAATACCAATCAAAATGGAATTTTGAAATTTAAGCAAAATGCAGCTTATTGAATACTGAACTTTGAAAAACTAAACGAAACAAATGGGGGATAGTGAAGCGAATGGAACTTTAAATACAGTGAAACCAAATACATAATGTAAACCATACAAAAGAGAACTTTATAATTCTACGGCAGGAGTGCTTAGTGAACACTAAATGGAGTGGAATACTAAAATAAAGCATTCTAAGGGTGGAATGGAGTAAACCCATGTAGTTAAAGTGATAACCCAAACACCCAAGTGGAAAGCAGTTACAGCAGAGGGAACAAGGGTGACAAAGAGGCATAAGAAGGTGGGTGTGAAAAACCAGAGGGTGTTTCACAGCCTAGTCCCTAGGGATCCCGTACTCAGGTGGCCAGGGAAAGGCCATCGCTTTTCGATCCCGACCCTGGGGGTGGTGTAAGACACTCATGGTGGCAACAGTAAAGACAGACACAAGTGATCACAGTTCGAGGGTGTTTATTACACTGTTTGCAGGTTGTAAAAACACCTAATCTAAACCTAAATCTAAGAGGGGAGCAAGCGTCGACCATCAAATGAAAATAAGGCAGTCCTAGTGGCGTTATATCAAATAAAAAGGGCCTATACTAAGAATCCTATTGCCAAACCTTACAAATAATACAAAAAGGGTGTGGGATAGTTCTCAAGAAAAGAAAGAAGTGTTCTCAAATAATATGTCAGGATGCAGTAGCCTGGTACTCCCTTCTCCAAGTTTTGAGCACAGGGTAAGGCAGGATCTTGGAGCACAATACACTCTCTAGCTTCCCCAGCACGAGACGATAGTTCCACTTGCAGCTATCAGGACCGTCGATGGCCAAGTCTTGCTTCTCTTGAAAGTCTTTTGCCTTCGAGGGCCTGACGTATTCAAATGACAAAACAAAATGTTCCTTCAACAAAATAAAAGTTTGTTTCTTGGGTTCACTTAGGGTGAGATTTCTTCACCCCTGGCTCCCCCTTTTCGGGCCGCTGACCACTGTTTCTTGTGGTGTTGGGTGATAGCTTTTCACCCTCTGGATCTCCCTCTCCCAGGCTTGGATCCCAAAACAGTTCCTATCAATATCAAGGCCTTCGGTGGATGTGCTTTTCTGGTCTTGAGGGCCGGATAGGTTTACCAAGAAAAACAACAAAGAAACACAAAGTTGTGCTTCACGTTTTTCTCGGGTGATGGCTTCACGCCTTGGTCCCCCCTCTTCCAGACATAGGTCCCACTTTGTTTTCAGCTACCCTCCTCTGGGTTCACTATGGCTTTTCTCGGGTGGTGGTTCACCCCTAGGTGTTAAGAACACTCCTTCCTCATGGTCTCTATGGCAGCGCTGAAGTAGAAGATCTCCCTATGGCTCTCACACCTTCCCAAGATGGAGACGACTGGGTCCTCAGAATAATATCAAGACCCATCTCTCTAGTTATCCCGCCAGAAGGCAGTGTGAGCAGCCTTCTCAAGCTCCAGTTTCTTCAGTTAGCATATAAGCCGGTGAGGAAGTGAGTTTGGGTGCGTTGCTTCGTGCTATTTTCTAAGCAATATGGAAGTTTTCCTTTTGCTGTGTAAGCATCAGCGTTCATTTCGCCCTTGCCTTTCTTGGCTTGGTTACAGGGCACTTCTACCAGGCTCTCCGGCATTCAATTACTGTCCCTTTTGCCGCTTTTTCCTCCTGCCTTTTTCGGTACTGCAGTCCTTTTCCACGTCTGTCAGCACCGCGTTCCAACTTGCAGCTCGCCAGCCTTTTTCTTCTTTTCTGCTTGCTGCATGCTATTTTTGCCAAGGCACGGCTGTTCACCTTTGTTATTCTATACTTGCCGCATCTCTCTGCAACTCGGCAGCTCCCTCCAGCAGCTCACTCCTGTCAGCTGTATCTGCCAGAGTCTTCTCGCTCATTTTCTGCTTTTGCAGTCCGTGCCTGCCACTCTTTTTACAGATTTGTTGTGTTCTAGGCAGATGTGTGTTTTCACGGCCATCTCCTTCTTGCTCCACTGGATCCTCTCTCACCCCATCTGCTGTTTGAAATTGACTCTGTCACGTCTGGAGTCGCCCTCATTTTGGGACTTACCTTCTTGGTATTTCCGGATTCTAATAACTCTAATCATCGCTTTGGAAATGACCTTGCCCTTCAGTCACTACTGGGACATCTTTGGAAAAAAGCAGCGGGAAGGAAAGAAGACCAACATGTTTTTTTTTCCCCTACAGTGGTTTTTCCTCTGGAGTTTGGGCTTGGCCCCTACTTGGTTCCCCTTTGTTACCGGGAAACAGGAGAGGCTTCCTGGGCCTGGTTCCACTTACATCAAGTTACCAGATCCGGGCCGTCTAGGAAGAACAGGCAAGTTCTTTTATAATACTTTGCTGCTCAAATTGCATTACTGTGAAATGGAGTAAAGGTCTAACATTAGGTCCCCCTCTTCCAGGCGTGAACCCTTCTCTTACTTTCAGCCTCCCTCCACTGGGTTCAATATGGCTTTTCCTTCCTTTACAAATCTTAATGTCTTCTTAAACAGTTCGATTGGACATCCCTCGATCAGGTTCACTCTTGTCAACACACTGTTTCTTGGGACATTAGACTTGCCCCCTTCTAGTCAGCATCCCTCATTCAGATTCCCTCTTGCCAACTTCACATTCACATTAGTTTCAATGTTCACAGGATTCACTTCCCTTGCTTTCTTTAGAGTTCTTAGGTCAAAGGCTTTCAACTGTACAGGGATTTTGCTTGACCTCCTGTATGACCACTTTGACCTATCTTGGCGGCTCTCCTACGGCCTTCTGGTATCTGTAGTTTTACTCAGATGGAGATCAACCAGACTTTCTCGGAGCAGCACCCACGTAGTGCCAGTACCCTTCTGCAGCTGGTCTCCCCTGTACAATTTTACAGTTCTTTGAACTTCTCTGATTTTGCTACTTTGCGACTTTCATTCACTACAGCCCGGTTCTTATCAGCTCTCCCCTCGACTCACCGGCTGTGATGAACCACTTGGCTTTCTTCTTACCTGGAGTCAAGGCCAGTACCACGGTAGCAGGAGTTTCCCTTCTTCCGGCTTATCAGCGTCGATACCCTGCGTGTACCGTTGACATCTGCTGGAACACACTTGGGCTATTGTCCTCGGTCTTACGATTACTTGTGCGAAGGTTTCGCAGGGTTTTGTCGAAAAGGGCAAGATTGTGTCTCTCCACATCAGCCTCTCGATGTTTGCCGCCTTTCTCCTCCTCTTGAACTGTCAGGTCTGGATAGCTGTCTCATCGTGCAGTCTGTCTTGCTCGTACTGTGCTCTCTTGATCCACCTTTCATCCTTGTAAGGAAGGGAAAGGGTTGCCAGGTGTGTGTGATTCTGATCCATTGCCTGACTCTGCCTGACCCTTGTATTGGGACATGTCAGGTAAACGGCTCTGGTGTTAGTCCATAGGCAGTTGTTTTGAATGTCCTATGTGGTAGGATGGGGAAAAGGTGTTGAAAGAAGGAGGATATCGCGTCTCACCAGTCAGTGTCTCACTCCCGAGGACGGCCTTCCAGGTGAACCTCCCTTACTTGTCCCCCCTCCCAGGAACGAGATTCAATAGCGATGGACATGCCCTGGCTACCTGGATGACAGATACCTAGGGTTTAGCAAGGGAGACACCTTCAGTTTTCTCACAGTGGACAACCGACGGAGGATCACCTGGGTAGGGGGTACCCGGAGGGTGGGGGTGAAGCACCTGATCGTGAGACATCCCTCTTTTTCCTTAATCCATTTAACCCCTATCCCTGCTTATTTTATTGGAAACTACAACTCCTATAATTCCTCCCCATTTCACATTGACCACACTAATGAGCCGAGGAAGATGTGAAATGAGGCCAGGAGGATTACCTCTACTGACTTGCAATGGCTCTGTCCCGCTAATGAGATCAGGCAGAGTCAGGCACGTAATACAAATTACATGCACCTGCCACTTGTTAACACTCCCTGTCAGGATAAAAGATGGCGCACACTGGCACACTGTGAGCGAGGCTGGCTGCAGGAAGGCAAACAAACACCTATGGGGAGGTAAGAGGATTATGAGCCCTCTTTTTTCCTGGCTGCAGGAAGGAACAGCTCTTTTGGGGCTGATGCGAACCAGGCTATGTCTGAAGGCCAAGGAGCTGATCAGCTGTTGCGTAGAACGAGAGAGAGAGCCAGGCAAGAATTCCATCCTTTCAAGAAGCCGTAAGCCTTCCACGACCGAAAACCAGTGAGCGGAAAAGAGAAACCTTCAGAGTGCTCCCAGGAAGCCCGCAACCCTCCCGGGTTAACGACAGTGTTGGGGAGGAGCAGAGGAGGCGTTGGTAACCGCCTTGACTGCTACGGGAAAAGCATTGAAGATAGAAGCCCAATTAACATGACCGGTGAGTTATCGAAGGCAAACAAAAGCCTGGTTTTGTGTTAAGAGCGAAAGAGGCATGTAACACAAGCACAATGATTGAATGCTGAGAAAAGTTTACAAAGTAACAGAGTGGTCCTGCGAAGAGGAATCGCACAAAGTCTCTGTGAAATGTTCTGAGTAATGTAAAGCGGGAAACAAAGGCAAGAAAGTAACTCTGATCCCGAATGAGTGTTGATTGAGTGAAAATCAATCTATATGAACTTTTGAAAACCGCCAAGAGGGCAAAATTAAAGAGGACATGAACTTTGAAAGATGCCAAGAGGACAAAAGTAAAACTACAAGTATAAAGAGGTATTGGGGTTGATTGTGAACTTTGAAAGAGGCCAAGAGGGCACAAGTAAAACTACATGTACCAAGGAGCATTGGTGTTGTGAAGATTGTTGATTGTCAAATTTTGTGAAAAGAGGTTTAAGTTGTCATGCAGAGGTTTACGTAAAATCCTTTCAGTTTCAAAAGTCTCCAACAGTAAAAGAGAAAGACAGTCTCGAGCCCGGCGGAGGGAAACCTGTGCTGATCTGTGGTAGAGTGAAAGTTAAGTGTGAAGGACAAAATGTGGGGAAGGGAACCCCCACAAAGAGAAAGACAGGTTTGAGCCCAGCAGAGGGAAGCCTGTGCTGAACTGTGATGAAACGAAGAGTTGAATGTGAAAAGAGAGGCAGGCTCGAGAACGGCAAAGGGAAGCCTGTATTGAATAGTGGCAATTTGAAAGCCAAGAGAAGAATTGTATATTTGTGGTAAGGCAGATGATGCCTAAAGAATTGATTAGACCGTCGAAAGACTGAAGCCCAAGCCTGAACTGTTGAATTGTACCAGCAAGTGTTATGCTCACCTGGTCTCTGCGGCGACGTTGGGGCACGGTTGCAGCCCTCCCAGGAAGTAGGACCCCCGATCTGCTTCCTATCCACTGCAAATAGGCTGTGGGCTGCTGCAATGAATTGGAACCCTGCTCCTGCGTAGATATGAGAGGACGTAAGTTTACTGGCCTGCGAGTGAATTCCCTCTCAAACCCTTCCTGCCATAGCGTAGTGATCATGCGTCGTCCCATTAAGGCTCACCTGTAGATTATTAAGGGTGAACTCTCCGTCCTGCTACTTCTGGCAGGGGCGCATGTAGAATGAGGACCTTCACTGGTCCTTTATACTTGGTGTCCAGTCCAGCTGCGACGATTACATGCCTTTCTGGTAAGTGGCTTTCTGTTTTCTGTTTGTCTTGAAGTATTGGTATTGTCTTGTTCACAGATGAGGAGCGGAGGATCCCGTGGCGGTCTGGCAGCAGGTAAGTGAGCTTTTAAGGACAAGCGCAAAGAATTTTGCAAGCGCGAACTTAAACTGCAAGTTCGTATGTCTAACCTTGCCTTTTGTCCTTTTACAGGGTCCGCCTTCGTGGAAGAAGAAGATGTCGTGATGCTGAGCCCAGAGCCGAAGTTCCGCATGTTGGAGAGCTGGAGTTCTGCGTGCCGGAGATAAAAAAGATATTGTGCCCAGAGCTGAATACCTGTGATCCTGAAGATGAAGAATGGATGCCAGGCTCAGCAGTGAAGAATACAGGTGTACACTGACTCCAGGACGTAAGCGAATGGACAAGAGACTGGATTCCTAAGGTAAGTGCTACTTAACCCAGAAGGCGCTGAGCATTACGCTGCATGCGAATGCAGATTAACGCGAAGCGTGCGCCTTGGGGTTGGGCTGGCTTTTATAGCTGAGCTCTTAAGGCCACGCCCACTAGCTCAGTTCTGCTCACCACACCTTGCCACTCCTCAAAGTTGTACGTGCAGCTGAAGATAGAAAGCCACACCCGGACTGATTGCACACAAGTGGACAGTTCTTAAAGGCACTCCTGCCTATAATAAAAGAGTCTTGCTTAGGTTTCAAGCACCCCTGCCCATAATAAAAGAGTCTTGCTTATGTTTCTCCATGAGCCTGGCGCCGAAGGTGCCAGGACTGAGTCCAACCGGGCCCACAGTGTATAAACGTCCCAAAGGGACGTGCATGAACCTTGGTGCCCCTTGCTCCCTCCACCTGATGGTGCACCTCCTGTGATCCTGGGCAAGTGGCCATGACAGCAAGCCAGAGTGTGCAAGACTGTGCCATCCACCTTATCCTTTTTAAGAAACTCTTGAGACCCTGTGCTTCTGAACGCGGGGAAGGGAGTTGTTACCTAAGCCATTCTGACATTTCTTTTAAGACACTATTTTTCCTTTTAACTGTTCCATTTACACATTAGTCATTTAAGAAGGAGGACAAGGTTAGATTTTCTTAGTATAGGCCTTTTACTCTGACTAGACTGACTTGGACTTGTTTGTTGTTTATTTTATGATCGCGATTACTCCCATTTTAGAGTTAGGACTAACCCCAGTAAACTACAAAATAAAGGTTTTTCAAAACTTACATCTATTGTGTCTGTGTCTACTGTTGATACCATGCCTTCCTTATAGTGGGTGTGGCTAAAACAACCTCAACTGAACTTTTATGAATAACTGCGGATTAGCAAGGCCACAAAGTCTGAAAGGAAGTGTAACAAGTAATGGCCCAGAAGAATAAGCCAGAAGATTTAAAGTCCTCACATCAAAGACAAGAGGCCAATAGTTAGGGATCCTCGTTGCTTGACCTGTAATGGGTGAACCATTCAGCCTGACAACTGCGCCTAGACCAGTGAACCCTACACATTGAGAAATCAGAGATATTGCCATGATGAATATAAAGTCTTGGGGAAGGGAACCCTGAGACTTGAGGAGCCACATTGCAAGGTCTTGGGAACAAAGACTCACTCTCTTGTTTTCTGTGAACAGTGGTGCTGGAAACGTAAGGGAACCCCGAAGATTGGTTTTGAACTATATTGATCTATATTACTGTGAACTGGCAAAAGGTAATCTTGAGACTTTTTTCGTGGAACTTTGTCATACTTGGGGAAGGGGCGCTGAGCGAAAGCTGTGAGCCTGAAGAGGCTCAAAACTAACACTATTTCTCCTTGATTCTGACATCCCTATGCATTGGTGAGCTTTAGTCGTGAGGGTAAGCATAGGTTTCGGACATAGACAGAAGACAGACTTTTTAGTTGAACTCTTTGACTCAGACTTTGTTTAGTTTAGTTCAAGTAGAGAAATCCCACCTTAGTATAGGGCAATTTAGGCCTTTTACCATCCTGACGTTTGCTTTAATTAAGTATTTTAATTTGCATTTTAAGTCTGTTGTCTGTGTCTTACTTCATGATACCTTCACAAATGGTGTCAGAGTGGGATGCGGCTCAACCGATACAAGTTGTGGGACCGTATAATTTGAGAAACTAAGTGCCAGAGCATCACACCCCTCAGTAGCCAATAAATGCTCTATTGGGTTTGATATGTGTAGGAGTAGGGATGAGACAATACCTCCAGGTGAAAGAAGACTGATACACACTGATTTAATATTGGTTTTACCCCCTGATACATACATAAGACTAGCGCCCAAGGTTAGCATGGAGATTTGGGATTGATATTTTAGTGGGAGTGATAGACCCAGACTTCCATGGTGATGTTAAGGTATTGCTACAAAACCACGGAAAGGACCCATTCCAAATTCCCCAAGGCAGTAAGATTGCTCAAGAGGTACTTGAGAAAGCAGTGTTCCCTAAGCTTAAGGAAGAATCTGGGGAGGGAGGCACTGATAGGGAGACTGGAGGCTTTAGGAAGGCGGAGGAGACATTGGATGGCCATCCCAAATCTGAACCTAGAAATCCCACAGAGGAAGAGCCCGAGACACTTTCCGACTTAGCCTTCTCTCAGGGAAATTACCCTTTATTGGCTGAAGCATTTTTGCAAGTAGTATCGGAGCCAGAGGGTTGTGAGAAAGGGGGACACTTTTTGTTTTTGAAAGATGGGCTTCTTTATAGGCTAGATACCACTGTGGAAAGTCTGGTAAAAACCCAGTTGGTGGTCCCTAAGAGTCACAAGCAGGTGGTCCTGGAGATTGCCCATTCACATCTAATGGGAAGCCATTTTCGGGCAATCCAAGACTCGGGCACATTTTACAAATACATTCTACTGGCCCGGAATTTACACTGACATTAAAACCTTCATTTGAGCCTGCGTAGTCTGTCAGAAAACTAGCAAACATATGCCACCACCAGTCCCCTTAAATCTATTACCAATAATTGAAGTTTTCCCGGATTGGTATGGATATTGTGGGACTCCTGGAAGCTTCTAAGCCGGGGAATAAATATATTCTAGTTATTGTAGATTATGCCACGCGTTATCCCGAGGCCTTCGCACTGAGAGCTAACGTGGCGCAACAGATCCTGAAACACCTACTCCCTTTCTTCTCTCGAGTGGGGTTTCTGAAGTATACATTGACGGATCAGTATTCTACTTTCATGAGCTAGCTAGTGGGAGAAGTTAGAACTATTGCACATCGCCTCTCTTAGAACATCAGTTTAACATCCCCAAACAGATGGCATAGTGGAGAGAATTAATAAGACTCTTAAAACAATGCTCCGAAAATGAGTTAAACAAGATGGAAAAAACTGGGATCAAATGATACCCTAAGCCTTTTTTGCGAATTTGGAAAACCTGTCAGGCCTCAACAGGATTTTCCCTGTTTGAAAAACTTTATGGACAAGAACCCAGGGATGTCCAAGGTATGTTAAGGAAACCTGGGAAGAAAGAGAGGGAGCTCCATTTCCCCTCTCCTAGACTGCAAATAGGTGAAAAGAACACATGACGGCTGTAATGTCTTTGGTACAGGCTCTCATGGTTAAGGCACAAGAACAACAAAAGACATCCTATGATAAAAAGGTTGCTCTGAGATCCTTTTCAGTAGGTCAAAAGGTACTGTTGTGTTGCATATTTTGGAGAATAAACTTGTGTCCATGTGGCATGGAGCATACGAAGTAATGGAGCAAACAGGTCCATGTAATTATAAAGTCTCACAATCAGACCACCGCCTTAAAACACATATCTATCACATAAATGTACTAAAGGAATGAAGGAAAATCCCACAGAGTCTCTAGCCATAATCTTATTCTGTCTCTTGCCAGAAGATACCGAAAGCAAGGCCCTAATTTCATTCAACCTTAATAATGATCAGCAACAAGATGTATTTGAGCTTATAAGGTAGTATACTGATGTGTTTCGAGAGGAACCTGGGAGATTGAAGGATATTTATCAGCATATCCGCACTCCCATAGGTAAAGTGGTACTCCTGAAACCGTATTGGTTACCTAAGTGTCACGATCCATGCCCCTGACCCCCTCAGGTATAACAGCCCCCTGGCTAGCCCTTCAAACTGGCCCCAAGGGCCTTAAAACTCCATCAGAAACATACATGGAGTCAGTCCTGGCGCCTTTGGCGCCAGGCTCATTATCGGATAAAGCAATACCAGTTTTGGACCTTAATCCAACATGGAGGCCTATTACACAGCTCAGTTCTTTAGAACCAAGCCATGCGGTCTAGTGTTTTGGGTATGGCTGAGCCTGGAACTACTTGGCCTGGAACTACTTTACCTGGTCTATTTAAACCACACCCATACAGCAGAACACGCTTCGAGTTATTCTGCACTCCTGCAGCGTAACGTTCACTGTGTCCAGCTCCTGCTCATCTGCTTCTCCGGCGGCCCGATCCTGAAGCCCTAGATCCGGATTCCATTTATAACCAGGAAGAACAAGAACAGCATTAGCAAGCAAGAACACTTACCTGTGAAGTAACCAGCCTTAAATCCATCCTGCGCTCCACTTACCTCACCCATCTCCGGAGTTCGCCGCAACCTGCAAAGGTAAAGAAACAAGGACAGCATTATAACAATTCTTACCTGGATAAGCAGCGAGTCCTGGCAGCACCCTGCGCTTCTCTTACCTCGCCCATCTCTGGGTCTCACCGCAACCTGCAAGGGAGAAGGAACAAGGTCAGCATTAACAAAGCACTTTCCTGGGCAAGCAGTGATTCAATCGCTCATCACTCCGGAACATCACTGCAACCTGTACAAAGAAGAGAAGAGAACACAGGTTAGCAATTAACACAAATAAACAGCGCAGCACTACACGCATTAATAACTCACATGGTCTTCGCCATCAGTGCAGTAATTCTGAGATCGCAACCATCCCTGTGAAAACAAAAAGAGACATTGTTAGGGAACAGCGTAGTGGAGCAAGATGCCGAGAAGACAGAGAAAATAGAGGGAAAGAGACAGAATAAAGACGGAAAAGACATTATAACTCACCTGGAAGACAGCAAGCAGAGTCGGAGCCACAGCTGGTCTGGACCTGACATAAGGGCACACAGACCAGTAAAGCAACTAGGTCCATGGAACGCCCGCACCAACCACGCGCCCCTGCACAAAGACGCAGGGCAGAGAGTTCAACGCACAAAAATCGGAAGTGAGCAATAACCCCAAGGTAGGGGATTTGGACCAGAGGGAGGTGGGAGTCCACCCATCAAAGAACCAGCATCTTAACCCTCCATTCTCCTGTTATAGGCGCTACCCAATGTCTGGCACATAACCAAGCAGAGAGGGGTCCAGGATAGCACTTAGACCTCCATCCAGTATCGTGTGGCGCCCCCGTGGATATCAGGTGAGCGTAACACTAAGGCTAGAAAAGAAACCATCATTCAGGAAGTTAAAACTATGCTAGAGGCTAACATGATTAAACCTTCTAATAGCCCTTGGTCCTCTCCCATCGTGTTGGTGGATAAACCTGATGGCAGTTGGAGATTCTGTACAGATTTTCGTAAATTAAATGCCATCTCTGCCTTTGACGCTTACCCAATTCCCTGTATTGATGATCTGATAGATCAGCTGGGTAATGCTGTCTACCTTTCAACTCTCAATCTCACAAAGGGGTATTGGCAAGTTCCTTTGCATGGGCCTGATAAAAAGAAATCTGATTTTGCCACCCCCATAGGGTTGTTTCAGTTTAAAGTCCTGCCCTTTGGGCTACATGGTGCTCCCACAACCTTCCAGAGACTTATTGTCATGCATGCTGGACATAGTACCCCTGGACCTGGAACAACATCTTCACGCAGAACGAGTTATGCTCATAGAACTGCTAGACGGTTCTATTCTAAATGGAGATTGTTTGATGCACTGCCGGGAAAACGACATCTGCATTATTCACGTCGTTAAATTCACGTGATTTAGGTTAGTCACGTGTGTTTTGGCAGTACGTTCATAAGCAGCGTGAATACGTCGCTCGCCGCTTCTGATTGAACCATTATGGCGTTTGGTAGCTGAAACCCTTGATCTGCGTCCTCGCATTTGCTTCAGTTACTTCGTTGGCTTCTTCGGCGTGTTTCCTTCCACACACAAATTCCTGGAGCTGCTGTCTGGAAGTCACAGCTTGGCCGCACTGCCTGCGTGCTCTTCAGTCACATGTATTCTGACACGCGGGTTCCTGATTTCTTCGCATGCTGCTTTCCTGTCTAAGTGAACTCTATTTGCGTGTAAACCTGCACGCTGGCTTTTCCCTCACGCTTGCAAGAGCGGCTGTCCCAGCCGCGTGAACTCTGTTGCATGTAAACCTGCACGCGGGCTTTTTCCTCACGCTTGCAAGAACGGCTGTCCCGGCCGCGTGAACTCTGTCGCGTGTAGCCTGCACGCGGGCCTTTGAACTCTATTGAACGTGTAATTCCATACGCATACTATTCTTTGCTTTGGAGTGAATCCCTGGCACCTGTGAGGAGATATCAGGGGGACTCAGTTCATCTTATTTCTGTTTCTACGTGGGAAAGGAAGTATTTCTTTTGAAGGTGATTTATTGTGCACAGTACTTTGGACGCTATCCTGTGGTGCACCAACCCAGTATCTAGCGTGAGCCTCGTGCCGTTCGGGATAAGTCTCCCTTACTAACCTTCCCTTCCTTTTCGTTGTTTCAACTCCTGGATTTCTTCAGAGATGTGGTGAAGACTTCAGTTCTAAGTCCACAGGTTAGTGTTATTAACTAGTGATATTGCTGTTCTGTAGTCAGTTGATTTGGGACAATTTCTTATGATACTTTATTTATCCTAGGCTGACTTCCTATAAAGCTCCCACGCCCTTTCCAGTGATCCCTCTCTCTGCCTTTTTTTATCAGGCAGAGAGTGGTCTCATTTGGAAGGTCTAATTTGACTTCACTACTATCAAGTTGTGTGAATAAGGATCCGGAAGAGCCCTACCAATTGTATCCTTTTTGGTTACCGTATCCTTTTCAAAAGATACCTTGGTGATTTATGACAGAATCAGAAGCCATGGAGGGTACGGATCCTTTAATTGTCTTGACTCAGTTAATCACCGATTTGAGAAAGGAAATGATTACGGCACAGGACATATTACGGCATCACATGGATGTTATGCAAGACGCCATTCATGCCAGTCCTCAGGGAGCACAGGCTCCAGTGGCCACTGCATCTGGATCTGGGACATCGGCACCATCACAAGAGACTCTTAAAGTAGTTATGCCAACACAGTTTCCTTTGGCTCCCCCGGGAAGGTTCACAGGTGATCCTAAAACCTATAGAACCTTTGTCAATCAGTGCCGACTCCATTTTCTGTGCAGGCCTAACTCGTTTCCCGATTTAACTACAAAAGCAGCATTCGTGCTTTCTCATTTGGGGGGTACAGCTGCTGCTTGGGCTAATCCTTTATTGGAATCAAACAGTCCCTTGCTGTACGATTGCAATGATCTTCTGGCTGCTATGAGTAAGGTCTTTGATATGCGTTACGCCACTCAAGCCACAGATCTGGAGTTGCTAAGTCTACAACAAGGTAGTCAAACTCTGTTGGCTTACATAGCCAGATTCAATCAATTAACAACCGAAACCCAATGGCCGAAAGACAAGAAAACGGCTGTTTTTTACAAGGGTCTTTCAGAAGAGCTAAAAGACGCCTTGTCTACGGTCCCTGTGGTTCCTACATGGTTCACAGAATTCCTCAATTTGATTCTACAAATCGATGCTTGAAGAAATGCTCGCAAAGGGGAGAGAAAACCTTTTTTGCAAACACTGGTTCGCCCAGAGGCACCGGCAGCCTCCTCGAGTGACCCTGAACCAATGCAGATTGGTGCCGTGAGAGGCCGGTTATCTAACGCAGAGAGAGAGAAATGGAGGAAAAACAATTTATGCATGTACTGCGGTTCATCTGAGCATTTACTGGCGGCATGTCCCAAGAAACCAGGTAAGCGTTCGGGAAACGCCAAAACTCGACAGTAGCAGGAGTCCCTGTGTCGAGTACTACATCGGACTCCCATACCATTCCAGCATGCGCACCTATAATTGTTGAGGTGACGTTGCGTTTTGCTGACCAAGAATTAGTTTCCAGGGCTATGGTTGATTCCGGAGCCACAAAAAATTACATTGATATTACGTACGCTAAGAAATGTTCTATACCCCTGGTAAACAAGAACAAACCTGAAACAGTTAATACTGTAGATGGGTCAGTCTTGATTTCAGGTATGGTAACCCAGGAGACTGTACCTATTCGGATGACTTTATCAAATGGTCATTCAGAGGAAATGATTTTTAATGTCATTGCGGCTCCGCAGTACAAACTATTGCTTGGTCTTGCCTGGTTGACTCTTCATAATCCAACCATTGACTGGGTTACAGGTTTGATCCAATATCCTTCCAGTTATTGCAATGAACATTGCTTTGCCATTCAGCAGGTGTCAACCAAATCACATATTTTGGCCTCTATGGAGGGTGGTTCCACTATCAATGTGGTACATCAGATCGGTACACCTATACCAAGTGAATACACGGAATATGCTGATGTTTTTGACAAAGGCCAGGCAGAACAGCTGCCTCCACATAGACAGTATGATTGTCCGATTTAACTAATTCCTGGGGCTAAAATCCCTACTGGTCGTGTCTACTCTGTAACTCCCAAAGAAGATGTTGTCCTGAAAGAATACATCGATAAAGATCTTGATATGGGAGTCATACGGCCATCCCAATTGCCTGCTGCCTCCCTATTATTCTTTGTTCCAAAGAAAGAGGGAGATCTAAGGCCTGTATTGATTACAGAGCTCTTAAAGACATCACCATAAAGAACCAGTACCCTTTACCATTGATAAATGTTTTGTTAGATCAGCTAGGTACTTCTATGTACTTTTCTAAATTGGATTTACGAGGAGCCTACAATCTGGTTCGCATTCGTGAGGGCGACGAATGGAAGACCGCTTTCAAGACGCGGTACGGCCTTTATGAATATATGGTGATGCCCTTTGGCCTCTGTAAAGCTCTCGCCACATTTCAGTTTTTCACGAACGATATCTTCAGGGACATGATGGATCAATTTGTGGTGATCTACTTGGATGGCATATTGATATATTCATCATCTTTCCAAGAACATGTTAAACATGTGTCTGCTGTCCTACAAAGGCTCAGAGAGAACAAACTTTTTGTTAAAGCCGAGAAATGTGTCTTTCATACACAAGAAGTTGAATTCCTGGGTTACGACATTACCAATCATGGTGTTCGAATGAGCCGTTCCAAAGTGAAGGCCATATTGAATTGACCCATTCCACATAATGTCAAGTCGCTACAGTCATTCCTAGGTTTTGCAAATTTTTATCGCAGATTTATTTGTTCTTTCTCCAAAACAGTAGCCCCCTTGACTGCGTTAACTAGTTCCAAAGTATCATTCTGTTGGAACCAGAATCCCCAAGCCTCTTTTGAGATGTTAAAGGAAGCATTTACTGCTGCACCCGTACTTCAACATTCTGATCCTGATTGTCAGTTTATCGTGGAAGGGGATGCTTCCAGTGTCGCTATAGGGGCTATACTATCACAAGTTTGTGCAGAAACCAAGGAAGAGCATCCAGTTGCTTTTTTCTCCCGTAAGCTAACTTCATACGAACAGAACTATACCGTTACTGAGCGGGAATTGCTTGCGATCAAGGATGCTTTCCGAGAATGGCGATATCATCTTCTTGGGCCCAAACATCAGGTGTTGGTGTACTCTGATCATCGGAATCTTCAGGCATTCAAAACTATGAAATGCCTTACGGCTCGACAGGCCAGATGGCATGTGTTTTTTGCTCAATACAATTTCCAGATTACTTATCGCCCTGCCAGACAACATGTCAAATCGGATGCTTTATCCCGCATCGGTGAGGAGTTGAAGGAAGAACCACCGGTGTAAAATACATTGTTGGCAGACCATGTGATATGTAGTTGTTCTGCACAACCTTCCCTAAAATGTGAATTACAGGAATGGGTGAAACAAAATCCCAGATTGGTTCAGGAATTGAATCTAGACATACACAACGGTTTGCCTTTCACACAAGGGGTGCTTTATCTACCAAAAGTTACCACCCGGAACATGGCTCTCAGTTGGGGACACGATTCCTTGATGGCAGCCCATCCTGGACAGAAGAAGACTCTAGAGCTGCTCAAAAGATGGTGTTGGTGGCCTTCCATAACACGAGATGTTATAGATTATGTTTCAACATGTTCGGTATTCATCCAATGCAAAAACACTCCCGGCAAACCCGTGGGTTTAATAGCATCTTTACCTGTTCCTCACAAACCATGGGAGATGATATCGATGGATTTTGTGGTAGAACTCCCAAGAAATAATGGTTACAATACCATATGGGTGGTGGTGGACTACTTTACGAAATTGGCTTTTTTGTTCCCTGTATTGGGTTACCAACAGCTGCTGTCCTAGCTGACCTATTCATCCGGCATATATTCCGTTTTTTTGGTCTACCTTCAGTGATAATTACCGACAGGGGCTCTCAATTTGCATCACGTTTTTGGAGAGCAGTAACCTCTGCATTACTAATTGATGACAGGATGTCTAGTTCGTATCACCCCCAAATGGACAAACAGACTGAGAGGGTCAATAGCACTATGGAACAATACCTGCAGTGTTTGTGTCTGCAGTTCCAGGAGACTGGGTCAATGTCCTGCCGGCAGCGGAATTTGCCTACAATAATTCCTACCATAGTGCCATAGGTACTTCACCTTTCTATGCTCTGTATGGGCAACACCCCCGATCCATTCCTTTGGATTCCGGTTTGTCTATGGATACTCCTACAGCAGTTCGTAATGTCAGAGATCTAAAGAGTCTACAGACGAAGGTGAAACAGCAATTGGAGCAGGGTAAAAAACGAGATAAGTTCTATGCTGATGCTCATCGAGTCCCTGCACCAGTTTACAAAGCAGGCATGAAAGTATGGCTGTCTACTAAGAACTTGAGGATAGCTAGTAAAAAGAAACTGTTGCCTAAATACATTGGGCCATATGAAGTGATCAACGTGATTAACTCGGCTGCTGTCTGTCTGGCATTGCCAAAACGATGGCGAGTGCATCCAGTATTTCACGTGTCACTCATCAAACTATGCTCCGATGCTACTAGATTGCCTATGCGGCCTGTTGCTGTTTCTGTGAAAAGTTCGGTCGAATTCGAGGTACAAGAAATACTGGATACGAGACTAGAACTGGTAGGCCGTATTATTTGGTGGACTGGAAAGGCTATTGTCCCGAAGATAGGTCCTGGGAACCTCTTTCCAATATCCATGCTCCTGCTTTATTAATAAAATTCCATTTGAAAAGGGGAGAGGCTGCTCCTTTGGGGGGTGGCACTGTCATGAATGCTGGACATAGTACCCCTGGACCTGGAACAACATCTTCACGCAGAACGAGTTATGCTCATAGAACTGCTAGACCGTTCTATTCTAAATGGAGATTGTTTGATGCACTGCCGGGAAAACGACGTCTGCATTATTCACGTCGTTAAATTCACGTGATTTAGGTTAGTCTCGTGTGTTTTGGCAGTACGTTCATAAGCAGCGTGAATACGTCGCTCGCTGCTTCTGATTGAACCATTATGGCGTTTGGTAGCTGAAACCCTTGATCTGCGTCCTCGCATTTGCTTCAGTTACTTCGTTGGCTTCTTTGGCGTGTTTCCTTCCACACGCGAATTCCTGTAGCTGCTGTCTGGAAGTCACAGGTTGGCCGCACTGTCTGCGTGCTCTTCAGTCGCGTGTATTCTGACACGCGGGTTCCTGATTTCTTCGCATGCTGCTTTCCTGTCTAAGTGAACTCTATTCGCGTGTAAACCTGCACGCAGGCTTTTTCCTCACGCTTGCAAGAGCGGCTGTCTCGGCCGCGTGAACTCTGTCGCGTGTAAACCTGCACGTGGGCTTTTTCCTCACGCTTGCAAGAGCGGCTGTCCCGGCCGCGTGAACTCTGTCTTGTGTAAACCTGCACATGGGCTTTTTCCTCACGCTTGCAAGAGCGGCTGTCCTGGCTGCGTGAACTCTGTCGCGTGTAAACCTACATGCAGGCTTTTTCCTCTCGCTTGCAAGAACGGCTGTCCCGGCCGCGTGAACTCTGTCGCGTGTATCCTGCACACAGGCTTTTGAACTCTGTTGAACGTGTAATTCCACACGCATACTATTCTTTGCTTTGGAGTGAATCCCTGGCACCTGTGAGGAGATAACAGGTGGACTCAGTTCATTTTATTTCTGTTTCTACCTGGGAAAGGAAGTATTTCTTTTGAAGGTGATTGTGCACAGTACTTTGGTCGCTATCCTGTGGTGCACCAACCCGGTATCTAGTGTGAGCCTCGTGCCGTTCGGGATAAGTCTCCCTTACTAACCTTCCCTTCCTTTTCGTTGTTTCAACTCCTGGATTTCTTCAGAGACTTGGTGAAGACTTCAGTTCTAAGCCCACAGGTTAGTGTTATTAACTAGTGATATTGCTGTTCTGTAGTCAGTTGATTTGGGACAATTTCTTATGATACTTTATTTATCCTAGGCTGACTTCCTATAAAGCTCCCACGCCCTTTCCAGTGATCCCTCTCTCTGCCTGTTTCATCGGTCAGAGAGTGGTATCATTTGGAAGGTCTAATTTGACTTCACTACTATCAAGTTGTGTGAATAAGGATCCGGAAGAGCCCTACCAATTGTATCCTTTTTGGTTACTGTATCCTTTTCAAAAGATACCTTGGTGATTTATGAAACTTATGGATACAATCTTACAACCTGTAGGGAAGGCATGGTATCACAAGTAGGACACTTACACAATGGATACAATTTGTAAAACCTTTATTGAAAATGTTGGGTTCGGAGAAACTCCTATTTTGCCCTACAACTAAGATGGAAGTAGGTAGGCCATCAAACGATAAACAAAACAGTCTTAGTGGAGTCTGTCAAATCAAAATGGCCTCTGCTGACAAAAACCTAATGCCTGCCCTGCCCTATCTCTTGTACAAAAAGTGTAAAAATGAGAAATGTATACAAAGGAAAAATCAGTGTTCAAAAGAATAAAGGTAGTTGAACCAGCTCTCCTCCTCACATTGAACCTCACGGAGTAAGGCTGTCCTGTAGGCAGAATGACACACCCTGGCTCGGTTTCTAACACTCTAAGCAGTTCCAAACATGGACTGAGACCCGCCTGGCCTTCCACGTTAAAGTCTCTTTCTTGACTTTCAAAATTGTATTCCAACGTAAAGTTCACAAACGTCCTCCTCTGCTGGGCTCAGACATTACAGCACACAGTTCTTGTAAGTTCAGACCTCTCACCTCTCACATCACAGTTCAACACAAACTTGCCGACACCCTCTGGTTTCTCACAAAACGCACTCAGAATTTTGCAGAGCTTATATAGATGACATTGTAATACACAGCAGGTCATGGAACGATCATGTGTACCACCTCTATACCATCATGAGAGTATTAAGCAGGGTTGACCGCTAATCCTAGAAAGTGTAAGCTAGGTCAGTTTGCAATAAAATATTTGGGGTTCTTTGTGGGTAATGGCACGGTCCAACCTCAACAGGAGAAAGTAAGAGCCATCCTTGATATGCTAGATAGATCTAAGGGCCTTTTTAGGATTAATCAGGTACTATTGCAGGTTTATTTCAAATGTCTTGATGAAAACAGCCAGACTAACAGACAAATTGAAAAATGCCGAGCCCCAAAAGCTCAGATGGCAAGAAGAGGATGAAATCTGTTATTCAACTCTGAAACAGGCCTTATGCCAGAGTCCTGTTCTGAACGCGGCAGATTTCTCCAAACAATTCATCCTCTAGACCGATGCTTCCATGGGACTAGCGGCTGTTCTGTCACAAAACTATGATGGATTTGAACACTCAACTCTCTACATCAGCAGAAAGCTATTTCCCAGAGAGAAAAATGGTTCAGTTATTGAGTTAGAGACATTGGCAATCAATTGGACCATAATTCATCTAAAGTATTACCTCTTAGGTCGCATGTTTCGCTTAATAAAAGAATACTCGCCACTAGTTTGGATTAGTCAGAGAAAAGAGTCCAGCCCTCAAGTAATGCAGTGGTTCTTGGAGCTCCAGCCATATGGCTTCATAGTTAAACAACGGTAATGCACAGAGCAAGGTAACGTGGACTTCCTCTCCCGTTTTCCCTGTGAAGCACCTTGGTCCAACCCGCATTGGGGAAGGGTATATGAGAAGCCTGCGGGTATTTTCACTCTTACTCCTCTTGTTCCTGACCCTAGGCATGGAGAAGCAAGAGAGGCTAATCTGGCTGGAGGGTCCTTGAGGATTGGGAATGAGGTACCCTCTGGCGAGACATGTTATCACCCTTTTCCTATTGATGACCAACCTAACCCTCCCCGAACTTCATGGGCTATTAAAAGCCAGTTCCCTCATTTCTCCACATATGTCATGTGAGAAACCTGAGGGTGTTCTCACTTGTAGACCCTGGGAATCCTTTGTTCAGGTGGCCAGGGGAGGACCATCATGCTTGGATCACGACCCTGGAGGCGGACAAGCGAGGTGGGATCATCTGGGCAGGGGATCCTTGGAGACTGGGGAGGGAACAACCTTGGGTGAGACATGGTATCCCCCCTTTTCCGTGTTTAAAGAGGAGACAGAGCTATAATGTAGATGCCACACATATAAAGGACTCCCAGAGTAGGGGAACCACAAAGGGACCAGTCGTGGTTAAAATGATAAACATCAGATTTAATAGAATTAAGACCTAAAAAGTGATTAAATAGTGCGGTCCACAATACATACAATTCATAAACATTTTAACACACAGCAAACAATCGTTACGTGACAAGCTAGGATTAGCTGATTGACAGTGTATCAAAACATGGACACACTCAACATCAGGAGGTACGTTTTACAAATAGTGCAACGTACCCTACAGTAATTAGAATTAGTATGTCAACAAATTGGTGACTCTGGTGACAGTACAGAGTATTAGCTCGACATGTTTCAGTTCCTACAGTTATTATGGAACATTCATCAGGAGGTATACAGGTGACCACGTAACCAAGACAACATTCAAAAGAAAAATAATGACATTTGGGGTATTCGTAGCATCTGCAGAGTAAAAGACAAAAAAAGCGCAAAACATAAGCTTAAAATTAGCCATTATTGTTGCATGTTCAAAATACATGAACCAAGGTATCTAAATAGAGGGGAATAAATACCTCCACTGATGCCTGTGGGTGCTCTCTACTCGAAAAGTAGTAGCCGGGAAGTACCGAAGGTCGTCCCTACCTAGGATATAGAAAAAACATCCACATGAGCGCTGAGTAGTAGCTCACTACAAAAGCAGGATCTGTGCTAGGGCTTAGCAACTAGTGAGACTAGTGTAGCATGAAAAACCATATGAAGAGGAGTCTGGGTGAAGGAAGCCCAGTGCTGAGAGCCGAAACGAAATATCCACAGTGTGCCCCATATATTGCCAGAAGCTACGATAAAGTGGGTGACTACAACCTAAAGAGGTTATTCTTGGCATAGTCTCTAGTCTCGTGTGACCCCAGTAACAAGATACCCCAGTGTGGAGGGATCTCAAAAACCGAGAGGCGAGGTGACCAAGGTATGTAGCTACACAGAACAGAGCGTACCGTCCATAGAAGGCGGCTAGTGACACTCAACAGTAAACAACTGATCATCAGGCAATACCTTCGATTTGGTAGTAAGAGCGTCGGTCGTGACCGAATCCAGCGGATGGCCCCAGGATATGAGCCTGCTACCAGCGCTAATGCTGTGTAGTCCGTACGGAGGGCGCCGTCTGCTACGGAGGCAGCAATGCAGCAGGACAGGACGACCGATGCTCGAATGGTAGTCACGGAAATCCAGTAGTCCTACAACTATGTCGGGTGAGAAAAGAGATGCAGAACAATGTGGTTCGTCACGGCAGCCATCATGGCATGGCTCAAACCGAACAAGGAATTGATAATAAACCACTGGGAAAGGATAAGTACTGAAACAAGCTAACAAAGGAGACACAAAAGCTGTGACAATAGGATCTGTACTCCTCGTGTAGATCAGGAACCATATAAAACGTAAATTTTTTTTTTTTTTTTTTTTTAAATTGAAACGTAAAAAAGGTGTATTTACTCGCTAGAAACAGTAAAGGAAAGCAATTAAATCGTCCTGCCGGCCTGTAGGGGGATAAAGGTAGACAGTATGCCTTACAGGTGTAAAAGACATAGGCCCTCATTACGACCCTGGCGGAAAGTGACTGACCGGACCGCCACAGCGTAAATAGCGTTTCCGCCATTGCACGAAGGAGCAAATTGCGGCCCATTCCGACCCATCGGGCACGAGCACCACGGCATGGCGGAAGTGCAAAGTCCGCGATGGCGGAAATGACCCCAAAACGGCCCACACCGCCGCCGTACGGCGCCCTAGGTGCAATACCGCCACCCATCACAGCGGGCACCGCAGAGTGCGCCTACCGGAAAGTACGGTGACCGGAAATATACGGAAACGGAAGTTAAAACATGGGCCCGGAACGGGAAACATCCCGCCGTGCACCCATAAAACCACTAAAACCACACAACCACTAAAATCACTACCCTGAGACACACCCCAACCCGTCATCCACCCTAGCGAAACCAAGAAAAATGGGAAAAGTAGCGAAGAAAGCGTGCGACCGCAAACGGCAGGTCCACTTCTCCCGTGAGGAACTCACCGTGCTAACAGAGACCCTCCAGGAGAATGCCGCCGCCGTCTTCTCCACGCAAATGACCAGGACGGCACTTGCCAACAAGAAGGCCATATGGGCTCTGGTGGCACAGCGGGTAAGCGCGGTGGGGAACGCACCCCGCAACCCACAGCAATGCAGAAAGCGGTGGGACGACCTGCGGATACGCGTCCGCAGCATACTCTCTGCCAACCGCAACATTGCCACAGCCACCGGGGGAGGTCCTGAATCACCCATCAAGTTGACCCCCTGGGAAGAAATCTGTGCCTCCACCATCGGAATGGAGAGCATAGAGGGAGTCGGAGGGATGGAGAAAGGAGTGCAGACATCAGAAGAATCAGGTAGGTGGCCCAGATAAAACAATGCTAAATCCACAATGTCCAATCATGTGAAGTACCATGTGTCCACATAGTGCAACAGAAACACATGTCCAGGAGAACGTCCACACACATCGCCCTGATAGTGCACCTTAAAACCACAATAAATACATAAATAATTAAAAACCCCTAAAACACCCACCACACGTCCAGCAGGCACACCCTAACTGCAGGCTGCCAAACAACTGCACCCTCACCCCACACACAAATAAAAGCACCTCCAAGGCACCGACCCAAATCACCCTCATGTACCACCCCAATGCATGTGATACAATGCCATTCCAATACCCACAGACCCATTAATAACCCTCGCCCTCCTTTACTCCACCACAGGCTCCGATCCAAACGACGAGCATCAGGACACCCCTACCAGCACACCTGCAAAGAGGGCCAAGACCAACGGCCAAAGACCCTCCACCTCAGCTGCACGCATCAAGACACGGCAGCAGCACAAATCAGGTGGCAGCACAGAGGGGGGAACATCAACAGGCACCCCAGCAGCCAGCATGCCCACAACACCACCACCACAGGTCCCCCCAACGGATGGCACAGAAGGCACTGCCTCTGGTGGCAGCAGCACCATAGGTGACACCCCATTGATGGCAGCATGCTCCGACACAGAAGACGGGGATGTCGAAGTCAGATCCATCCATGACCTGTCCCATTCCCCCTGTCTGTCCCATCCCGTACAACATGAGGATACCACGCAGGGGCACCCACAAGACGACGACTGGCCATCCCCCCCAAGCCCTGTGGCAAGGCAACATGAGGTCAACAGCCCCTCTGTGACACCCCCGCAAATGGCCATGGCCCAGCAGAGGCAACAGTCCCTCGACCAGTTAATCGTGCAACAGCAGCAACTGGCCACGCTCCTCAAGGACCATGCCGATGAATGTGGGGGCACTAAGGCAGACATAGAAACATCAACTGAGACACTCAGGGCACAAATGGAGAGTAGCACCGAGAGCCTGAGAGTCCAAATGGAGAGTAGCACCGAGAGCCTGAGAGTCCAAATGGAGAGAAGCACCGAGAGCCTGAGGGGGGAACTGCATGCGACGTCCAAAGACGTATGTGCCGAACTTGCCGCAGTGCGCCGTGTGCTCACTGAGCTCTCACAAACCCTTAGGGACATGCATGGACGTGAGCAGGCAGAGACGTCATCCGTTGCAAGTTCCGTCCAGGGCAGCCCCCAACGTAGATCTGGGAGGAACCTGCGCTCCACAGGCAGGGGTGCCGCTGATACCCGCAGAGGGGGCTTGCAATAGCGACAGCCCACTGACAATGAGCTTCTTTGGACACTGGTGTTCGGGGGGGAGGTAGGAGGGTGGAGGGAGTGTGTTGGGCTCACTTGGGTGGCGGGTCGATAGGGTGTTCTACATGATATCACATATGCCATAAACAGTGCACGATCAACCAATGAGATGTGTGGACAATGATCTTTGTGTACTAGGCCATCATAGGCGTACAGTCCATATTGTGCATGTACCAGACACACACAGTGCCACGAGTCCCGTGTCCATGTATCAGCCACCAGGCGTGAGTGCTAGAAGCATGCATCAATGAGATGCTGACGAATGTCACGGCCCTCCGGTGCCTCGCAGACTCCTTGAGGTGCTGCCACATCCCCACCCTCATCATGACCATCATCAGGTGCTTGCAGTTCAGCGTCAGGGGGCATGGGCACATTTCTACGTACGCACATGTTGTGGAGCATGACACATGCCATGACCATCTTTGCAACCTTCTCATGGCGGTACAGGAGTGCCCCGCCAGACCTGCTGAGGCAGCGGAAACGAGTCTTCAGTAGGCCGAATGCCTGTTCAATGACTACACGGGTACGTGAGTGGGCATGGTTGTAGTCCTCCTCATGCTGGTCCTGTGGGTTCCGGACTGGTGTGAGGAGCCATCTCTTCAGTGGATACCCAGCATCACCTGTATGTGGACGAGAAACGTATGATGTGGAATGCCATTGCTACGTACGCACCCCCCCCCCTCCTGGCAGTTCATTGCCGCATCACATACCCCACATCATCATGCATGAAATGAGACTCACCGAGTAGCCAGGATCTGTTCCCTGCGTGTCGCTCCATGTAGCGTGGTATAGTAGAGTTCCTCAAGACCATAGAATCATGGGTTGATCCAGGGAATCTGGCACAACAATGTGTAATGATCCTGTTGGAGTCACACACCATTTGTACATTCAGGGAATGAAATTGTTTTCGGTTGCGGTACTGGGCCTCCATGGCATGTGGAACGACCAATTCCACATGGGTGCAGTCGATGGCACCAATGCAACCCGGTATGCCGGCAAGTGCATGGAATCCCACTTTTGTGTTGGTAATTTCCTGCTCCGAGCGTGGTAGAGAGATGTAGTCGTCTGCGTGCTGCAGGAGGGCATCGAGCACTTGCAATAGTGTCCGTGAGAACAGTGGCTGTGAAATGCCATGCAACTGTCCGACTGTGTGCTGGTAGGTGCCTGTGGCCAGGAAGTGTAGTACAGACACCACCTTCAGTAGGGGTGGGATGGCGGTTGGGCTATCTATCATGCTGACAAGGTCAGCCTGTGTCATGTCCACGATGGCGGCTATGGTGTCCCGGTCCAAACGGTAGAGGGTGTGGATCTGCTCATCAGTGAGGTTGAACGGATGTGCTCGGAGGTGTGGGATTGCGGGCTGCCTGCGTGGTGGTAGTGGCTGTGCTGGCGGCCCTTGCTGGCCCTGCCTTGCCCTCCTCCTCCTCCTGCGTCTACTCCGTGCGGCCGGTTGTAGTTGGTGTTCGTCTTCTTCTTGGAGTTGGAGCACTTGCAGTGCTATCAGGTCCCCCAGGGCCAACATCGCGAGTCCTGCCGGTAGCATTTCGGAGTGGGTGTGGTTGTGGGAGGAGACTGGGTGTGCAATTTATGTGTTTTCAGGCTGTATGGCCTCCACCTGTGGTGATTCATTCCACCTGTGCAAGCTGCTCTCCCCTTTGGCCGAGCACGTCCCGCACACAACGCTGCAATGTGACGCATGGCATCTTGCTCTTGCATTCATGTATTTGTACCCGATGGCCGTGTAACATTTGTTGATATGTACATTCGGCTATGGTCCCATTGTTTCACATACAATCTTTGCAGTCGCGAACAGACTTGTGATGGGTCAGTGGGACGTAGTACTCGAGTAACGGTGGGCCCTCATGCATCACTGTACCGAGTTGCAACGACGGGCGGGGCGTCCCATTCGTGGGTGAAGGCAGTTGCCATTTTCACACACAGCCGCACTCGATGGATTAATTAGTGATTTCAAACGGCCACAGATGCCTCTTCGACGTGATGTTGCAAATGAGGAATTCGAAGGCCGGCGCTTTCGGTTTTCAGCTAGCGCCGGGGAGATGCCCACAGGTCTGACTGCAAATATAACGTTCTTTTGTTCGATGTCCTTGAGACAGGGGCCATGGCGAGGAAGCAATGATTGATATGAATAGTTTTGGATGCGCAATAGTGACGTGGGCGATGAGGCCGGACGTTCCCAAATACATGTAACTTCACAACACTGGAATTACGGGCTGGGGCACTGTGGATTTTGCAGGCTGCATAACGCACAGACTCAATGGAAAGTTCGAATGTTTTGTGAGTAAATATTCAGGCGTTTTTATAACAGGATGAGGGAATGATGAATGGATGCATGGGCAGGTGATTTGATACAGGGTTTGCCATGTACAGGGCTTCTTGGAATCTATCCGCCTCCCCTGCGCTATGTGATGCAGGGCTGCCATAGTGGGACCATCGTCTATCTGGCCTTGTTGAGCCCTCCCTGTCTCGACGCGCCTTCAGACACTTGTGTCCATGCACGTTAACATTCCCATCTGATGGAATCTGTTCTGACAGACGCATGCACAGGTACACTCGTTTGTGATGGTGTTTACACCTCGATATAGATAGTTATGAGTCGCTAGTGGTTTCGGGGTGGTGATGATCCTTTGGAGTGGGCTAGCATGCATATGACTGTGGATTTAGTGTGATCATTGAAGTGAGTTGTTCGAATGTAGTTCTGATGGCCATTCTGTTCTTTTTCTTTTCTTTTGGTTGACAGGTATCTCCTCCCCTTTTGCCACTGCCATCTGTATGCCACTCCTGCAGATGGCGTTTACTCCCGACACCTGCTGCTTCGTGTTAATCAGTGGAGCAGCATTACGATCTTATGGGACGATCGCCAATGGGCCACATGCCCTTACGCAGTACTAGTGGCTCGGAGCAACATTTCGGCCTTTCAGCTGGACTAGTGCCTCCCCATTGGGACGGCCCTGCGGGTCTGTGCGCTTCCATGTTGCCTTTTCGTACGTGAATGTGGCTCTGTGTACCATGATGGAACAGGGCGTCACACAAGTAGTAGCTGGTCATTCCTTGCGGATGCAGCCCACAATGGTGATATGTGTTTTGGAGTTCATGGACTAATGGCTGTATGGGCTTTGTGATTTAGTTGTGCATTAAATTTCTATTCTGATATGGGCCGTGTAGCGTTCTTCTTTGCGAGTGATGTGGCATATTCCTATTTGGGGAGCGATGTATTGTGAGGAGATCTGCATTGGGTTCCAGCTTCGGAGTTTAGTCGCGTGGTACTGTGCTGGGCGCGTTTGCCTACGGAGCCCAGTGAGGTCAGGGATGGGGGCTGCCAATGTGACTGTTTGCATGTTGTCATGCTCAGGGGCGGGGGAATGGGTTTTGTGTAACAGATGCCGGTCAGCCAGGTGGACTGGTGGCATGTTGTGATTTTCGGAATATTGCTGGTCACAGGTGCCTGTGTTTGCGTGCGTTTCGGGGGGGGGACTGTGGTCATGTCCATTGGAATGGCTTCTGTATTCGTGCCATCTGTGCCCTGCAGCTCCCATTGGCCCCTCTTGTGTTTCTTTTGTTCGTTGGCATGCATGGGTGACTTGTACATTTCACTGGTTGCATTGTGACTTCATTGCACCTACGGGGAGTTGTACTTTGTGGGCAGGGAGCGGTGTACAGGCACTCAGTGGGGCCGTTTACGGTTGATTCGCGATGCCGTACTTCTCACCATGGCGGATTGGTGCTTTCCGCCATGCTTGATGGCGTTAGGTACATGTCCGCTAGGGTCGGAATTTGCGTACCCTTGCGCCATGGTGGTATTTACGGTTTGGCATGGCGCGCGCGCGCGTACTTGGTGCAGTTAGCGTTGGCGTTCACTACGGTGTCGCTAATGGCTTCGTACTTTGCGGTGACGGGTCATAGTCGCACCGAGCGGTATTCGATGGCGGTATTGCATTTCCGCCATCGTTTTTCGGATTCCGCCAGGGTCGTAATGAGGGCCATAGTAGGGAGGACAGCGAGTGTCACGAACACAAGTTCCACTCTGCTAGACTACAAACTAAGTAGCACACAGAATACACAAACCGATGGTAAGGAATCAGGTGAGTGTGAGCGATTAGATGTTATACCATTCAATAGAGTCATTAAGACCCCTGATGTCACTCTGCAGAGTATATATCATCTTTTGTTCCATATGAAGCAATTTTTTCTCCCGGGTGGCATAATTAGATCCTTTAAGTGATAACAGTATTGTCCATTTGAAATCCTCGTGATGATGCTTCAGAAGGTTGAAATGTTTCACCATGGGGGCATTTTCAGTTCTGTTCTTGAGACAGCTCCGGTGTTCCATGATACGAGTTTTGGCTTTGCGGGTTGTTTTCCCTACATAGTGCAGTCCACATTTACAAGTGATCAGGTACACCACAAATTCAGTGTTACAATTAGTCAGATTTTTCTGTGTCCAGAGCTTTGAGAGGCCAACATCTACATTTTTAGTTATAGAGGTCAGTTTACAGACCCCGCACGAGCCACAAGGATAGTGACCGGTAGGTTCAGGTAGACCCCATAGGGTGGTTAATCTGGGTTCCTGGGTAGAAATAGATTTAAGTTTGCTGTTGCTAACCCTGTTGCCTATCGTCGTGCTCCTTTTATAAGCAAAAATCGGCACTTTCATAGTAGGAGAGGTAGTTTGAAAGATTTTCCAATTCTTCTTGATGATGTTGGTGATATTAAAGCTCTGGTTAGAAAAGGTATTCACACATACAATACGATCATCTTTAGGTTTAACTGGTTTTGGTTCCAATAGTGCTTCTCGATTGTTGTTGAAAGCCCTTTTGGCTGATTTTTTCACCAATTTTTTAGGGTACCCTCTCTGTCTCAGTTTTTTCACGAGAATGTTAGCCTCAGCCTCGTATATTTCTTTAGTAGAACTATTCCTTTTAAGGCGTAGAAACTGGCCAAAGGGAAGGTTATCACGAAGATGTTTAATGTGATGGCTGGAGTAATCCAGAAGGGAATTTTTATCGGTGGGTTTATGATAAGGCTTAATTTTCAGGACTCCATTAGTTGCAAAAATGGTTAGGTCAAGAAAATGAGTGGACTCATTGCTAGACGTCATTGTGAACTGTAGGTGAGGATTTAGGTTGTTAAGCCAGTTGAAAAAATTGTTAGCTTCAGTCAGAGTGCCTCTCCATATGAGCAAGATGTCGTCAATGTAAAGACTCCAATTCACGATGTTATTACTGTAGGGATTGAGGTTGCTATAGATGTTACTTTTCTCAAAGGTCTCTACGTACAAGTTAGCAACACTCGGAGCCATAGTGGCGCCCATAGCGGTCCCTTCAATTTGTTGGAAAATCTTGCCGTTGAACTCAAAGTAGTTGCGTTTTAACGCCAGTTCAACGCACCAAAGGATAAACGAGGTGGGGACCGGATCATTATCAACGCGGCCCAGAAGTATTTCTTCAATCGCATCAAGGGATGCTTGTTGGGGAATATTGGTGTAGAGGGATACGATGTCAAAACCCAGTAGCAACTGGGTATTTGTATCGAAGGCCAAGTTTTCGTGACTGTTAATAACATCTCGAGAGTCTTTTAAATAGGATAGCATTTTTTGCACAAATCCTTTCAAATAATTGTCCGCAAAAGTAGAGAGGGGTTCAAGAACAGAGTTAATCCCTGCCACAATGGGTCGTTCTGGAGGGTTAACCAAGGTTTTATGTACCTTGGGTAAGGTGTAGAACGTGGGGATGCTTGGTTTTTTATTGATGAGGAAATCAGCCTCTTGTTTCGAGATCCACTCTCGGTCTTTTGCTTTGGAAACTTTATCTGTAACGAGTGCCATGAGTTCGGGTGTCGGGTCCAGAGTGAGAGGACGATAATAGTGGTTATCACTAAATTGTCTTTCGCATTCCGTAATGTAATCGGTGCGATTAAGAACCACAATACCTCCACCTTTATCCGCTTTCTTGATGACAATTTGAGAGTTTTTGGACAGGGAGTCGAGTGCTTGAAGTTCTGAGTTAGAGAAATGATGGAAAGGTCTCGAAGGTTTATTTTCCAGGGCTTTTATTTCTGCGATCACTTTCTTTTCAAAGACCAGCGATTCAGGAGAGAAACTCTGAAAGGAAGGGTAGAAGGTGGAAGGTTTACGGAGTCCCGTACAGTTAGAAGGTCCTTCCGAGGTATTAACGGTGTCAGCAGAGAAGAATTCTTTCAGGTGGATTTTCCTCATTAGTTTTTTGAAATCAATTAAAAATTCAAAAGGATCATGTAGTTTAGTCATCACGAATCCCAAACCTTTATTGAGGAATTGTTGTTCTATATCTGTGAGAGTATAATCGGATAGATTAATCAAAAGTTATTCCCGCTTCTGGTTTGTTTTGTTCCGTCGTCCCAACTGCTTCTGTTTGGGGCCTGGTATAAAAAACGGTCCTGATTACCTCTTCTTCCTCCATTATTTTGTCGTCGAGATGGTTGACCTCTTCCTCTTCGGTTGGGAGTCTTCTTCCCAGAGGAGGTTCCTTCACCTGCATCGTCAGGGTCACTACTATCATGACTGGTACTGTATGAGGTGTTACGAAACCGGACTCGTCTATTATATCTAGTTGGACCATTAGTTTGTAAGGTTTTGTTGATGTAATCTTCTTTAACATAAGGAAAAGCTCTCTCATGCGAGATTCGGGCCAAATCTTTTTTCATACGTTGGATTCTTTCGTTGGTGTTTATGCTTTTAAATTCCTTCATCTCTTTCTCAATTTCTTCAAGGCGTCTCTTATAATTGTCCAGAGGTAATAGTTTCTTTATATTTTCTTCAATTTTCAGAAGTTCGATTTCAATTTTAGTAGATGTTTCTTTGGCTGTGTCTATGATCAAAATTAACCAATCACGGCCACAGCGATTAGCTATATAGCTCCATTGTACTCGAAACTTCTCGTTATCAAGAAAAAGTCTAGATTCATTCTGGACTGTCAGTCCTTGTGGTAATGCTTTGTTCTTGAGGTATTCGAGCATAATTGCTCCATGGAGTTCAGTCCTCGTGAGTCTTTTCTTTAGCTGTATGAGTTCATTCCATTCATCTTTATCTTTCATCACATCCACCGTGGCTTTGTGGTTCAGAATAGAAATAGCTTTCATAAGGGCTGCAGCATAATCATCGCTGTAGGCTAATATCCTGTCGTCTGCCATCATGAAGGTAGATGGAAGTACAGGGTTGAAAAGAAATTTTTTATATAGTGAAATGGTAGAAGAGAAGTTCTCAGAAGGGTGCTAAGCAAAGGCACAATCTCCAACCCACTTATAGGTAGTTTCCTGTGACTAATCAGCCACTATGAACAACTTAAATAGGGAGGAAGCCCGGTATACGGTTGACTGGAATAGGTTAGCAACGTATACTCTGTCTAAGTCCGGGAGGACAAAGATCCGTGTTTAAAGAGGAGACAGAGCTATAATGTAGATGCCACACATATAAAGGACTCCCAGAGTAGGGGAACCACAAAGGGACCAGTCGTGGTTAAAATGATAAACATCAGATTTAATAGAATTAAGACCTAAAAAGTGATTAAATAGTGCGGTCCACAATACATACAATTCATAAACATTTTAACACACAGCAAACAATCGTTACGTGACAAGCTAGGATTAGCTGATTGACAGTGTATCAAAACATGGACACACTCAACATCAGGAGGTACGTTTTACAAATAGTGCAACGTACCCTACAGTAATTAGAATTAGTATGTCAACAAATTGGTGACTCTGGTGACAGTACAGAGTATTAGCTCGACATGTTTCAGTTCCTACAGTTATTATGGAACATTCATCAGGAGGTATACAGGTGACCACGTAACCAAGACAACATTCAAAAGAAAAATAATGACATTTGGGGTATTCGTAGCATCTGCAGAGTAAAAGACAAAAAAAGCGCAAAACATAAGCTTAAAATTAGCCATTATTGTTGCATGGAAAGGAGCAGGTAATGTTTTGGAGGCCTCTGACCCCTGCACCCCGTTGCAAAGTGTGTGAGTGGGGTGGTTGAGTGGGGACAGAGAGAGCAGGAGTGGGTGGGTGGGGGTAGGGAGAGCAGGGGTGGGGTGGGTGGCGGTAGAGACAGCAGAGGTGGGGTGGGTGGGTGGGGAGAGAGAGCTGGGAGTCTCTCAGGGACAGGAGGAGGCCCCCACCCAGCTGGGAAGCTGCACTGAGACCCGTAGAGCAGAACGGCCATCTCTCGACTCTGGCCGGTAAGTGGGAAAGCTGGAAAGCCGACTGGAGTGTAACCGCGAGGGAGAGAAGCATTGTTTAATGAGACTTTGTATCTATGTCAAGGGACATGGCTCAAAGGAGCCCAGTGTTGAACTGTCTGAGAATTCAAGAAATATAAATGAACAACGAAAGACTAAGAGCGAAAGTTGAAGTGGTCACGTGCCAAGGGAAATATTGGCACAGTTTCGAAAGTCTTCAAGAGTCTCTTTGTATTGTTTAAAAGTAACCTCATGGACAAGGGGCGCGGACTGTGATGGCCACGTGAAGCTGTGCTCCGCCGTCAACTGTGGGCATAGGAGCCTTCTTCCCACTGATTGAGCTGCCCACATTCTGTGGGAGACACCCACGGGACCTTGGGGGCACCGGAACAACTTGCGCATACTGGGCTTGAGCGAACAGAAAGGTGAGACAGCGGCGGATGTGGGGAGAAAGGTGGAAGGTCTAATCAATGCCCTCTTTCACGCTGAGGTAGGCAAGGTGGTCCAGCTGGAGAGGGCCCACAGAGGTGGCAGAGGACGAAGTGGTGGTCCGAGATCAATAGTTGTCCGCTTCCTCAGATACAGGGACAGGATGGAAGTCTTGGAGAGGGCGAAGTGCATGGGAACGGTGCAGTACGAGGGCGACTTGATTAAAGTATATCAGGATCTCTCAGGGCTCACTCTGGCACGCAAAAGAGATTGCCGCCCCCTCACTCAGTGGCTGACAGAAAGGGAGCTTCGATAACACTGGTCATACCCATTTGCTTTGTGCTTTGAGATAGGCGATACTGACTACCATATCACGAATGGCAAGGAGGCGCTGCAGGTACTACAGTCCTTGAGAGAGGCGGCACCAGACCCAGACAAGGATTTGGAAGTAAACAAGACCTGTACCAATGCTGAACGAAGAAAGGAACTCATGGTTAAGAAAAAGAAGCTGGGTGGAAGGTAGTACAAGAAACTGAATACCCCGCCTTCGAAGAAGTGACTGTGAAATGTTTTGCTTGAGAGGAGTGGAACCCTCATAAGATCGCAAATGTTGTTATAAAGGCGGGGGAGGAGAAAAAGTAATAGTTTGGTTAGACGGCGCTGCAGAGTTATCCTTGGTGGCCCATCGTATGGTGGGCATCTCTAGTTCATCTAGGAGCAGCGGGTAGGAAGGGAGGGATGGCGGGACTGGAGGGGGTGTGGGGAGCGGGGCGCAATGGGGCGGTTCGGGGTGCGGGGTGGGGCTGGGGCAATTGGGCAGTTCATACGTAATTCCAATGGAAGCACCAGGAGCTAAATTGAGAAGAACCAATAATGGTGAGCCGGGATGAGGACTGGCCGGCAGGTGGCAAGTGCAAGGGTAAGAGCAGACATCAGGTGTCAAGTGCTGGTAGTGGGACTGTAGGAGTACAGAAAGTGCCCAAGTGCAAGGGTTGCCAGGAAGGCAGTGCAGGTAAGCGACTGGCAGGGGAGGGGACCTGGGCCCAGGATCAGAGGGTGGCCAGGTAACCCATGTAGTTTCAGTATCAGGCAGGAAGTCCGCAGGGGAGAGGAGGAGAGAAAGCAGAAGCAAAGAGAAAGGTTTTGAGGTGTTTCCGGAACCGGAGATGATTCTCCTCAGGTTTCAGGGAGGCAGGGAGGCTGTTACAGAGGGAAGCCCCAGCTGAAGAAATTGATCTACCAACAACTCGGTGCTTGGAGAAGAGACTGACCCTGAGGGAGTTGGAGGCGGATGAGAGAGGGAAGGGGAGAACACTAGGGAAGGACACAGGGCAGGGTGCAAGCAGACGAGACGATACAGCGAGCAGCGAGACAGTTGAGCAATTGGACAAAATGACGACACTCAGAATTAAAGGACTATCACAATGCAAAGTTTTAAAAACAGGAGAAAAAAACCCACCTAAGTTTGGGAGTCCAGAAAAGAGGGAGACAGGCCTAGGTTTTACAATGCAATTTAAAATAGTGATACGATGCACATGTTTAAAACAGGAGAAAAACACACCTAAGTTGGAGGGTCTGCTAGGTGGACAGGGGTAAGCAGGGAAGCCTGCGGGACTAACCTGGAATGATGACTGGCAACTGGCGTCCCCTAGGGACACCTGCAGACACAACCAGGAGCCGCCTATATGGGAGCCGCCCTTTGCCTTGGAGCCCTTAGCCATGGGGGCTGCCAGGTAGGGGCTGCCCTGGTAACGCCGGTAATGAGGAGGGGGCAAACCAATCAGGGTGGTGGGAAGGCTGGAAGGTGGGAGGGGGAGGGGACCAACAAAGAAGGACACAGAAGGGGGGAGGGGGTAGGGGAACAAAAGCAACGGGAAAAAAATTAAATAAAATAAAGTCAATCAAGGCCCATGAAGGGTCACACGTACCGTTAGGTAGCCTGCAGTTACCCGCTCAGCCAGGCTAGAATGGCAAGCTTGCTGTGCTGCAGGACAACCTGCTTCCTCACACGAGGCAATGCGGACAATCAGGGCGGTGGGAGGGCTGGAAGGCAGGAGGGAGGGAGGGGACCAACAAAGAAGAACGCAGAAGTGGAGAGGGGGCAGAGGGACACAAGCAATGGGGAAAAAATGAAACAAAATAAAGTCAATCAAGGCCCATGAAGGGTCACACGTACTGTTAGGTAGCCTGCAGTCACCCGCTCAAGCCAGATGGTAGGGCCCTGCTAGTCTCGGGCACACTAGAGGGGGTGCAGGTTATGTTGGCCACCATTTACTGCCTGGACCAATGGCAGGTCCTATTCTTTCAAGATACGCTGGTGGAAATACAGTGGCAGGCGGGTAGGCTACTGCTCAAGGGAGGTGATTTCAACTTTTGGACTGATCCAGCGGTGGATAGAAGTGGGGGTGATGGTGTGACAGGGGTGGGGGGCCTGCAAGCGGGGAGTGGTTTCCGCAATCTCTTGGCAAGGGAAGGCATGCTGGATGTCTGGAGGGAGCTCCTCCCCAACACCAGGGGATATTCTTTTTTCTCCCCCGTCCATGGTACGAGAACGAGGATAGACTACTGGTGTATTCAGAGGCTGCACATGGACAGGGTAGTTAGTTGGGACCTCACCCCCATTAGCTGGACAGATCACGACATAGTTACAATGGGAATCTTCATGGTGAGCCTACGAACGAGAGACTCCCTTTGGAAGGGCAATGACATGCTGCTAAAGGACAAGGTATTTGTCGAGGAGATGAGGAAAGCGGTGGGGGAATTTTTCCTCCTCAATGACACGGGAGAGGTTGTCCCTTGTAACGTCTGGGAGGCGGCACGGCGGCATGGAGAGGGCTGTTGATTGGGGAAGGGGCAAGCAAGAATTAGGGAGCTTGAGGCCAAGGGACAGGGTGGGGAAGGGGCTGCCCAGGCAAGGTTGGCGCAGGCCAGGACAAAGAGGCAGGAGCTAAGGGAGCTGGAAGTGGGCAAGGTGGTGCACGGGTTGCAGTCCCTTCAGCAACGCTATTACAAAAATGGGGATAAAGCAGACACCATGTTGGCGTCGAGACTTGGGGGCCAATGGGCAGACCGGTGGGTGGAGGGAATTGAGGATGCTTCGGGGAGGCTCCACTCAACCACGACAGGTGTATTGGACGAATTTGTCAGGTTTTATGAGAAGTTATATGAGAACGACACAGTGATGGCAGACAGCCAGGTGGGCCAGTACTTGCAGGGAATCCCTCTTCTGAGTTAGGCTAGGGGAGAGATAGAAGAGCGGGAGGGACCCATTCGGGGAGAGTAGGTGTGAAGGCGATCTGGGGGATGAAAATAGGGAAGGCACCTGTGGATGATGGATACACAGTGGACTTCTTTATTTTTTTCAAGACTATATTTATTGGTTTTTATACATACAAGCTTCCCATATGACATCAGACATCAAATGAGCTATTCAGAGTGTAGTTTTAACAGAAACAAAGAAAAATAAATAACAGAACCAAACAATAATTCTAGTCCCTAGGAGGGGTTAGACGGAGGGGGGAAGGGGGGGAAACAGGGAGATGGCAGTTTTCACATTATGCTTGGTTGGGGGACCTGATTCACGTCGGCATGCTTGGGTGAGCAGCTCTTCTGACAAGAGTTAGTAAGATAACTTTAGACCTTGAAATTTGTACAACTTTCAAGTTCACCTTTGACCCCGGGAATTCTCGCTTCTCTTTTGCTCTCTCCAGATCGTTCTTTAGTCTAGCTTCTCCATCCATCGAAGGGTCAGGGGTTGTCCTGCCACCCCATGGGAACTGCTGCATATAATCCAGGAAGGGAGCCCAGATCTGGTAGAATTTTTTTCTGTTACCGAACTGGAGAGCTGTGATTTTTTCTGCCACCGCTATGTCCCAGCACTTGGACTACCACATTGAGATTGCCGGGCCCTCTGGGTTTTTCCACAGTCTGGCTATTGATATCTTCGCTGCTGTTAAGAGGTGTGAGCATAAGTCAGCCAGGCGGCCTGTCAGTGGGAATTGGCCCTAGCCTGTCGCCCCCAGCAGGACAATTCCTGGGTCCCACGGGATTGTGAGGCCCGTGATTAGTCTGATTTGTTCAAGAATGCTTTTCTAGAATTGTGCTGCCTTGGGACATGACCATAGGAGGTGGAATAGCGTGCCCTTGTCTGCACATCCTCTCCAGCACTGCGCAGGAATCGTAGGGTTACATTTATTGAGTATCTCCAGCGTTCGGTACCACCTGTAGCACACCTTGAATGCCTCTTCTTTATTAGCTATACATTTAGAGCTTTTGTGCACCCGGGTCCAGATGCGGCTCCACTCCTCAGGTTCAATGTCTCTGCCTATGTCCTTTTCCCACTTCATCATTTAGGCCTCTTTTTTGCTTGGGTCTGTCCTGTCGAGTAACTTGTATAGGGTGGATCTTTTCCCCTTCGGGAGGTTTGTTGTGAGTGTTCTCTCTAGGGCTGTCAGTTCTCTGCTTCCGGTTTGCCTTATTACTTCGCTTGACAGCCAATGTCTGAGTTGTGCATACCGGAACCTCTCCGTCTCTGGAACTTGGAATTTGGCTTTACAGGCTACGAAGTTCAATGGTTCCCTATTCTCAAAGAAGTCTGATGATTTTCAGTCTTCCGTCCTTCCACTTACTAAAGCCGTTTGGAGAGATGCCTAGAGCGAAGTCTGGGTTGTCCCAGATGGGGGTGAACGGACCTATAGTGGTTCTGCAATTCCCTTGGCGAGCTACCCTCTTCCAACTCATTACTGTGTTTCTCGTTGCAGACAGGGAACCTGCGTTTGGGGGGGTCGCGGGGCCTTTTCGTGTGTGGCAGTGATTCTATTGGTATCTGGCACCAGTTTTCCTCCAGCGTTAACCATCGGCGTCGGTTGGTGCTTAGCTTCCATGCGAAGGTCTGCGAGAGCTGTGCCGCAAGGCAGTACCTGGTCATGTCTGGGACCCTGTGAGAAGGGGCCCGGAGTGGAGGGGATGACGGGAGGGGTAGCAGGACTCCGCGGGATCGCGGCAATGGGCCGCGAGACAGAAAACGCAGCCCCGTCCCACCCGTTCTCCCCGGGACTCTACAGGATCGCGGCAACGGGCCGCGACATGAAAGGAGCGGCCCCCTCCCGCCCAGCCTTACCTGAACCCGCCAAGGGTAACGCTGCGGCTTGCAGCCCGGGAGACGGGTTGGTGACGGCGAACCCGCGGGAGACACTGCCAGTCACGGAGAGCCGGCCCACACGGCCCGCCGAGCGTCTCTCCCCAACAGGAAGGGAGAGAAGGGAGAGACGGCTTGCTCAGCGGGGCGGTCCGCTCTGGAACGGCCACAGAAATAAACACACATGGCGAGAGGGAGAGACTTCAAAAGGGGGGAGGGACTCACGGGATGGAGTTGCCTGGGAGCGGGACTCTTCTGGCAGGCAGCAGAATCAGCCACTCTGGGAAACCACGGCAGCCTTTAAAGGAGGCGGGACATGGCAATACCAGCCAATGAGAAGTCTGATTGACAGGGAAGCTTTCCATTGGGGGGGAAGAAAGTCACTCACATAATATTAAAGCCCGGGAACTAATCCAGCGTTTGTTGTTGATTTTCCTAGTCATACGAAGAGGACGAGGAGAGAAGGAACAACTGGTGGGCCTATCCGGACAACAAGGAGACTTAGGAGGGCTTAAATCCTGTACCTGGAAGACTGCCTAAGAGTGGAGTAACTCTCAAGGAGTTCATGGACTATATTTTCATTAGTTTAAAATCACATGAATAAAGTATAATTTCAGCAACCCAAACCTGGTCCGGGTCTTGATTTCTACAGACCCCTAGGCCAGACACCGTGAAACCTCGGAGCATGATGCACCTCAGTATTCACGCTTTCTTTCCTTCCCATACGTATTTTAGGATTTTTACCTGCAACTTTTGGATGGCTTTCTTCTGGATAGTTACTGGGAGGGCTAAGCAATGATAGAGCAGTCTTGGGATTGGGTTCATCTTCAAAGCTGTGATCCTTCCGAACCATGATATTTCTTGCTTCTGCCATCGAGCCAAGTCGAATAAGTACTCTGTGAACAGGGGGCAGAATTTTATTTTGTATATTCTTTCCGTTTTGGCTGGCAGCTGGACCCCCAGGTAACCGAACTGCGATTTTGCCCATGGAATCGGCTAGCTGGCTTCCAGCAATTTCCTGAGCTTCTTCTGCACGTTGATGCTCATTGCTGCTGACTTTGTGAAGTTTTTTTTTTAAACTTTGGTTTTTATTAGCATTTTGTGAAACAAGAAACAGAAAAAAGAATATTACAATAACCCGATCCCCCCCTTTCGTAACCCACCCAGCTCCCCCCCCCATGTCCAATCTGAACATAACAACCGTAAAGAGACCAAACTTTCACATCTTTTCCTAGGTCTTTGAAGCACCGCGGCATGTGACAAACTCAGTTGCTGGCTTGAGGCCGACGTCGCCCCAGGTTGTGGGGACCCCCCATCGGGTGTCATCCTTCTCAGTGAGAATCACACCCCGACCATCCGGGGGCACGATCCCGAAACTAATGGACATCCCATCCCCATGTCTGCTGGATCCCATACCAGTCAGCGAGGAATGAGCATGAATCATTGTTCACCAAGGCAGTCAATTTGTCCATCAAGAACATGTTCTTAAGTTTTTTCATCCAATCTTCCTTAGAAGGTGTTTCCGGGCTCTTCCACCTCTGGGCCAGGGCCACTCTGCCCGCTCTCAACATGGTTTCCCACATTCTGGGGTACCGGTGCAATTCCGCTTCCTCCGGGGGGAGGCCCAGCAGCATGGTCAGCAGGTTGAGGGGCAGAGGGTCCTCCGTTACCTCCGCTATCCAATCTCTCACTGATTCCCAGTAGGTCTGCACCTTCGGGCATAGCCACCACATGTGACCTCTAGTCCCTACCTGGCCACAGCCCCTCGGGCATTCTAGTGATACCCCTGTGAACATTTTCGAGAGTTTTGCCGGGTCCCTGTGCCACCCCTGCAGGATTTTAAAGTTGTGTTCCATGTCCGAGATGAAAAGATTTCCATGAAACGATATCTTGAAAATACAGACCACTCCAAAACCCACGGAAACCTCTCCTAGCCTGGAGGTCATGGGTGTTTAGGACTGTGTACATACTGGAGACCGCACCCTTTCTAGAGGTTGCTAAGTCAAGGAGTTTCTCGAAGGGAGTTAGTTGTCTTCGCAGATTTGAGCCCCATGCAGGGTCGTTGAGGATGTCCTTAAGACGGAGGTATTCGAAAATGGAGAGGGTCCCGCCTCCCAGTCCCTCCCGGAGGTCCTCATAACTCAAGAATTCTCCCTCCCTGAACAGCTGGCCCGCCCATTCCAGTCCCGCATTAGACCAACGCTGAGATTGTCTAAACCCTCTGCTGCCCAGTTTCAGGGGGGCCCCCACAAGGAGGTCATAGGGGACGGCCAAGAAGAAAGATGGGATGTTCGGGGGCAATCCCTCCAGATGTCCCAGAGAACATCCAGGGTCGGGTGGGACAGTACTTGTTTCGGGATAGACCTACGAGGGGCCCACAGGAGGTCGCGGACTTTAAGAGGGTGGACATCCATGTCCTCCAAATATGACCAATATGTCCGCAAGCCTTCCTTCATGTGTTCTAGGAGGACCCGCAGTTGTGCTGCGTGATAATACAACTGGAAGTCTGGGAGACCAAATCCCCCCTCTTCCCTTGGAAGCGTCAGGGTGGCCCTTCCGACCCTCAGGGTTTTCCCCTGCCAAATAAAATCTCGAACCCCCTTGTGCAATTCTATGAAGGTTTGAGCGGGTACCCGGGTAGGGAGGGCTGTAAAGAGGTACAAAAGCCGGGGCAGTATATTCATTTTGACTGCCGTCATCCGACCATACCATGAGAGGATCATACCTCCCCATCTCCTCAGGTCAGAGGTGATCTCGGATAGCATGGGCTCGTAGTTGGAAGTCCCCAGCTCTGTTAAGTCCCTAGTGAGGAGGACACCCAGGTATTTTATGGTGTTCTTGCCCACAGCTATCCCGGGAAAACTGACCAGGGGGTCTAGTACCGGGTCTACTAGGCGCATCGGAAGGAGGACAGACTTAGCGGTGTTAATTTTCAGGCCTGAGAAACGCCCGAAAGAGCTGACCAGGGACAGGAGGGGAGGGATTGAAGAGCCCGGGTCCACCAGGTATGCCAGGATGTCATCGGCAAACAGGGAGAGCTTGAATTCCACTTCTCCCCTTCTAATACCCCTGATATCTGGGTGAGACCTAACCGCTATGGCCAAAGCCTCCATCGTGAGGACGTATAGCAGGGGGGAGAGAGGGCAGCCCTGTCTAGTCCCTTGGGTGAGAGGGAAGGATTCTGACAGCAATCCGTTCACCTGGACCCTTGCGGTAGGGGCTCTATAGAGGGCGGCAACCCAGCTCAGGATGTGTGTCCCAAAGCCCATTCGTTGGAGGAGGAGGGTCATGTTTCTCCACTCTACTCTGTCAAAAGCTTTTTCCGAATCCAGGGACAGGATGCATGCATCGAGATTTGAGTTTTGGGCGAAATGTACCAAGTCTATCGTTTTGCGGATATTATCCGATCCTTGTCTGCCCCTAATGAAACCCACCTGGTCCCCGTGGACTAGCTTCTGCATTATCCCCTCCATCCGCCTACCCACCACCTTGGCCAAGATTTTGACATCGATGTTGAGCAATGATATGGGCCGGTAGGACGAACATTCCCTCGGGTCTTTACCTTCCTTGGAAGGACCACTATGATGGCTCCCATCATGGTGTCGGGGAGAGTGCCCCCTTCCAAAGCCGAGTTGAAAACCTTTGCCAGGTAGGGAGACAGGGAGGACCGAAACCTCTTATAGAAATACACCGAAAAGCCGTCTTCCTCGGGGAGGTCCCCACCTTCATCCCGCTGATCGCCTTCTCCACCTCTTCCTCAGTCACCCTACCCTCCAGCCCCTCTGCCAGCTCCCGTGGAAGGGACGGTATCTGTATGGAGTTGAGAAACTCCTCAATCTGGGCGTCGCCACCGTCATATTCGGAGGCATATAGTGACTCGTAGTATTGACGGAAGGCTTTGCTTATATGGGGGGTGTCATAACCTAGTGTTCCCCCGTTGTCCCTCACCTCCCTCACCATCCTGCTTCTCTGGACCTCCCTCAATTTCCCGGCCAGGATCCTATCCGCTCTGTCCCCCTTCTCGTAGTATTTCTGTTTGACCATTTGGAGGCTCCTCTCCATTTTGTGGAGGAGTAGGTCCTTCAATTGGAACCTGTAATCCTCCAGGGTGGCCACGCGGTCTCGCTCTCGGGTCTGTACCGGGGAGCCCCCCAGTTGGAGACGCGCTATTTTTTCCCTCCGAATTCTCTCCTGGGTCTCCCTTTCCCTCTTCTGTCGGGAACCTATTTTTATGAGCACTCCTCTTAGGGTCGCCTTATAGGCGTCCCAGAGGGTGTGCGTGCCCACCTTCCCGTTGTCATTGAACTCAAAGAACTCTGTAATGGCATCCAGGACAGTCTGGGCATGTACCTCGTCCCTCAGAATGGCATCGTTACATCTCCAGCGTCCCCTCCGTTCCCTACACCAGTCCCCTGCCAGGGTGACCCTTACCAAGTCGTAGTCCGACCAGGGGACGGGGTCTATCCTGTAACCCGCTATGTGTGGTCGGAGTACCTCGTCCACGAGAATATAGTCTATCCTGGAGAAGGCTTTGTGGGTGGAGGAATAGTATGAGAAAGAGGGAGTCCCTGCTCGGGGGGTGGGTAGCGTGTCCACCAAGCTCAGGCCCTCATTTATCCTCTGAAAGCAGCGTGATGTGGCGTCTCCAGCGGGTCTGGGGTTTGATGCACCCACCCGTTGTCTATCTCTGGATGGGTCTAGGACCATATTGAAATCACCTCCCACCACCACTGGGCCCTAGACAAAAGTTTTCAGCCTTTCCCCTACTCCCTCCCAGAATTGGGCCCGGCCCTCGTTTGGGGCGTATACTACTGCCAAGGTTATGGGCGATCCCTGTAGGGAGCCTCGTACGAAGAGGTAGCGGCCTTTGGGGTCCCTGAGGATGGAGTCTTTCTCGAATCCCAACCCCCTAGCGATCAGAATTGCAACCCCTCTTTTCTTTCCTTTGTGGGATGCATAGAATATCTCCTCGATACCGCCCCCCGCAACCTGGGTTCTCTCCCCCTCGCCCAGTGTGTTTCCTGCACGAAGAGTAGGTCCAGTTTAGCCCTCCTAAACTCTCTGCTGATTAGGGATCTTTTCGTGGGGGTGTTCAGGCCCCGTACGTTCAGGGTTCCCACCCCTAGGGCCGGTCGGTCGTCAGCCATAGTCGCTGTCACCTTCCCCCTTGGTCACCGATGTCGCATGGTCGCTCCCTCCATGCTCACTGTGTTTTCTTGTTTGGACCTTTTTAAAATGTTTCCCCAACTTACCCCCCAACACATTCCCCGCCCTAAAATCCCCAACTTGTAAACAAACCCCCACCCCCCTCCCCGGCGTCCAGCCATGTAGTTCTTCCATTTCTGGATTTTTGGCTGGACCACCGATTACAAAGTGCGCTAACATGAGCTCCCCCCATCTCATCCCCCCCCGAACATCCCAGTTTGGGCATTCCTGAATGGTACTTCTCTCGGTTCCCACTGTTATGATCGCCCCTATGCCCCCTTATACTTGCAGTTCGAGGAGGTTCAGCAAGCAAAGCGTCCCCAGAGTCCTCCTGTTTTCTAGTCCTGATGATCTGCGTGGGGCGCTGGTGTCACCCCTCCGAGTTGGCATGGTCTTCCTCCATTGGTGTTGGTGGTGTGTTCAATTTCTTGAACTTCCTTGCGCCGGTTTTCCTTCTTCTGGAGTTGGGTGCCACTGCTGAGCGCCTCCGGACCCACTGGTCTGCTCCGGGGGGCGGGTACACCCACATAGTCTTGAATAGCGCCCTTAATGTCTTCTTCCGTTACCAGCGTTGTGCGTTGGCCTGAATATTCAAAGGATAGGGAGAAGGGATATCCCCATCTGTAACGAACGCCCTTCTCTTTCAGTTGTTGTGTCAGGGGGCGGCACATCCTTCGTTTAGCTAGGGTGTAAGCCGAGAGATATTGAAAAATTGAGATTTGTGCGCCATTATAAGTTATCGCCCCGCCTTCCTCGCAGCCTCCTGAACTTTGGCTTTCTCAGTGTAATAATGGAAACGGGCCAGAACCGATCTGGGGCTCCCCGACCTTCCCCCGGCCCTGTGCACCCGGTCGAACGTGGGTTCCGTAGTCATTTCCTCTGCAAACAGGAGGGTGATAATGTCTCTACCACTCGGGTCAACTCTATCTCCATCTCGCCCTCCGTCTCCGGGGTCCCAAAGAACCTTAGATTGTTCTGCCTCTCCCTATTTTCATAGTCGTCCATGATCCTGGCTCTCTCTTCATCCCTCTTTTCCAGAGCCGTAAGCCGTGTGTCGAATTGGACTTCCTGAGATGTAGAGGACGATTGATAATTTTCCACTTGTAGGACTCTATCCTCGATTTTGTCTACCCTTTGGTCCAATTTCTCGAACTTCTGGGCAATGTCGGATCTCATTTCTCTAATCTCCTGGAGGATGGAGGCAAAGCCTTTTTCCATCGTCATTGCGGGTTGGCCTGCGGATTCAGGGTGGGCCATGGTTCCGGAGACAGTGGGCCTCATTCCGAGTCGGGCGGTAAGGGTTAACGGTCACCGGTAACGAGACCGGTGCCGTTAAACCCTTACCACCCTATTCCGAGTTCCCTTTGCGGGTTGGAACTTAACACCTGCTTTTTGCAGGCGTTAAAAAACCACCCCGCAAAGGGACCTTGGAGCTAATTACGGCACCGTAATTTACGGTGCCGTAATTAGCACCTTCCCCATTCCCATTGAGCCCTATGGGGCAAAAATGGGAATGGGGAAGAGCCCATGGTGAATGGGGAATTACCGACCCCGCCAACCTTGGAATGGGGCGGTAATTCCGCCATTCACCATGGCGGAGTCGGAATGATAACGGCGTCAACCAAGGCGCTAATAGCGCCTTGGTTAACGCCAGGGTCGGAATGAGGCCCAGTGGCGATCTCGGTAGTGTTCTCTGTTTCTTGGAAGCAAAACGATTGTAGGACCTTCTTCCAGCTCATGGGGTGTTGCTGATCCCCTGCTACGGGGTCCGCTGCGGTCCGGGGGGCCGTTGGGAATGCCGTGCCACCCCGGGACCAGTCCGTAGTGCGTCGTGCCAGTGGGGTTTGTAGGCGATGGATTGTCCCCTGCGGGGGGTGGGGCAGCTCTCCGGGCAGGCACTCTCCCCGCCAACTGAGGACGGGGGCCTCTCACCTGGATCGCGGGCCGCCTGCGTGTTCAGGTTGGGCCGGGGGCCCGATGATGTGAGGGATGCCAAAGGTAGGTCACTTGAGCGGTGTGATCGTGGGGTCTCCCTTCAGGTCCTGAGTGCTTATTGCCCCCCAGCTGCGTGGTGCATTGTGTCCCAGTGGGGCCCTGGAGGTGTGCTGCACTGGCCCGGGGTCGTGTTGTTGTGGGTTTCTCCGGGGTGTGGGCTTTGGCCCTGCTGAATGGTGGGGTAGCCCCCCAGGCGGGCACACGCCCAACCTACCGTGGACGGGGGCCTCTCACCTGGGCTGCCTGCTCACTGCCCCCCTCAGGGCGGTGTCCCCGGGGTCCCCTGTCGTCCAGCGGGTTCTTGATCCGGGGCCCGGCCCTGGGGGCCTCCCCCTGCTGTGCCCACGGCCGTGGGAGTCTGCTCCGCCAGCTCTCTAGCCGGGGTTTCCCCTTCCTCCGGCCAGACCTCCCCGGGGGGCAAACGAGAGAGGGTCCCGGCAACACCAATCTTTGAGGGGTTGTCCCTGGGTGGGCACACGCCCCCCGACCTCAGGCAGGGAACTCGCACCCCGAGCAGGGGCCCCAGGGCCCACTGCGTCCTCTGTGTGCTTCGATGAGGGGGGCCGCCCCCTCACACCCCAGTAGATCCTGCTGAGTCCTGGGGGTCACTACCGGGCGGGCGCACGCCCCACCGGTCTCAGGTGGGGGCCACGCACCCGGGACGGCAGCCCCAGGACCCACGATGTCCACAAATCACTCCACGGAGGGGGAGGGGTATGTTGCTTGCCGCGGGAAGGAGGGCCGCGGGCCCATTCTGTATACACTGTTGGTGGGGGCCTTTTCGAGCACAGCCCTCTCCCCGTAGTGTGTGTCTCCAATGCTGGCGGGGGCCGGGGCCGAGACACGGCCAAAAACAAGGTTGAGGGGGCCCCTCCCACGCGGGCGACCAGCGGTACTATCTCTGGCCGTCGGGCGCCTCCCCGGGCCAGCAGGCGTGATGGTGGGGGGGCACCCGGACCCGGCACCGCCACTCCGTCCAATCCGGGGCCCTACCCGGGGGAATGCACCCCCCTCCCGGCCGGGTACGGGTCTCCGACGCTTCTCGCCTCCAACTCGGGGGAAGTGCAGAGAGGCCGCCGCCTCAGTTGGGCATGTTGGGCCCCCGTTCTGAAGGTTTTTCACGTGGGGGTTGGGGGGGGTGCCACGGCGCGGGGGGCCGTGCCTCTCCACGCAGGCCTCTCGATCCGGCAGGCCGCCGCCCCTCCCTGAGGCAGTTCAGGTCTCTCTCTGCCTTTCCGCCGCGGAAGGCCGCGGCTCCTGATCTTCGCCTCCCGAGGGTCCCCAGACATCGCTGTTTCACACAGTGGGGGTCCCGGGGGTTCACTGGTTGCGCCGGCTCCGGAGTGCACCGTTGGGGGTCTCAGGGGGGGCTCAGTCCCCGCTACAACCCGGCGTCAGCAGGAGCTCGGGAATCAGGCAGCCATTGTCTGTGCGCCCCCTGGTGGCCTCCGACTTTGTGAAGTTTACCCTAAATCCTGAGGCCTTACTGAATGCTTCTAGCTCTTGCCAGATTGCCTACCCTACATGGATTCTTCCGATCGGGTGATTGTCAGTAGTACATCGTCGGTGTATAGAGCTACTTTGCAAGACTCTCCTTTGACTTCGAGGTAATGTATTGCCGGGTTGTGGCGGGTTCTGCTGGCGAATGGCTCCATAGAGAGCGCAAATATGAGGGGGAATAGAGGGCATCCTTGTCTAGTGCCGCTCGTTATGTTTATTCTGTCCGATCTGGCCCCCTTCATTCTGAGTTGCGTGGAGGGGTGCTGGTAGTTGGATAATGTCCCTTTTACAAAGTTTGGGCTGAATCCATAGTGCTGTAGTGTTTCTCTTATGTAGCCCCAGTCTAGCATGTCAAAAGCTTTGTGAGCATCGAGTGACAGGACTACCAGTTCCAGCACCATCCTGTTTGCTGACTCGATTGTGTTTATGGTTCTTCTGATGTTGTCTTGTGTGCTGCGGCCTGGGATAAAACCCATTTGGTCCGGGTGAATTATATCTGGGAGGATCGGTGCTATTCTACTCACCAGGAGTTTCTTCAAACACCTTAGCATCGTTGTTTAGCCAGATGATAGGTCTGTATGATGAGCATTGATCGCGGTCTTTCCCTGGCTTTGGAATGAGGACCGTCAGCAATGGAGTGGTGGATAACAATGAGTTGAACAAGCTTGCTAGTTGGGGTGCCAGGATGTGGGCAAACCTCTTGTAGAAATGGGCTGTGTACCCATCTGGTTCCGTTGTCGTGTTTTTCAGGGAGTGAATGGTATCTCCTACTTCTTCCGCTGTGGTTGGGCATTCCAGGATTTCCAGTTGGGAGTCTGGTAGACCCTTTTGGGCAGTTGCCAAGTATTGCAGTTGCGCCGACTTGGCCGCTAGGAGTCCGGTCATGATTTCCTTGTGATGTTGCATCATTAGTTCAAGCTTCTCCGCCTTTGTATGACGTAGGCTTCCATTCCTGTCTTCTAGGCACTGGATGTTGTTCCGCAAGTGTAGCTTCTTCAGTTTGTGCACAAGGAGGCGATTTTCCTTGTTGCGGTTCAAGTAGTAGAATTGCTTGGTGTAGGCCAAGGCTCTGGCTGAGTGGTCCGCCAGATGCATTTCCAATTCTGTTTTTGCTCTTTTGAGTTCCCGGGCCTGTTGTTTTGGTTTGGTGCTTTTTGAAGCTACTCTGCACCACCGCAACCCTCTCCTCTAGTTTGTCTTGCTGCAGTTGATTTTGTCGCCTGTGCCTTGCCGTGCAGTTGATCGTTACCCCACAGATTACTGGTTTCATCACGTCCCAGATAATTGCCTTTGAGATATAGTTAGTTGGGTTCTCCTTAAAGTAGTCGGTGAGAGCTTCTGCTATTTCCGTCCTGATGGCAGCGCCCGCTAGGATCTGGTCTTGCAGTTTCCAGGGCCTTTGCGGGGGTTCCGGCATTCCCTGCACCCTCAGGCGCATGGTAACTGGGGCATGGTCTGATATGGCTCTGTGCACTATTTGTATGACCTCCACACAGGGGATGAGCTTGCTGGATGTCAGTAGTAGGTCAATCCTTGAGTGCCCTCTGTGGGCGTGTGAAAAGAATGTGTAATCTTTCCCTTCTTTGTTGGCTAGTCTCCATACATCGATGGTCTCGGTTTCCCTTAGAAATTCCGCCACGGCTAGTGCTTTGATGAAGTCTTCTCTGGTAAGAGAGTGCGTTTTATCCAGCTTCGAGTCTGGAGTTAAGTTAAAGTCCCCTCCAATTAGTAGGCGTCCCTTGGCGAAGGCTGCCACAACTGGTAGGAGGTTCCGGAGGAAGTGATCTTGTGCAATGTTCGGGCAGTAGAACGCTGCTAAGGTGATGGGCAGTTCGACCAGGAGACCTTTGAGTAGTAGATATCGCCCTTCCGGGTCTCTTTTGACTGTGACCTAAGTTAGTGGCAGGTCGCGGCTGAGATGTTGGGAACTCCTTTCTTTTCTGTCCCAAAGAGGCAAAGAAGCTTTTTGGGTAGCGGTGGAAGGGGACCCGCTCTTCATCAGTGGCTAGAAGGTGCGTTTCTTGTAGGCAGACAATGTCTGCTGCTAGTTGGGAGAGCCTACGCTCCACTGATTTTCTTTTGCCTGGGACGTTTAGGCCTTGCACATTCCAGGTCGTCATGGTGAGTTCCTTATCCTGGTAGGCCATTTAGGTTACCTGTAATTGCTTTTCGTAGTGTCTCTTCTGATGTTGCCCGTGCCTTGTGTTGTAGCTTGTCTCTCTGTAGATCCCAACCCCAACAAGGTAATTCCCCGCCTCTCCATATTGCCCCCCCCTGATCCCTCCCCACCCCTCCCCACCCAAACAGAGAACTGGTTTTCCGGTCCAGCCTTCAACCAACGGGGCATCCGGCCGGGCCAATGCTATCAACTCGGCTAGAGGCAACAGTGCCTCTTATAATTCCAGTGAAGCTTGTGGGTCTTCCGGTGTGTGGTGCTTGAGTTTCTTTAACTGCGTGTTTTACTACAAGGGTATTGTTGCTTCAGCCCCATAGGTCCTTTCTTGTGGGGCAAAGCCCTCTTGTTTGGTAGTATGGGGGACCTGTGGCACCCCCTGCTTTGCCTAATGTGGGCACCTGTGTTGCAGCCGTTTCCTGGTGGGTTTGGGTGATCGTGGATTGGGGCTCCATTGGGCTTTGCCCTGTCAGGGGCTCCCTCCTCAGCGATTGTTGGTCTTCTTGTTTTTGGACGGGGGGCTTCACACTCTGCAACGGCTCTCTACTCGGGACCAGGATCTGAGGGATTCCCGTTGTGCCCCTTCCGTATTGGGCGTTAATTTGTCGGATGCGTCCTCTTCGGCCTCCGGGTTCATAAAGCTTTCCACCTATCTTGGGGAGAGAATATGCTGGGGCTTTCCTTCCCATGTGATGGTTAGAGCTGTGGGGAAGCTCCAGCGATATGTAATCTTTCTCTCACAGAGCCATTCTGTCATTGGTTTTAGGGCCTTCCTCTTTGCTAGTGTAATTGCTGCCAAGTCTTGGTACAGGGATATTGCAGCGTCTCTGAAGTGTATGCAGGCTGGCTCCTGGCTTCCTGCATTATTTCTTCTTTGACTCTGTAGTTGTGCACTCATGCCAGAACATCTGGCCGAGAGGAGGCATTTTGCTTAGACTGTCCGTGTTCTACGCACTCTGTCAAGTTCTAGCGGGGTGTTGTCTGGGAGGGTTATGATGAAGCGGAACAGGTCATTGACATAGGTACCCAGTTCCTCATCGGAAATTGACCTTGGGATCCCCCTCAGACGGATGTTATTACACCTAGATCTATTTTCTGCATCCTCCTGTTTAGCTTATAGTGCGTCGCATCTGGCCTCGAACACTGTGACCCTGTCCGCCCCTTCCTCAATTTCAAAATTCTGTTAATAGAGTGTGGTTTCTATTTCTTCTGTTCTGGCCTAAATTCCCCCCACACGCTTATCCAGGGTTGAGATCTTGCTTTTCACCTCTTCAGTCCCCATCTGATATTCCTTGGTAATGGCTGATAGAAGTTCTTGTAGATCTGATTTTGTGACCGTTTGTGTTGTCTGTTCGGGCCAGCTTCTGGGTGGGTGCCTGACACCATACTTTTGCTGTGCTCCCCCTTTTTCGATTTCTCAGCCATGGCTATTGTTAGTAAGGCAGTGATGTCTGTCTGTTTGGTTGGCTTGAGGTTTCTGGAATTTATGTTCTCTTCGTTCTAGCTCCAGGGGGGGGCGCACCGAGCCATTGGTACCCTGACACTTGCTTTTGTGGTTCAGGTCACTGTGCCTACTATGCTTACTGTCTCTTCCCCTGTGGGTGTAGTTTTCAAGATGGTGGGACACACCCCTGCAGCAATTTTGACAGGTTGTGGTGAGACAGTGAGATTTTGGGGCACCTCTGTGCGCCGTGGGGGGTTTTGGTGCTTCCGGTATTCGTATGAGCTGTTGGCTCCGGCTACTCTAACGTTCGCTATTGGATCCCTGGGTGTAGATTGTGGTCTGTGATCCTTACAATGAGCCGAGGCCTGGTAGAGTCCTCCTGCGTTGTTAGGTCATTTGTTACACCATTTATGTAGTTGGGAGAGTTCTGCACAGCCACCCCATGGGCTTTTTCTTGGGGGGGGGGGTGCAATTTGCTCTGTGTTACGTCTGTCTTCCTCCTGGATATTCCGGCTGGCGCTGGCCATCCCTCGGTAGTGAAGTTCAGATGAATCAACGATGTTCGGAGGTGGGCAACTGCAGTCAGTTCGTGGGATGCCCTGTAGAGTGGCGAGGAGCACAGGTGCTTCTGTCTCGAGTGTCAGGTAACACGGTTCCCAGTGGAGTACAGCCTCTTTTATTAATTGCAGAGTTCAGGAACCGTTAGGCTGGATTGGGGAGTTTTACCCTCTAAGTCTTTCGTTGCATATAATTGCCCCACTGTGGTGGAGACTGCAGCTCAGTCTTCCGCTGTAGTGGGCAGATGTAAGTGCCCCAGTGATTTGTTGGAGGGGGGAGGCTTGTGAGACCGGCCCATGATCGGCGGGCTGATTGCATCCACTCAATAGTGCGGCAGGTGTCGCCTTACCTTCTGCAGAAACACTGGGTTGCGTGGTTGCTGGGCCCAGGCACAGAGGCCTCCACTTACAGTTGGGGGAGGCTGGTGTGAGGACCAGTCCGCCTGAGCCGGATCTCCGCACGGGCCCAAGAGCCTCCGGTTGCCGACAGGGGACTTTGTGAGTTGCTGGGGTGGCTTCTTGGCAAGGAGATGATCTCCTTGTGGGGGAGGCTTCTGCCTGTGGGAGATTTCACACTAATCCAGAGAGGCCCGGCTGGAACCATCCCGCCTTCTACGGTTATTCTAGGTGAGCTGTTCGTTAGTCCAGAATGGGGGCTGGCGCCTGGTCCCCCCGGCGAGTTAGTAGAGGCTTCCCAAGTTTACATCGGCTTCTGGCCTGGGGGAAGGTTGGCGGGGCACTTGGGCTGCTGGATCCAGAGAGGTTCTTGGCACTCACCCCCGGGGGTCTGAATCAGGCCACTGCGGTCCGAGCCGACACTTCCCTAGTCTTCCTGGCTTCTCGAGCGGGTGCAGATCGTCAGGGAGGGGGTCCGCAGACATACACCCTCTCCCATGGCTGTGCGTGGAGGGGAGGGAGAGTTCGAGTCTAGGGCACTGTTCTGACTTGAGTGTCGTGTAGACCGATGAGACCTCCGTCCCCAAGTGACGCACAGGGGAACAAAATAGAAACCCGCTGTGCGACCCTTGAGGCCACAGGTGAGAGATGTCTTCCCAGATCCACGGAGCCTCTGGAACACCGATGCTGCTGTCAAGAAGGAATGAGGTTAAGCACCAGGCAATCACAATACAGGCAGGTAAACAAAAGAATCTAAAGTGTCTTACCTATCGGGTGTAAGGGAGACCCAGGTAACCTAGTAGGGAGGTTCGAGGCTCAAAAAGATACAGCGGTCCCTGGAGTGGTAGAACCGCAGGTAAGCGTGGATACTGGTAGGCCACCTGTAAGATAGGGCTTGACTTGGGCGTAGAAGTACAGCAGGATATTCAGGGATGATCCAAAGACAAGTCGATATGCAGTCCAAAAATCCGGCAACAGGTAAACAGTTCCGAGCAAAGGTACAAAGGGGTGTCCAAGAGAGTCCAAGATAGAGTTCCGTGGTCGAGGTAGCAAGGAGCCAGTAAAAACGCCAAACAGGGTCCGAAGCCAGCTGAGAAGCAATGATCGTCCTGCCTCTCAGTTCTTTATACTGTGTGTACCTGGGTCATGTGACGTCTCTGGGCCATGTGACGTCCACCAAGATCACGTGAGGAACGCCACACTGTATCACGTGACCGACGTGATGACGTAACGCCGTCCCTTCTGCGATACATCCTCCAAGGCAGTTGCCAATGCAGGAAAGGTTGTAAACGAGCCCGTACACCAAAGAAGGTACGGTGTTTTCGGTTCTGTGGGTTCACCGAATCCCTTGAGCCTCGAAGCTGGGGTGGAGATGTTTGGGGAATGTGAGCAGTGTTCTGATGTGGGGAGGCCTGATGTGCTGAGGATCGCCTAACATAGCCCCTCCCCAACGGCCCACGACCCCGTGGGCAGGATGGATGGTCTAAATGGAAACGGGCTACCAAGCGAGGGGCGTTCAGGTCAGAGGTGGAAACCCATGAACGTTCCTCCGGGCCGTAACCCTTCCAATCTACCAGATACTGGATCCCTCCCCTAAACCACCTGGAGCCCAAAATGGCCGACACCTCGAAAACATCAGGAGAGGACAAGGACACCGGCGCAACAGGGGTACGAAGACGGACAGAGTCGGGACAAGGTTTGAGGAGGGAGACATGAAACACAGGATGGATGCGCCAAGAGCTGGGAAGCACTAGACGGAAAGCCACCGGATTAACAACCTTGGATATCACATAAGGACCGACAAAGCGAGGTAGCAACTTCCGACAACCCACTAGGCGAAGATGACGGGAAGACAACCAGACCCTGGAACCCACCACCAGAGGGGGAGCAGCCCGACGTTTGCCATCCACACGGGCCTTCATAGCAGCCTTTGCTTCAGTGAGATGAACCACTGTACTAGCGTGTAAGGCAGAAAGATCCCTAAGACATGTCGTGGCCGCAGGGTTCGCAGAATCAGAAGCATCAGGGACCGGCAAGACCTTGGGATGTTGGCCATAGAGGGCGTAAAAAGGAGAATAACCAGTGGCTGAATGAGCCGCATTATTATATGCGAACTCCGCAAGCCGTAAAGCGGCCAACCAAGAGGTCTGATGTTGCAATATAAGGCAACGAAGGTATTGTTCCATAGATTGATTCGTCCTTTCGGTCTGTCCATCGGTCTCAGGATGATAGGCCGAAGAATACCTGGTATCAATGCCCAATAGCTTCGTCAGGGATCTCCAAAACCGAGAGGTGAACTGTGACCCTCGATCAGATATAATGACCGAAGGAAGGCCGAATAGCATGAACACATGTTCAAAAAACAATTCCGCTAATACAGGAGCCGAAGGGATACCTTTGCAGGGAACAAAACGGGCCATTTTAGTGAACGTGTCCACCACCACCCAGATGGAGTCGAAGCCCTTCGACTTGGGGAGATCAGTAACAAAATCCATCGTCAACGTATGCCAGGGCCTGGGAGGTACCGGAAGCGGAAGCAACAACCCAATTGGTCGACCCCTTTGATGTTTAGCCTGAGCACATACTGCGCATGATCTAACATAACATTCTACATCGCGCTTCATAGAAGGCCACCAACACCAACGCTTGAGAAGATCTAAAGTGCGCTCCTGTCCGGGGTGAGCGTTAAAGGGGGTGTCATGAGACCACTCAAGGGCCAGATTACGTGTGTCAGGTGTGGGAAGGAACAGGCGTTCATGTACGAACGGTAATCCATCAGAAAACACTGGGTCCCATTCTCGCAACTGGTCAGAATGATCGCTAGTCCAGGATCGAACCGAGTCTATCAGTGACAATGAGGGAGTACAGAGACAAATCACATGACTCTTTCCGAGAACAGTGTCGGGGAATGTAGGCAATTGGACCCCCCCCGGGGAACGTGACAAGGCATCCGCCTTCCCATGAGCCGTTCCAGGACGGTGCATAATACGGAAGTCAAAAGAGGAAAAGAAAAGATGCCATCGGACCTGTCTGCTATTAATGCATTTCAGAGAGGCCAAATCCTGTAGATTCCGATGATCGGAGTATACTGTGATAGGATATTTAGCCCCCAGAAGATGATGACGCCAAACACGGAAAGCGTCCATGACAGCCAAGAGTTCTTTTTCCGTAACGGTATAATGAGACTCAGTACTGGAAAACTTACTGGAGTGGTATGCCACTGGATGTAATTTGCCTGTATTAGGACATGTTTGTGACAATACCGCCCCGAGGGCAAAGGAAGAGGCATCTGCCTCGACTATGAACGGAAGATCAGGATTGGGATGTTGGAGTACCGGTGCGGTAGTAAAGGCGGTTTTCAAAGTCTCAAAAGCCTCCTGCTGTTCTCTCTGCCACTGATATGGTACCCGAGGACTAGTCAGGGCCGTGAGTGGGGCTACAATCGTGGAAAAGGAAGAAATGAAACGCCTATAAAAGTTGGCGAATCCTAAAAAGGCCTGCAAGGACTTGAGTGTTTGAGGTACTGGCCAATCTAAGACTGCTTTGACCTTAGACTCGTTCATGGATAACGCCCCAGGGGTGATGTGGAAACCCAAAAACTCAACAGAGGTCTTATGGAACTGACATTTCTCAGGTTTGGCAAATAAGGAATGTTTGCTTAAACGGGTTAATACTTCTCGGACGTGTTTTATATGGTCATCCAGATCACGAGAGAAGATCAGGATGTCGTCCAAATACACAACCATGTACACATCCAGAATATCCCTGAAAATGTCATTCATGAATCGTTGGAACGTGGCCGGGGCGTTACATAAGCCAAAGGGCATGACAAGATATTCGTACAAGCCGTAACGAGTACAGAAAGCAGTTTTCCACTCGTCTCCCTCGCGAACGCGTACCAAATTGTATGCGCCGCGTAGATCAAGTTTGGTAAAAATGGAAGCATGTGTTAAATGATCTAAGAGTGGAGTGATTAACGGGATGGGATATCTATCCTTCTTGGTGATCGCGTTAAGACGCCGATAATCCACACAAGGACGTAAATCCCCCTCCTTCTTGGGTACAAAGAAGATAGGACTTGCCGCTGGTGAAGTGGAGGGGCGGATGTGTCCTAAACGCAGGGCGTTCTGTACATATTCTTTTAACACCAGTTCCTCCGAAGGAGACAAAGAGTAGATCCTGCCCGAAGGAACAGTGGAATCAGGGAGCAATTCGATTGGGCAGTCATAAGTTCTATGTGGAGGAAGTACCTCAGACGAGCCTCGATCGAAAACTGATTCGAAAGCCCGATATTCTGGCGGAATCCCAGACACCAACCCCCCAACAGTATGGGACTGTATGACTTCTGGATCGTCAACTGTCAGTGTGAGTTGTGCTAAGGCTCCCAAGACCCGAGAGGGTGTGTCAGGGGCTTGATGGATCGGGAGACAATAATTCTGACAAATATCGGACTCAAAGAGTACAGTGCCTGCTTGCCAATTGATCAGTGGATTATGTTCACGTAACCAGGGAATCCCTAGTATGATACCGAATTGAGGTGCGGTAATCAAATCAAAACATAAGGTTTCTGTGTGTATGTCTTGTATGTTCAACAAGAGGGGTGCAGTTTGATGTCTAACAGGACCAGAAACCAATGCGGAGCCGTCTACGGCTTGAACATGTTCCGGTCGTGTTTTTACCACTAAGGGTAGATTGAGGGAATGGGCCAAATCAATATCTATGTAATTACCAGTGGCACCGGAATCAATAATGATATTGACTGCATGTAGAAGGCCAGTAGAGGGACATAGAGTAGCCTTTACGGAGATGGGTTGAACACGAGCAAAGGCAAGAGGGGTTCCCGGAGAAGATGATGGGACACTCGACCTGGTCTCCGGTTCTAAGGTCGAGCCATCCGAAAAACCTGACTCTTCTTGGGACGTCGAGGACACTCTTTCATGAAATGTCCAGTGGTGCCACAGTAAAAGCACGCATTATCTACCCTTCTACGTTCCCTCTCAGATGTTGTAATAGGACTGCGTACCCCTCCCACTTGCATAGGTTCTTCAGTACCGGAAGCGGGAGTATTAACAAGAGTAGGAGAGGAGGAGGCCCCCAATTCAGCTCTACGCTCCGATCGGCGTGCATCTACCTGCAGGACGAGATCAACCAATTCCTGATACTGAGTAGGCATAGAAGGGATCACTGCTAAAGCGTCTTTCATGGTGTTACTCAACCCCCTATAAAAGACCACCGCCCGCTTGTTTTCTGGCCATGATGTTTCCGCAACTAGCTGATTGAACCGGGTGATGTAATCTATCAGAGTTCTTTTGCCCTGAGTCAATTCCAACAACTCCAAATCCCTAGACTGTGCCTTGTGTCGAGTATCGAATACTCGGGACATTTCTAGGACCAACAAATCAAAGTCATAAAGAACCGGGCTATTGTTTTCTAACAGGGGATTAGCCCAAGCGGCAGCTGTTCCAGCTAAATGGGAAAGGGCGAAGGCGGCCTTAGCAGTGGACGTGGGAAAAGCCAAAGGCCTGCATAAGAAATGTAACTTGCACTGGTTAACAAAGGTTCTGAATTTCTTGGGATCACCCTGGTAACGTTCAGGAGCAGCCAGGGGGGAAGGAGTTGGGAGGACTATTGGAGTCGGGACTGGGGGTGTAGTGGAGGAGCTGCCATCTCCAAACTCCGGGTCTGCAGGAAGGGAATGCTGAACGCTCTGTATGGTATCCAACCTTTGATGGATCACTGTGTTCGCGGCGGCCATATCTGCCCTTAATATTGTAATTGCCTGAACTAGAGCAGTTATGAGTTCGTCCGTGGATCCCTGCATCGTCTAACACGACTATACGGCTTCTCAGTCTGTTCTGACTTGAGTGTCGTGTAGACCGATGAGACCTCCGTCCCCAAGTGACGCACAGGGGAACAAAATAGAAACCCGCTGTGCGACCCTTGAGGCCACAGGTGAGAGATGTCTTCCCAGATCCACGGAGCCTCTGGAACACCGATGCTGCTGTCAAGAAGGAATGAGGTTAAGCACCAGGCAATCACAATACAGGCAGGTAAACAAAAGAATCTAAAGTGTCTTACCTATCGGGTGTAAGGGAGACCCAGGTAACCTAGTAGGGAGGTTCGAGGCTCAAAAAGATACAGCGGTCCCTGGAGTGGTAGAACCGCAGGTAAGCGTGGATACTGGTAGGCCACCTGTAAGATAGGGCTTGACTTGGGCGTAGAAGTACAGCAGGATATTCAGGGATGATCCAAAGACAAGTCGATATGCAGTCCAAAAATCCGGCAACAGGTAAACAGTTCCGAGCAAAGGTACAAAGGGGTGTCCAAGAGAGTCCAAGATAGAGTTCCGTGGTCGAGGTAGCAAGGAGCCAGTAAAAACGCCAAACAGGGTCCGAAGCCAGCTGAGAAGCAATGATCGTCCTGCCTCTCAGTTCTTTATACTGTGTGTCCCTGGGTCATGTGACGTCTCTGGGCCATGTGACGTCCACCAAGATCACGTGAGGAACGCCACACTGTATCACGTGACCGACGTGATGACGTAACGCCGTCCCTTCTGCGATACATCCTCCAAGGCAGTTGCCAATGCAGGAAAGGTTGTAAACGAGCCCGTACACCAAAGAAGGTACGGTGTTTTCGGTTCTGTGGGTTCACCGAATCCCTTGAGCCTCGAAGCTGGGGTGGAGATGTTTGGGGAATGTGAGCAGTGTTCTGATGTGGGGAGGCCTGATGTGCTGAGGATCGCCTAACAGGCACAATGTCCGCTGGTTTGGGGATTTGGCGCTGCTCTTGGGCTGTGATTGAGGCAGGCGCTTCAGTGCTCTGCTGTGTGCTCTCACCCCAAACTCCTGTGTGCGACCGTCCAGGACACAGCAGCTCCAGAGTTCACCTAGACTGGTGTTGATACGGGGGCTGCCAGCACCTAGGGCTCCTTTCTCTGCTCCACTGCTGGTGGGTCCACCCTTCCCGCCGTGCGCCCAGGCTTGCTTCTTCCTCGGTGGTGCTGTGTGGCGATGCGGCCAGTTGCTGCAGTTGGTCCGCTTCCCTGTAAGAATCGCCTGGACACCGGGAGCCTGGGTAATGGGATCCAGCGCAGCCAAACTCCCGATCCTGCTGCTGCCGACGTATTCACTTCGGTTTGAGAGAGTGCCTCTTCTGGCATAGGCTGGTGGGCTCTCAGATCTGGTGGGCTCTCGGTTTCCTTCCTCTTCGGTTTCAGAGACCGCTTAGGCGTAAAAGTGATCACCTTTGCGGGCTAATTCAGGCCATTGAGTTGTCCGCCATTTTGTAGATGGGATGTTCCCCACCTCCCGCTCCGATATGAGTTCCTCCAAACCCTGGGTTCCGAACCTCGCAGGGTATCAAATGTCGGTCACCATCTGCCGCAGCACCTCAGCATTCGGACTCCCGCTCCGATACGAGCTCCTCCAAACCCCGGGTTCCGAACCTTGCAAGCTATCAAAAGTCGGTCACCATCAGCATTTCGGACTCGTTGAGTGTGTTCAACAAGGTCGCGCTTTCACTGGGGCATTACCGTTGGATGCATGGATGCGTGGCGCCGGCCGGGAGCTCTCACAGAGCCAGTCCGACCGCCATGACTCCATGCCACGCCCCCTCCAGTGGGCTCCTTTAAGACCTTTGCTAACGAGTTGGTTCTGCATCTGGTGAAACTCTTTAACCATATGCTTGCCACAGTGAGGGCTCCTTCTTCGTTCGGGCGGGCCCTGATATCGGTTATCCCGAAGGAAGGAAGGGAAGGACCGTAGGAGCTGCAAGTGCTACCGCCCCATATCACTCATAAATGTGGACGCTAAGGTGTTTACGAGGTTATTGGCCTCAAGAATGGAGTGGGTCATTCCCTGACTGGTCAATTCTGACCAGGTCGGATTCATCAGGGGGAGGCAAGGGGCGGATGCACTCCGGAAGACATTACATCTGATTGGCTGCGAGCAAGGAGGGCAATCCGGTATTGCTGTCCTTGGACGCAGAGAAGGCATTTGATAGGGTTGGGTGGGGCCTGTGTCCAAAACCTCACAACTAACTTATACAATATGTAGGGATGTCAGCAACCAAAAGAAACAGTGTCCTACATAAAGTTATGTGCTTCTTTCAGCTCGCAGCTTCCTTTCAGCTCCCTTCCCCAAGTATACAACAGTTCCAACATAAGTCTCAAAATTACCTTTGTAAGGTTCAGGATGATACAGTTTTAACCAATACTCAGGGTTCCCTTCCGCAAGTTCCAAGTAACACAGTTCCAAACACAAAAGAATCTTGAGACTCCATCCTCAAGACAATGAATGTTTCAAGTCTCAAGGTTCCCTTCCCCAAGACTTTGTTTCAGTATCACAAAATATCCTTGTCTTCTTAGGTTTCTTTGCCACACTTGCACCCTCTTTTTATAGTTGGGTTTCATATGAATATTTTGACTGTGTTGGATTAAACCTTGATGTTCCAATTAATTCTGCTTTCATTGTATATTTCTGCTGTATGTAGTTTTCACACACTTTGGTATTCAATATGCATCTCTTTGGTTCAATGTTAAAGTTCCATACATTTTAGAATTCAACGTAGAATGTTTTTACTTGAATTTGAAGTTTTGTTAATTTTAGAATTCAGTATACAGTGGTTTCACTTGAATTTAAAATTTAGTTCATTTTAGAATTCAGCATACAGTGGTTTTACTGTCATTAGAATTCAATATGTAACAGTTCTCCTTATTTGTAAAGTTTTCATTCAATTCAGCATTTAATAGACATGTGTTGTACTCATAACTCACTTTCAATTCAACCCGCTGTTTAATGTTTGGTTGGTTTTCTTTAAATGAAGTGCACAGCACTCAGAGGCCTTCGAAAACATGTTTCCCCAAACACGCGACCACTATGATACAAAATATTCCTGGTAATACAATAGATAACAATGGTTGAAACTGCAGACTTTTCGAAAACGTGTTTCCTTAAACACATGACCACTCTGATACAAAGTATTCCTCTTGAATGGAAAAAAGTTCAGACTCTTGCACACAGGGTTTTTCAATTGTTAGAAACTCACTGGTCGCTTTCACAGCATTCCCAGCAGCACGGATCACACAGCCTTCTGCTTTTCATGTCGGGGGTTCAACTCCTGCCCCTCAGGCACTCCTGTGTGAACCTCTCAACACAGGGGATGAGCATCTTGTCCACAAGGAAAAGGCACAGGCTCTCCACACTGCTCCCTTCACAATGTTGGGTCTGCTCCACGGAGCAGCAGCTCCTACACCACGCTTCCACAGTGTCACAGCTCGCTCCCTTCGCTCCCGTTCCCGCCACTTGGGGGCATGTTTTGGGGTTTCTTCCCTACTGGACATTTCCTCCGAACCTTATGCTACAGTGTCCTGATGAATTGGGAGCGCTAAAACCTTATTTCCCAAATTACTTCCCTTCCGGATCCATTCCAGGTTTTTGGCAGCCAGCATGCTACTGCTACTATAATCAAATGACTATGCTTCCCAGAATGCCTGGCTCACTGCCTCGCCTCCTCCCTTGCAGGACAAGGCTGGGTGGAGGATAGGCAACACCTGTGGCTGCAGGTGCAGCAGGCGACACGCCTGAGGGGTGTGCTCGTTAAGCAGCTTTAAAAGCCTCAGTTTGCTTCAGTCCAGCGCTGGTCATTGTTGCAGCGTTCCTGTCTTGACTGGTCCCTTGTTCCTGGTTCCTAGTTTTTGTGCCCAGTTTCTAGTTAGTGTTTCTTGTTCCTTGTCCTGGAATTCGTATTTGTATGCCTAATTGATTTCTGCCTTTTGGAAATCCCTTTCTCCCTTTCTCTGTCTGCAGGCAGCCTTTCTCTGAGCTTTCCTTTTGCTGTAGCCCAATTGCCTGTGTTCACTGTTTCCTAGCAATTGTCCTTTGCTACTGAAAGACTTGTTGCATTAATCTTTCCTTTACAGGTTTAGTTTCCTGCCTTCTCACCTTGGATGGGTGGGAAAGTTTCCCTTTTGATATCGTTTTCACTGCTCCTGATCCTTGCCTTCTATTGGGATCCATGCCATGTTTTCCTTTACACTTTTACATTTATTTCCTATTTTATTATTAGGTGTGGGAAGCTGTTGTAACTAGCTCCTGTGTGATTTGTTTTCCACACTGTACTATTCCTTCTTGCCTCTTGACTTGGGTTTAGGTATTTAGTCATCCTCACTCTTTGCCTTTACTGCCTTCTGGGTTCTTGTTTGATTTACAGGGTTGTGGGTTAGTACTGACTTTTTGAGTGGTCTTTCCGGTCCTCGTGAATACGGACATCCAAGTGGTCTTTCCGGTCTTCGTGAGTACTGGCATTCATGTGGTCATTCCGGTCCTTGTGAGTACTGTTTCCAAATTCTTTATTCAGTACCGTCTAGAGTGTCAGTTTACAGATTCTGTCCCTGCTTGCCCTCTACGTGGGCTTAGCGCTGTCAGTATCTGTAATAGCATAGTGGGTAAGGAGTTGCCGACTTTCCTTTCAGTCATAAGGAGGTTCTAAGTGCTTACCCTACATTCCTTTTCATATAGTGGTATACACGAGTCTTGGGTATTGAATGCACGTTGTTATATTCAAGGTTGTTTACTGTGTATTTTGTGCACATTTCCCCTGCCATATCCATCGCCTTCTTCTGCTGTTTCCTCACCTCCTGTGTGTCCACTCTCGGCAGTGAGGCTAACAGAACTTCTACCGTTGTCTAAGGCATGTAGCACCAGCCTGCCTCTCTCCTCAAAGATGTATGCATATCCTCTTCCAGTGACTAAGCTTCCTGGACCTTCCAACTCTGCTTCGGGTCCTGCAAGTCCTTCATGCCTTTCTTCGACCCATGAGTCTCTTCCTCACCGAAAACCCGCCTATGGCTCTTATAGACTGCGGCCTGATTCTATTCATTCCAGTCCATCTGCTTCTGCCCGTGGGTCATCGTTTCCGTCAGTGCCACTTCTGAAGACAAAGCGCTTCTGTCATGGAAAGAAGATGTTTTGTGCGAGTAACGGCCGCCTGGAGTCGGCCGTGGGAGGGGGTATAGTGTCACAGCTCGCTCCCTTCGCTCCCGTTCCCGCCACTTGGGGGCATGTTTTGGGGTTTCTTCCCTACTGGACATTTCCTCCGAACCTTATGCTACAGTGTCCTGATGAATTGGGAGCGCTAAAACCTTATTTCCCAAATTACTTCCCTTCCGGATCCATTCCAGGTTTTTGGCAGCCAGCATGCTACTGCTACTATAATCAAATGACTATGCTTCCCAGAATGCCTGGCTCACTGCCTCGCCTCCTCCCTTGCAGGACAAGGCTGGGTGGAGGATAGGCAACACCTGTGGCTGCAGGTGCAGCAGGCGACACGCCTGAGGGGTGTGCTCGTTAAGCAGCTTTAAAAGCCTCAGTTTGCTTCAGTCCAGCGCTGGTCATTGTTGCAGCGTTCCTGTCTTGACTGGTCCCTTGTTCCTGGTTCCTAGTTTTTGTGCCCAGTTTCTAGTTAGTGTTTCTTGTTCCTTGTCCTGGAATTCGTATTTGTATGCCTAATTGATTTCTGCCTTTTGGAAATCCCTTTCTCCCTTTCTCTGTCTGCAGGCAGCCTTTCTCTGAGCTTTCCTTTTGCTGTAGCCCAATTGCCTGTGTTCACTGTTTCCTAGAAATTGTCCTTTGCTACTGAAAGACTTGTTGCATTAATCTTTCCTTTACAGGTTTAGTTTCCTGCCTTCTCACCTTGGATGGGTGGGAAAGTTTCCCTTTTGATATCGTTTTCACTGCTCCTGATCCTTGCCTTCTATTGGGATCCATGCCATGTTTTCCTTTACACTTTTACATTTATTTCCTATTTTATTATTAGGTGTGGGAAGCTGTTGTAACTAGCTCCTGTGTGATTTGTTTTCCACACTGTACTATTCCTTCTTGCCTCTTGACTTGGGTTTAGGTATTTAGTCATCCTCACTCTTTGCCTTTACTGCCTTCTGGGTTCTTGTTTGATTTACAGGGTTGTGGGTTAGTACTGACTTTTTGAGTGGTCTTTCCGGTCCTCGTGAATACGGACATCCAAGTGGTCTTTCCGGTCTTCGTGAGTACTGGCATTCATGTGGTCATTCCGGTCCTTGTGAGTACTGTTTCCAAATTCTTTATTCAGTACCGTCTAGAGTGTCAGTTTACAGATTCTGTCCCTGCTTGCCCTCTACGTGGGCTTAGCGCTGTCAGTATCTGTAATAGCATAGTGGGTAAGGAGTTGCCGACTTTCCTTTCAGTCATAAGGAGGTTCTAAGTGCTTACCCTACATTCCTTTTCATATAGTGGTATACACGAGTCTTGGGTATTGAATGCACGTTGTTATATTCAAGGTTGTTTACTGTGTATTTTGTGCACATTTCCCCTGCCATATCCATCGCCTTCTTCCTTTCCTAACACACAGACTGCCTCTCTCTGCAGAACTCAGCATCTCTTCGTGATTCTCCAAAAAGGTTCCCTACTGCTTGCACTGGCCTCCCTGCTGCTGCTTCTGTCACTCTTTACCCTGCTGGGCTGGTCTCCTTTTATACACCTGCCGCCCCTTAACAGACTGCAGGTGTGAATGTCCAATTAGCCCTGCCTATGCCTGACTCTCACAGCTCTTAGCAGGCATCTTCCTTGTGCCTGTACCAGAGTGGTAAACAAGTCTAGTGTTCATTGCTCTTAGTTGCCTCTTCTTCGTCCCAGTACTGTCAAGTATCATATTTGGATAAATGATAAATGAGGGCCACTGGTTTGTAACAGCCCATGAAGATTGGGGAAGGGTTGGTCGTCCTCACCGCTCCCAGTCCTCAGGGTCGGGTTCCAAGAGCGATGGCCTTTCCCTGGCCACCTGTGCAGAGGATCCAAAAGGTTAGGAGTAAGAATACCCTCAGGTTTCTCACAGGCATTCTACCATCCTGACATTTGATTTTACTTTAAGTCTGTTGAATGTGCCTTGCTTCATGATGCCTTCACAAAGGGTGTCAGGAATGGGATACACTCATTTGAAACAAGAGAGACCCCTATGCGGTTGGCAATTCAACAAAAAATAGGGACGGACATTAGTGTGAAGGTAACAGGATAGAGTGTTAACCCTTAAGAGGACTATTGCCTTACAGTTACACCTCTCGGTTAAGTGTCAAGACCTGTTCTAAACATCCCAAGTCCTCCTGGACACCCTTCCCTTAGCCACATATCACTTAAAGCATGGGGATAGAATTTGGCTATCAGTCAGAGAACCCCAAACCTTTATTCGGCCCGGTGCCTTAGGTCCTATAAGAACAGGACAGGGGAATTCTTCAATCTCTCTCCCTCGCTCTCCTGTAGAGTCGATAAAAGAGGACCTGGAAGTAAAATCTGATACCACTCAGGGTCCAGAATTTCTTTCTGGATCGACTCTGACAGGGGTTCAAACGACACCATATCTTCTCCAGATACAATGGCGTCTTTAGAGGAAGTGTTAACACATCTAGCCAAACATCAGACTGAGGCAGAAACAACGGTTGCAAACTGGGTTGGAACGGCTAATAGCCGTCCAAGAAAATCCAAATATTCCTCAGGGAGTCCTGCAACCTTACAATGAGGGAAATGATCTGGGAAACTTTTTTCTAAACTTTGAGAGATTAGCAACACAATTCCAATGGAGGGATGAGTTTAACATCTGTTACCTGGGGCCCCTTTTGAGAGGAGAATTACAGACATCTTATCAACTATTCAACCTCCCAGGAACCACCTCCTTTGCTGACATTAAAGAAGGACTCTTGCAACGGGTTTGTCAAACCAGTGATTTTTACTATCAAACGTTCAAAGTCTGAGGTTAGATTCCGGAGAATCCCCTATTGACCTAGGAGAAAGGGTTAAGAATACTCTGTCAATATAGTTAGAGAGGAAAACCTTACCTGCAATATAAGAAACATTGGGTTTGGAACAATTTGTCAATTATCGGCCTCCCTCAATCCAAGGAGCAGTTTTACAATTAAATAAACCTACCCTTTCACTAGCCATTGAGACGGCCCAAAATTTCTCTGATGCCAATAAACATTCCTTACATCGACCTGAAAAAAGAAAAGAGTATGTGACCCCTTAAACCATCTTTTTCTCCCAAAGAGCGGGTTGATGTCCCCTATCGATTTCGTGATCCACATTGCGAGGACAAGGAGAGGGCAGACAGAAGACCAGAACCCAAACCCAGGGAAGAAGTGAAGCAGGACGATATTAGAACTACAAAAATCATAACCTCAATTTGTTTGTCTTGTAAAAGCACCGGGACACCTAGCCAGGAATTGCCGACAGAATAGAAAAGAGGACCCCATGGAAATCAGGTCTATGATGGGAGAGGAGTGGGACTATCCAGAGTACAGTGAAGAAATAGAGGGCCAAAGTAATCTTTTTGCAGAACCTCTTCTAAGTCCTTTTATGAGTCAGCTGTGGTTAATGGAGTGCCAGTGCAAGCCCTAGTGAATTCCGGTAGCAAACAAAACATGTTTAGGTCTGACCGAATGCCACCCGTAAAATTGAGAGGGGCTTCCCTAGTGAAGATTGTAGATTGTATATGTTCATGGGAATCAAGAAATCTACCCAAAGCAGTAGCGCCTACACAAGTCAAAGGTGTAACTACTAACTTTCTTTCAGCCATTATCCCAGGGGTACCGGAAGAAATTATTATAGGGAACTATTTCCCTAATTTTTCATCATTTCTAGATGAAGTAAAATCCCCTCAAACCCCCTTCTCACCATCCAACACCTGGCAAGAAGGCCCAATTGAAGTAAATAATGATGTATGAGATTGGACTGAGATCCACAGACGATTACAGCATGAACCTCCCTCTAAAAGCCCAACAACATCGGTCCCTTGTGCGGGAGGCCGTTTTTATAGGGGAAGGGTATGTGAGAAACCTGAGGGCGTCCTCACATCTACTCCTCTTGAGTCCTCCTCTCAGGTAGCCAGGGAAAGGTCTTCGCTCTTGGATCTCGACCCTGGGGGTGGAGAAGCAAGGGAGGATCAACTTGGTGGAGGGTCCCTGAGGATTGGGAGTGAGATGTCCTCAGATGAGATGCTGTATTCCGCACTTTCCTTTCAGGGAGAACCCTATATCAAAGACACAGCCGTGGGGTATTGATATTCCTATCCCGCGGACCAGGAAAATATCCAAGGATGTTACCACTCTAGAAAGACAAGAAAGAGGGTAAAGAAGAGTGGGGTACCCTCAGGCGAGACATGGTATTCCCCCTTCCCTAATTGTGACCAACCTACGCCTCCCCCAATCTTTATGGGGTATTGTGCAAGATCTCTCCCCTCATTTACCCATATATAACACTTGACAGTAATGGGATGAAGAAGAGGCGACTGACAAAAATGAACACTATACCATTCCACCACTTTAGTTCTGGGACGAAGAAAAAACAACATACAGTAATGAACACTACACCCTTTTACCACTTTAGTACTGGGACGAGGAAGATGCCCACAAGGAGCTATGAGGGTCGGGCATGTCCCTTTAATTATGGCCAGGCAAGTCTCATTAGAGGTCCACGCCTGCAGCTTGTCAAGGGGCTGCAAGTGTATAAAGAGAGACCAATGGAGCAGAAGAACAGAGAACAGTAGGGAGGCCTGTGTGGGAGAGACCAGCTGGGGATCTTGCTTCTGAGGAGACAGCAATGATGGGGCCAGACTAGGAGCCAGGCCGCCAGCAACATTCCCAGAAGACTTGCATAGCCAGTAGCCAGTGGGCCGTGTAAGTATTGGAAGTCTGGGAGCCTCCGTCACAGAGTCTTGTTTCATGGTGCCTTCAAAGTATATAAAGAAAATCTTCTAATCTTCTAAAAAAAAATGGAAGAAAGCATTGGGAAACATCTTTTCAATTTGAAAGGGAGAGTGTGAGTCCTTGTTGGTTTGCGGAAAAGGGCGTCTGCCATTATATTAGTCTTTCCTGAGACAAAGGTAAATATGATGTTAAAGGAAGAAAGAGGCCCATCTGGCTTGACGACTATTTTGGGTTTTGGTTTGTTGAAGAAGCCTTATGTTGTGATGGTCTGTATTGTGATCCTAATAGAAGGTGGCACCATTCCTGAAATGCTTTCTTTATGGCCAAAAGTTATTTTACAAGGTACGTTGTAGTCGAGTTCAGAAGATGTCAATAGGCCTCATTATAAGGTTGCCAGTCCAGAAACAACGGTACTGGTAAGCTTGCTGGTACTGTTGTTTCTGGACCGGCAAACTACGGGTTTTGCGAGCGGGTGCTTTTTTGCCCACCAGGTCTGACCTGGTGGGCAGAAAGGTACCCGCTAGCGGACCTTGACGGATGCACCGGGCACTATTTATGGATGGTGCCCGGTGCATACGTCCTCCCCATTCCCATTGAGTCCAATGGGACTGAAATGGGAATGGGGAGTAATATTTTCCGGCGCCCGGCAATGGGCAATTAACAGGACCACTAAGTCCCCAAGAAAAAATGACTCTGGCAGCAGCCGTGCCGTTTTCACCAGCGTGGCTACCGCCAGAGTCAGAATAAGGCCCAATGTCTTTGAAAGGTAACCTACAGGGAACTCGAAGGGCTTTGCTAGATGCATCTGATTCCACTAGAAAGGGTTTGTCTTGATTGGGCAAACCCAATATGGGAGCAGTAGTGAAAGCGTTTTTTAGTGCTTGAAAGGTGTCTGAGCTTCATCATTCCAGTTTAATTTCTTTCCTTTTTTCAGAAGACCAGTAATTGGAAAGATGGAACGTGAAATATTTGGAATGAATTTTCTATAAAAGTTAGAAAATCACAGAAAACATTGTACTTCACTTACAGTATGAGGTACAGACCATTCCAAAATGGCCTTTACTTTCTCAGGGTTCCTTGGGCCAAAGGAATGTAGCACAAACATGGAATATGTGATTGGTGGAATAGGCATATTTCTAGTTTCACAGAGAAATGGTTTACGTGTAACTGACGAAGAGCTTCTTGTACATGTGTAACATGTTCTGAAAGGGACCTGAAGAAAATTAGGATATTGTTGAGACAATGACTGAATGAAGTTATAGATCGAAGAATACGTGATCTATAAATCTTTGGAATATGGCAGGAGCGTTAGAGAGGCCAAAGGGCATCACTCAATATTCATAATGCTCGAAGAGGGTCCTGAAAGCCGCCTTCCATTCATCCCCTCTGTCATATGTGAATGAGGTGGTAGGCTCCTCTAGGGTCTAACTTGGTAAATATTGTGGCCCTTCTAAGAGTTTCCAAAATGTCTGGAACCAGTGGCATGGGATATTTGTCTGTGATGTTGATCTTGCCATGCTAATCGATACAGGGTCCCAGTTCCTTGGTGTTCTTTTTAGCTATAAAAAACACAGAGGCTCCTGCTGTGGATTTTGACTCAGTAATTAAACCATTTTGGAGATTTCTGTCCAAGTATTCCTTTAATGCTTCTTTTTCAGACTTGGATAGGATATACATGCAACCGAAGGAAATTGGTTTTCGGGGTAACAATTCAATGACAAAGTCATCTCACATGTGAGGAGGGAGTTCCTTGTATGCAAGACCGGAAAACATTTCTTGATAATCTCGCTATTGCACCAGGAAAGACACAACAAGATCAATGGGAGTTCAACTAATTGTTTCTGTCTGAAATGGCTGTTGTAGGAGAATGTAAGCCTACAGAACCTCTGGTTAGACAATGTTGTATGCAATTTTCCGAACCCAAAAAAAACGAACCCTCAGTCCAATTTATAAAAGGGTTGTGGAGGCATAACCATGGAACACCAAGAATAATAGGGTAATGAGTGGCTATAATGAGATCAAAACATGCTTCTTCCTTATGTGAAGCAATGGACCTCGATAGCCGTTCGGTTTGTTCCTTTATGGTCCCAGAAGAAAGAGGAGCACCATCCACACCTTCAACAGGAATTAATGCATGTTTGGACCCCCAGTTCTTCAAAGCCCATTCCTCATCCAGAAACAACCCATCAGTTCCACAATCAATTAATGCAGGAATGTCCTCCAGGGTAGAACCAGGTAAATATATGGTAATCGTGACCACAGCCATTAAAGGAGTATTTTGGGAACAGAGTGCATCTTCCCGGATTGTGTTTCCCTCTATGACTGGAAAGAGCGTTTCCCGAGCGCCGAGGACGGGCTGCATACACAGGCTCGATTGCGCCTTCTTGCTCTCTCTTCTGCTGTTAGTGGACCTCTGGTCGCACGCTCTTGCATAGGTTCATCTTCTCTGATAGGTTTATGTACCAATTTGGTTACTTCAGGGTTTCTGAAAAATCTGATTTTTCTTCTCTCAGGATGTCTCTCTTGGAGACGGTATTCAAGCTGCATGACTAGAGCAATCAATTCAGCTAGGTTAACAGGACGAGGCACTCTAGAAACCTCATCTTTCAATTCCATTCCTCAGTGAACCCTCATTAGAACAATGAGGGCTGTTTCATGAGCCAACTGTTTACACTAGGTGATATCCATTAACGTGTCCATGGTTCCCCGTTTGAAATCTAATAAATGCTCTTGTGCTGATATAGTGATCTCTTGCCAGCCAAACATGCCACGTAAATTATTAGAACATCCTGGATATGAATTAAGAATGGGATTGTTTGTAGACACACCACAAGGGTGGTCCAAGCCAAAGCTCCTTTGGTGAGGTTGGCGGTCATTTGTCCAACTTTTGCTCGATTCATAGGGAAATAAGTGGGTTTAAAGGAAAATTGGACAATACTGGAGCCTAAGAATTATTTTAATTTTCTTGGATTGCCATAAAATGTGCCTCCAGGAAGAGATCCTGGAGGTACTTCCAGTGGTACATGCGGATGGGTAACAATTTGTTTAAAATAGTATTTTTGCCTTTAAGTCTGCACTTCTGCAGTCATATTTTGCAAACAAGCAAGTAACTGTTATATCTGCCGGTCCATTGTAAAGTGGCATCGCTTTCTCTCAGTTACACCAAGCAAATTTACTTTAAAGCAACAATGGCAACTAACCTGTTTGTCGAGACGTCTGTTAAACGACATAAAATAAAGGGAAGCCTCCCACCCCCACACAGGTCTCTGGAATAAATGCAGAGACCTAAGTAGAGCCTGGGAAACCCCCCGGGGGAATGAAACCCAGTACAGGAACTGGACTTCTGAAAAGATTATATTTACTCGAAGAACAGTAGGCAAGGAGTCCTGACGTCCCACGTCAGATGAAATACAACAAGAGCACAGAGAGTAATGAAAGGAAGTAGCGTAGTGTGAAGGCATCATGAAGTAAAACACAGACAATAGATTCACATACTGATTCTTGGAATTATTTGTGTGAGCAACAAAAGAAGTAGTGCTCCAAATAAAGTTCTGAGCTTCTTCCAGTTCTTGGCTTGCTTTCCAGCTTCCCCTTCCCCAAGTTCAAAATAGTTCCAAAAGGCCTCAGGGTTTCCTTCCCAGGAGTTAAGCTCTTCCAATTTCAAAAGGTCTTCGGGTTCCCTTCCTCAAGAGTTGACCACAGTTCACACAGTCTCGGGTTTCCCTCCCTCAAGAAGTCAGCTCTTCCAGTTTCGCAAATACACTTAGTTCAGAACAATTTCAAAATGCCCTAAGGTTCGTCTCATCAAGGATTCTCCCTAGTTCATAAATTCTCAGGGTTCCTTCCCCCAAGAAGTTAAGTTTCTCAGCTTCCAAAATAGAACCAGTTAAAATTTGTTGAGTTTCAAGAATAGTTCCAATTCAACTGAACTTTGTAATCCTTTAGGCCTTTCAATAGATCATACAGATTGTTCTCTTCCTCATTCACTTCAGCAAACCTGTTATGAATTACAGTTTCTTTATCTTTACTTTCCTTGTATCTTTCCAAGAAGGGGTCACTTGATCTAGGCGTAGTTGTTGGACCACACGGTCCACACATTACAGGTCACGCAACCGATAGCTCTTCAGTCTAGGCGCAGTTGTCGAACCACACGGTATACCCATTACCATTACAGGTCAGACAACCGATAACCTTTGGCACTCTGTTATCCTTCTGTACTCTTTGGGTTTTCTTCCTAACACAGGTTTTGTCTAACTACACTTGTGTCATTGGTTAACACTCATTTGATGCTCCTTGGCAGTCTCTTGGCTTTGCCACAACATGTTTTCCACCCAACTCATTCTGTGGTGTTCACCCTTTTCACCACCTTGCTTTCACAGTATTCATATGTACTGTGAGGAATCTGAGAGCATCCTCCCATCTACTCACCTTGGGTCTTCCTCTCATGTGGCCAGGGGAGGTTCATCGCTCTTGGATCCCGACCCTGGAGGTGTATATGCGAGAGAGGATCACCTGGGTGAAGGGTTGCAGCGATTGGGAGGAGAATGCCTAAAGGCGAGTCATGGTATTACCCCTTTCCCAGGCTCATATGGCAAGTGGAGTTTCCATTGGGGAATGGACCAACATGGCTGCCCCCACAAGGTTCAGCATGGAACTGCACCATGCAGTCTAGCATCTAGGGCGTGGTCCGCCCTGGAGGCACCTGGGATACCTGCAGGCTATTTAAGCCACGCCCAAGTTGAGGCACACGCTTCGCGTTGTTCTGCATTCGCAGCGTGACGTTCACCGAGACCTGCTTGCAGCATCCCTGGCCTGCAACTACACGGGGAGAAGAAGAAGAACATCATTATTCCTCCTTACCTGTTCAGCAACCAGCTCCTCAATCGCTCCGGAGTCTTCCCTGGAGCTCTTCCTCACTAGCAAGCAACATCCTGGGGAGAAGAAAAAAAAGAAGAGGACAATTTAGTAAGCGTTCGTCTTCCGACTCCAGCGCCTTTCAGACTCACGCTTACCTACCGAAGCCCTCCTGAAATTCAACAACGGTCCGGACATCTTCCACTCTATGTTCCACTTCCATCTGGCCGCATTTCTTCCAGGAACCTCTCAGCGACCTGCAAGGAAGAATAGCACAGGTTAGCCCGATTCAAAAGACGCTCATAGCGCCGCGCTCCGCGCATTCTCTTATAATCTCGAGCACCGCCCTCTCCATCAGCTCTACGCCTCCATCATCCCTTCTGCACCTACGAGAGAAGGAGGAGGTTAACAGGGCAACCACTATTACGGACACACACTCTTTAAGAACTAAAGACTTACCTCAAGAGTGGAGTGGCAGCAGGACTGGACTCCCGGGCCCACGCCAGTGAAGTAATTTGGCTGTAAGGTGCCCAGCCGTGACGCGCCCCTGCACAGAACAGCAGGACGGAGAGCGCACCTTATCGAAATACAAGGTGAGGAAGGCTCTAAGTGGGTTGCTAGGGGGCCACTTGGGAGGCGGGCTCCGAGAGAAGGTGATTGTGGCTAAAACAGAACTCCTGTCTTCCAGAATTGATCCACGGCAGCACAAGTCCCCGGGGAGATGAATCCAATTCAGAAGTGATCCAGCCAAGTCAGGTGGCGTCCCTGTGGCTACAAGGTGAGCGTTACAGTATATTTCTTTAAACTGACAGAACTAAACCTGACGATAAGGCTCTTTTTGAACCACCATTTTTCTTTAAGAAGACCTAACATGTTATATGTGAATGACCCGCTGGAAAAGTGCCCTTGACCTTTTCAGAGAAAAATTGCTATTTTCACGAGCCCTTGAGAATAAGAGACATAAGACCTGGAAGGAAAGCTGAAGAAAGGTGCATTGTGTGTCGGAGGTACCCGGGGCTCCTCCGCATCGATAGCCAAGGCGGGGAGGAGCGATAGCTGCCATAGTACTGTCCTTGGCTCCTACAACAAAGCAGCGCCAGTAAAATCAGCACAGCCGGTGAGTCGGGGAGACTGATAGCAGACTGGTCTGTGTTAGAACCAAGGTTACAAGCAGCAACTTGGTATGAAGCAATCTGAAGAAACAGTCTGTGAAGCGTATGTGATTTGCGACGGGAATATAATTGAACATCCAAGGAGTGACTGAACATTTTGAAGCCAAGATAGATACCATATACAGAGTGGTCCGGCACCACATGGGTGCTCATTCAAATGTCTCTGTTAGGTATCAAACTGAGAGGTGGCAAATGTGAAATGTGAATTGTGAAATCGAAGTGGTCCTGCAATGGGTCAAGCTAAATCGTGTGCACATTCGAAAGTCTTTGATAGCTAATACGAAATGCAATTGGCCGAGCCCGGCTGAGGGAGACTGATTGTTTAGGAGAAAAGATCTGAGCCCAGCTGAGGGGGATACGGGGTGAACCGTGAGTCATCCGTAAAAGGATATTCTCTGAACATTGGAGAAGGGGATCTGAGCCCAAAGAGGGGGATCCAAAGTAATGATTGTGATATAAAAGGGATCTGAGCATTGCTTAGGGGGAGTGAATCACCTAACTTAAATACTTGTAAAAGGAAAGGAACTTTTCATTTGTTTTGGTACATCAGGCCCTCTGCATCAAGGGACTTTGATAACTTAAGAGACTTGAGCACAAAAGGCCCTGATGCTGGTAATAGAACTGCGTCCTTGTGCTGAAGAAGCCAGAGAGTGTACTATGCGCCAGTGAACCGCCTTGTCCCGTGCTGAAAACGCGGGGAAGGGAGGCCAACGGCTTCAACATCCTGACATATCATTTTGTGAACACTTCTTTCTTTTTCATGAACACTACCTTATACTCTTTGTATTTAGCGGTAAGGATTGGCAATAGTGTTTTAATATAGGCCCTTTTATTTTGACGAGACTCAACGAGGACAGCATTATTATTATTTGATGGTCTTAGCTTGCTCCCATCTGTAGATTTAGGATTAGATAGGCATTAATCACTCCCTTGTTAAAGTTCAATGAACGCCCTTGAACTGTGATCACTTGTGTCTGTGTTATTATTGATGCCATGCATTTCTTACATACCTTGAGGGAGCAGCAATGTGCCACGTTGGGAGACTTTTTTGTAGGGGGCAAATTGTTAACGTTTAAATAATGGAGACAAACATATGGAGTGGCAAGTTGCAATTTCTCACGTATGCCAAGGTAGTAAGACGACTGGTGCTACTGTTGGACGATATCCCGGGGGAGCCAGAGGTAAACCTGATTATGCAGACATTGTCGGACCTAGGGGGTGGCGGTGGGAAGGTGTCTCGGGAGTATGGGGCCCTAAAGACAAGGCGGGATAAGGGATTGGTGGTAAAGGAGGGATGGGAAAGGGATTCAGCTGCACCCATAACGGAAAAGAGATGGGCGCAAATGTGGGAGCAGGTCACAAAGGCATCCAGGAATGCACGATTTCAACTTACTCAATTTTATTATTTACATGGGGTATATGTGACACCGGAGAAATTGCATGTAATAAACCAATCAGTGCCCCATGCTTGCCCGAGATGCGGGGGCGTCCACGCTGATATTTGGCATATGGTCTGGGACTGCCCAGTTATCGCCAAATACTGGGGAGAGGTGATGGAACGAATGAATACTCTATTGAGGAGCAGATATGAATGTCCATACGAGGTGTGCTTGTGGGTTCTTTTACCAGGAACAAAGAGGTACAAAACACAGAACAAAATTTCCAGATTTCTATTAGTCTTACCCAAATAGTGAATAGCAATAGGGTGGAAAAGTCCCACGGGTCCATCGTTGGGCTTTGCTGAAGTGAACTATCTGAACAAACACAGAGACCCGGGGGTCGGGAGGAATGCTCTGGTGGTGGACTGGGGACAATTGTTGAATGAATTGTCATCTACTCAAGACTTAAAACCCCTGTGATCTGATTCATAACAAATATTGCAAGGTTTTTAGACAAATAAGTCACTGAAGGGTAGTGGTCAACAGCCAGTGAAGTGCACAGAGATGCCGGGCACCTTGGGAGCTGAAGTTAGGGACTGAATGGCACTTGGGGGGTGTACGGGAAAGGGGGCAAAGGGGCAAGGTCAGGGTGGATGGGAGAGGAGGGAGGGAGAATATTTTGTTGCATGGTTCTGATGTTTATTCGTAAAATCTTAATAAAGAAATGTCAACAACAAAAAAAAAGACCTATTTTTATTTACTACATTTGTTAAATGCTAATACAGATATCTTGTGGTTACATCAATATAGTTACATTACATTACATCAAGCAAAATACAGGTACAAAAATGAATACACAGGTAGACAGTACATGGCTATTTACAACAATTGGCAAAGTCAGGATATAGCTACCCTCTGGGGCCTTATGAAAGACCGATCAGCTAGGGAGGTGTTCTAGTATTGGAAAAGCCAAGTTTTTAGGAGTTTTTTGAAGTGGTGGAATGAGTCTTCACTTTTGATGTTGAGGGGTAGCTGTCACGCCACTTACCTGGAGACCGGGATCCTCTACGCCAGTCCGCTCCGCTTCCTCTTGGCGGCTCTATCCGCGCTTTCGCACCTGGGGGTCTGCCACTGGGAGAGTATCGGGGGTCCGAGCGGGTGTGTCTCTGCGCATGCGCGGACGACCATGTTCCCGGCTCCGCGCATGCGCAGTAGACTGGGCCCTCACTACTGCTGCAGCTTGCGTTCCAAGCCTCGTTTTGGGCTCACCAGTACCAGGCAACGAGACGGCTTGCGCCTCAAGCCTCTCAGTTGCTGACGGCCCATAAGAGGAGACAAGATCGAGAGTTAGTTGCGTCTCAACGCGGTTTGTTTATCGCGTTGCTCGCTCGACTCCCGAGCTGTTCCTGCTCAGTTTCCTGTTCCTTGTCTTGTTCTTGCTTGGGTCCTGGTTGTTGTCCTGCTTGTCCTCCTTGCTGCCTCCCTTGTGGGTTTCCTTGGTCTCCCGCCTTGGCTATTCCCCCCCAGGGGTCCTTTTCCTCAGTTCCCTTGGGGTTTTGCTCTTGGGCTCTCCTAGGGTTCCCTCTCCTGTGAGTCCCTTCCCCTGCTGGTTCTTCCTTTTCCTGTGTCAGTTCCTCGCCCTCTTGCTTGTCAGCCTGTACTCCTTGGAACCTCCTCAGGTTGCCTTCCTTGGCCTGACCTTACCTCTTCAGCTATGTTGCCTTGGTCTTCGTTGGATCTACGATCATCCCCAGCATCAGTTCCGTTGTTTCCTGGACTTGCTCTGCTGAACATCCCACTCCGGCAATCAACCTCATCGGACATTCAACTACACAGAACATCTGCCTCTCCTGTCAGTGCTTGCACTGTCCTGACGTCACGCTAATCAGGAGAGAGCACCTCGTGACGTTGGGAGTCGGTCCATCTTTCACCCAGTACCAATTTGGGTGGTGGAAGGGTCGGTTCCTCGCGTCATACGTCCGTCTGGAAACAGTTGTCAGTCTGGCTGCCACATCAAGATCTACAACCAAACCAACTGGTACTCTAATTTCTCGTGATAAACACCATAACAGTAGCTCATTCCAGAGAGAGTTTGGGGGCCATAACTGAGAAGCTACTCCCTCCTGCTCTGTAGTTTTTGACCCTGGGGACAACAAGAAGCGATTTAGTATTGGATCTAAACATACGCATGGATTATTTTTTGCAGACACAGTTGTTTATGTAAATGGGAGCCTTGCTGGTTAGACATTTGTGGGTAATGCACAGAGCCTTAAATATAATTCTGGCTTTGATGGGTAGCCAGTGTGTCTCCCTTCTGATGTTCGAGATATGGTCTGATTTTTTAATTCCCAAAGCTGCTTGAAGCGCTTTATTTTGCATAAGCTGGAGTTTCCCTAACTTGGTACTGGAGGTGCCTACTAGGAGGGTGTTGCAGTAGTCCGACTTAGATAGGATTAATGCTCTTGCTAGTGTGATACAGTTTGAGGGTGAGAGGAATTGTCGACTCAGTGCGATCCGTTTAGAAGTATAGGGTGTGGCATAGGATAAGGCACTAATATGTCTAGACATGGCAAGATTAGCATCCAAATAGACTCCTAACGTTTTAACCTGTTTTGATACAGGGATCATGGAATCATCAATATTGATGGCTGAATAGTCAGAGTGAAGTGTGCTAATTTTGTTTTGGGAGCCCACAATGAGAATTTCAGTTTTCTCATTGTTAAGGCAGAGGCTATTCAAGGCCATCCAGTTTGGGATTATAGAATAGATCCTATTAATGGTTGCAGTGTCTTCGTAGTAATTTCCAGAGATAGGAATGAGTATCTGGGTGTCATCTGCGAAATTCGTATAGATGACACCCATAGCATCCAACGCTGGGAAGAGGAGCTTTGTGTAAGCATTATATAAGGTGGGTGAGAGGCAGGACCCTTGGGGAACCCAGATGGGGACTGGTATGGAGTCGGCTGCTTCTTTACCAATGCTTACTCTGGATGTACGTTCTGTCATAACAGCGCCAGGGGCGCATACATTGGCGATCATTATGGACTAATGGTTATTCATTTATCTACAGAAAACTCTTGGATCAACCGCTATTCACTTCTTGGACCTTATTTACCATTTGCAAGACTTTGGTGCTTTTCTATTTTTCCCAACAAACTACACTTACCACAATGCACTTGGCTATAACTATCTATTCCTGGCTATTCCTATTTGTCATCATCGGAACTACAATCCTCAGAAGCCCTAGGGATCAGCTCTGCTTCCACCAGCTCAGGAACAGAGAGGGAGGAGGCAGATTGTATGCAGGTGTGCTGATCCAGGTGCGACCAATTAGCCTGCCTCTGTGCTGGGCAGGGCGGTATAAAAGTTAGTCTCTTGCATTAAGAGTCCTTCCAGCACCTTTTTGCTTCGAGCTACGAATTTTTGTATGCTGTTCCTGCTTACTCCTGCTTTTGATCCAGTGCCCTGCCGGGCTTTCTGCATTGCAGCCGATCACGCTCTGCTGCCTTCTACCTTCCGCCTTTGCCCTTCCGGGCTCCAGCCTTGCAGCTGATCACGCTCTGCTGCCTTCTACCTTCCGCCCTGGCCCTTTGGGCTCCCTGCCCCAGCCCTGCTCCTCTGGGCGTCCTGCCTTGCAGCCTGCTACACCCTGCTGCCTACAGCCCTAGCCTTTTGGGCTCCCTGCCTCAGCCCTGCTCCTCTGGGCGTCCTGCCTTGCAGCCTGCTACCCTGCTGCCTACAGCCCAAGCCTTTTGGGCTCCCTGTCTCACAGCTCTACTCCTCAGGAGGTCCTGCCCTGCAGCATGCTACACCCTGCTGCCTACAGCCCTAGCCTTTTGGGCTCCCTGCCTTGCAGTCTGAATCTCTCCGCTGCTTACAGCCCATGTCCTCTGGAACCCCTGTCTTGCAGCTTGCTACACCCCTCGGCCTTCAGCCTTGTCTTTTGGGCTCCTTGCCTACAGCCCTTGTCCTTTGGGCTCCTTGCCTTGCAGCCTGCTTCACTCCGCTGCCTACAGCCCTTTTTCTTTGGGCTCCCTTCCTTACAGCTCTGCTCCTTTGGGCTTGCTCCTTACTGTCCTGCTCCTCTGAGCTCTCTACCTTGCACCCTACAGTCCTCTGCAATCCACAACAGTTTACCTGCATTTATTACTTTCAATTATTGCAGCCCCCCTGTTTTCTGACTGCTGCTCCCTTGCTTTCTTTCTCGTTTTTCAACCCTCAGTTCTTAATCCCTGTCCAATTCAGTTATACTGCTTTCCTTTCATTTCCTTCTGCTAGTTTGCTCATCGAATTCCCTTTTCCTGGATTTGTCTGTTGTTGTCTTCTCTTGTATCGTTTGTAGACCCCTTTGTACAGGGCTTGTCTGTTGGTTTCCGGCAGGCAACCTCTTCCCCTTCCCTTGTCTAGTTTCTGTGTTACAGACACCCACAGCTGTTGTTCCCAGCCATGAGCAAACAGCGTGGGCCTCTGTTATAGCAAACTGTGCAGAAGGCTAGAGTTTTTCCTAAGGTCCGTGGAACACTCTTCCCCATATCTGCATACACCCCAAGAGGGAATCCATTCTGTTGTACCTTATTTCCTTGCTTCACTTGCCTACTCTTTGTTCTCTTTTACTTTCAGCTGTGTGTGTACTTATCTGTCCACCTTACTTCGGCACAACCACCCAAACCCTACCTTGGTGCCCTGTGCCACTCTTAACAGAGTGCCATCCGTGACACGTTCTGCTAGAAAGGATTTCACCCAGAGGGTAGCGTTATTGGAGAAATAGAAGTCCTTAGCTAGCGTGTCGCAGAGGTTTTCATGGTCCACCAGGTCAAACGCTGCAGACAGATCTAATAATAGTAGTATGCAGAGTTTGCCTGAGTCCCTGATGTTATCAATCTGGATTTTCAGGTCCAGAAGAGCTGTTTCTTTGCTGTGGTTCGGCCTGAATCCAGATTGTATATCTCCAAGGAGTATGTTCTGTTCAAGATGTGCTTGAATTTGATTATAGGCAATTTTATCAATAATCTTAAACAGGAACGGTACCGTGGTTATAGGCTAGTAATTAGTGGGCACTGAAGCATCGAGAGATGATTTATTTTAGAAGGAGGGGTCACCCACGCTTCTTTTATACTTGCAGGAACTTGGTTAGTATTGAAGGATGCGTTTACAAAATTGGAGATGATGGGGGTGAGGAGAGAAGTGCAAAGTTTAACTAGGTGGGCAGGGAAGTTGTCTCCTTTGCAGTTTGAAGCTTTAAGTTTAGCAATAGTGTCTGCTACTGTGGCTTGAAAGACCGGGCTAAACTGGAAACTAGGATTCGCATTGTCCTTGGTTATATTGAGGTTAGTTTCTTGTGTGTTTTTATCAGCTAGGATTTTTCTTTTAGTGAGGATTTTCTTTTGGAGCAACACAATTTTGAAGGCTAAGGCATCTTGGATAGTCGTACACCATTCTTTGCTGGCATTGGCAGGTGAAGTATCTGGTATTGGATTTTTCAGTTCCTTAAGAATAGAAAACAGTTCTTTAGAATTGGAGGATGATTACTAATGCGTATGTTGTAGGCCATGGCTTTGTGGGTCACAATTGCGGCTTTATAAGTTTTGTTAGTGGCTCTGTACGCTATGGCAGAGTCAATTGTCGGGGATTTAGTATTGATATGTTCTAGTGATCTTTTCTTATGTCTCAGCATGATCAGTTCTTCATTGAACCAAAAACATTTATGTTTGTCGGTACGTGTCATGATAGTTAGAGGTGCTACAATGTAAATGGTAGTTGTAAGGCACTTCTGGTAGGCCTCTGCTAGGAGATCAGGGTTGTTGCTAGACGTTAAGTTAGAAGAGAGGGCATCTGTTATAATAGGGGCTTGATTTTTAATTGTAAGCTTACGGGTGTTTCTGGTTTTGTAAGTGACTGTTTCCTTAGTTGGGGGAGGGCTTGTCTCCTTTATATTCATAGAGAAGTTGATGCTGTGGTAATCAGTCCAGTCAAGGGGTACAATTGATTCAAGGGATAGTTTAGCGTTGAGCGTTAGTATCCAATCCAGAATACGACCTTTGGAATGAGTAGTGGTTTTGACTAGTTGTGTAAAGTTCATATCTGTGAGTGCGGAGTGTAGAGCTTCTGCTTTGAAATCTTGCTTATCATTGAATCCTAGGTTAATATCACCTAGAATGATACATTTGGCATTAGGCTTGATATAGGGGGCTAGCATGAGGGGTATGTCTATGTCAGGGTGGGTGTTGCAGCTAGGTGATCTATAGAGGACAAGGAAATTAAAAGTGGTTTTCTGGTCAGTGGCCAATTTGGCGAGGAGGAGTTCATAGCCTTCTATTTCATCAATAGGGCAAGATCTTATTTGCAAGTTGGATCTGGCTAGTATGGCCACTCCGCCTCCGGATGCACTGGTTCTATCCGACCTGATGATACTAAATTCTGGAGGTAAGGCTAAGGCTAGTAAGGGTCCAGAGGCTTGGTGTAACCATGTTTCTGTAACTACTAGTATGTCAAGTTTCTGGTCAATGATAAGGTCATGAATTTCAATGGCATGGGCTCCTAGGGATCAGGCATTAATACGGGCTCCCTTGATGTTAACATGTGGTTCTGTAGGGGGCAGAGATGTAGGGGTTTGGGTCTGCTCAACTATGGCGTTAGTGAAGCCATTGGGTGAGTCTTCATCGAGGGGCTTACATTGTTTGGAGTTATATTGTAGATTTGATTTGGACAGTGTGGGCAGCACACAAAGTGGGCTGTAGTAGCTTGGTGCATGAAGGTGCACGCTCTTAAGCGGTGTAGTCTCATGGTACCTTGGATAGGTTAGGCGGTTAGATTGAGTGCCTGATGGGTCAGGGGTGTAGCCTCAGCTGGTGATGTGATCATGGAGTCTGTCATTGTACTGGGTATGGGAGGGTTGTTCTGGATGGGTGGGAATGGGGGGGGCAATGGGTAGAAAGGGAGTGGTACATGGGATGGGATGATGCCTGAGGCAGGCTATTTTAACTAAACCATTTCCACAGGTAGTATAGGCACTACCCGAGCAGGAGCAGGGTAAGCAGTTTGGTACCAAGCAGAAAGGAAACATTAGGGTCAAAAACAGGCCAAACATAACTGAGTTCTCTGGGAGTAGGCGAGATAGGGCAGGATACATTGAAAAACAATAGCAGCAGGTTATGCTAGGTTGGCAGTGCAGATAAGCAAAGCACTAGATACAGATGTGCTAGCTAATGGTTATATTGGATGAGTGTTACATTAGTGCACTGGCAGAATATTTAAGAATGGTTGGCAGTACAGTGGAACGGATAAACAAGTCAGTATGTGAAAGGCGTGCTAGCTATGGGTTGTGCTAAGAATCATGTACACTCAGGCGATGCAATGGGGGAGGCAGATAATAATAAGAACGTTTGGAGCCTTAGTACATTATAGCAGGGAAACTGGTGGCATGAGGGGCATAACCATAGTACAATGCTGGGGCCGGGGAACCAAAATAACAGAATAGTTTGAGGACCTGAAACACTTTAACAATGTAATATGAGCAAATAGAGGTACTGCTGTAATTGGTGGTATTGCTAGGTGGTCTGGCGCACCTAGGGCAGAGCACAAAAAGATACATTATGGTTGCCCATGATGGTACGGCCGACTTGGACAATGCCTGGTTGTAGTGGTAATGGAAGCAGCAAGTTGGTCTAATTGCTGACTGAGCACGTTATATTCACCGTAACAGTACATTAGAAGTGATCGGGCGGTAGGTATGATCAAAGGTTCAACCGCACCCTATGTGAAGAGCCGATAAGTCTGGGCTTCCTGTGCTTATGTAGACTGTGGGATAAAGTCTAGGGCACTTATATAGTCACTGATTGTGGAATATTTGTTTTAAGAGTGAGGGCAAGAATAGGTTTTGACACAGACAGACTCTGGTTTTGGATTTACGGACATTGACTGCCCTTAGAACCATCAGTTGAGGGAACAGCCCCATTTGAGTTAGAGCCAGTTAGACATTACACTAACCCTGCAACGTTTTGCAATAAAGGTTTTCAAACTGTTACTTTTGAGTCTGTCTCTCTTGATACCATGCCCGCCTCACAGCGGCCAGATTTTTGGTCAAAGAGGTTTTCCCTCGCTATGGAGAGAGCAATGTATTTAGGTCCGACAATGGCACACACTTCTTCAATAAGCCGTTTAAGTTAATAACAGCATTACTGGCCATCAAACATCAGATGTGTACAATTTACCACCCACAAGCCAACTGGGTTTTAGAATGGATCAATGGTCCTTTGAAGAGTAAACTTTCAAAGCTGTGCACCACATTAAAGAAAAATTGGGGGCACTGCTTGCCCTTGGCATTGGTAAGCATGCTCACGCAGCCCTGTAAGAATCATCACTTATGCCTCATGAGGTGGTAACAGGGCGGCAAATTCACATGCCCCTATCTCACATCAGAAAAGCTTCAGATGATAACAGGGCTGCGTCTGTTACGGGGGATGAGTTTAAAGATGATCTCCCTGCCTTAACTAAAGCAATACAATTTATCTCTAAACAAATAGCACCACCACGGTCTGAAGATACAACCAGCGCTGCATCTGATCCGCTGCCGTCACCTCCTCTCCAGCTTTTCCCTGAAGACCAAATATTTGTTAAATATCTCATCTGCCGGTGGAGTGAGCCTAGATACAACAGCCTGTTCACGGTCATCTATGACACTCCTATTGCGGTAAAGATTCGGGAGCTGCGGTATTGGCTAAATCTTTCAGACATCTGGAGAGCCCAACATACCGCGCCCCCCGCTCAGGTTGAACAGACCTCACAAGTGTAGGAACTGTGACACAAAGTGATCCATTGATATTTCTTAGTATGTGTACACGACTATAACCAGCAACAAAACATTAGTTTATGGTATCATTTTTTCATGTGTTATTAAAACTTGTCTACATCCACAAAATATTAACACTGCTATGCACAATTTGCACTTTCCTTCTACCTCCTTCTTTCCTTCAGCAGTTTTTCCCTTCCCTTTTTCTTTTCTTTTCTCCATGATGAAAATACAAATGCATATAAACACCTTTGGAGATCGGTCATATCTTCATTCTCATGAGCATTCTACAGTAAGCGTGTTTTCTCTACATATACCTGTGCTATTTGTATTTGTATTTTGTTTATTTATATAGCGCACCGGGCCCAACGGCATCTGGGCGTTGTGCATTGTGTAGCTGGACTGTTGTTACGCTCACCTGGCTCCCACAGGGGTGACAGTCGGAACTGGATAGCTGCGGCCTCCACCAACGTGAATTGTAGTGCAGAGATGACTGACTGGAAGGGCCTGCTCAATTCCGTCTGTTTGACCCGTAGGAGTATTCTCCTGAAAGCAGAGACAAGGAATTAGCCACCCGTGGATTGAGCGAGCACACCCCCACCGTTTTCCCACTAATCACCTCCGATATTCCTTTTCGCCAGTCTCACCTTATAGTTTTGAATGATGAGCTCTCCATCCTGCGTGGAGTGCAGGGGCGCGGATATAACCAGTTACTTCACTGGTCCGAAGGAATTGGGTGAGTTCCAGATGAATATTGACTCCGAGGTAAGTGGCGAGGAGCCATAAGTATTTGGTTCTTAAGAGTTCAAGATGTCTGTTATTCACTCTTGTCCGATTCCTTCCTTTGTCTTACAGCTTGATTCGAGACGAGGTTGTCCCGTAGCAGCCGATTGCGTTTAGGTAAGAGTCTGTGTTACCCAACACTGTCCGGTAAAAAATGCCAGTGCTTAACCTGTTGCTTTCTCTCTCCTTACAGGTGCAGCGTAAGACGATGTGGCGTGTAGAAGAATAATATCTCCGGCGGTAACTCAGTAAGTCTATAATGATAATAGAAATTGTCTTTGTTGGTTTTCTCGGCTCACCTTATTGTCTTTCTTCGTCCCCTTAGGTGCCGGGAGTTTGGCGATGAATGATGAGCTGCGCCGGGTCGAGGAGGTGCTGTGAAGACTGGTAAGTATAGCGCAGCGCTGCAGCTGGCGGTGCGACGCGCACAAAATAAAGTATTTTCCTTGTTCGGATGCGCGAAGGATCCAGGATCAGATGAAGAATGAAGGGAATTTTCTTGCTCTAACCTTTTCTTCTTATTTCCCTTCTTTCTAGGAGCCCCGGAATCAAGGCGGGCGTGGCAGAAGACCGGATGCTGGACTGACAGTCACGGTGAGCATTACGCTGCAGGATGCAGAATAACGCGAAGCATGTGCTGCTCATCGGGCGTGGTTTAAATAGCCTCCAAAGTAGTCCCAGGTAAGAAGTTCCCCAAGACCACACCCGAGTAAAAAATAGTTCCTGAAACAAAGTAGTTCCTTCCCCGCCTCACGTTGGCTTGGATTCTTTACAGCATGGTCTGCATGAGGTAAGTTTCTTCATATGAGGCTGGCGCCTATGGCGCCAGGACTGATACCATATATGAGCCTGGCGCCATAGGCGCCAGGACTGAACCCAGATAGCCCCTAGCCGGGGTGGCTGGGTTTTCAATAGGTGTCTGGATGCCTGCTCCCTGGACTGATGGACTTGGTCTGGATGTCCGGGGGTAGGCATCATGACAGCACTCCCCCCCAAGGCCCCTCATAAGGTCGTTCTTCCCCTTGGTCCTGGTTTGTCTGGGAAATTCCGATGGAATCTTTCCACCAATCGAGGTGCATGAACGTGGTCACTAGGCTCCCATGACCTTTCTTGTGGCCCGTAACCCTTCCAATCAATTAAATAAAAAGTCGTGATTTGACCATCTTAGAGTCCAGTATATTTTTAACTTTGAACTCGCGTTCCCCGTCTATTGGATGGGGTCGGGTGGTTTGGTTAACCTGGTTCCGGGTTGTACTGGCTTCAGAAGTGAAACGTGAAAGACTGGATGAATTTGCATATTAGAAGGTAATTCCAATTTGACAGCCACCCGGTTGATAATTGCTTTAATGGTGCAAGGTCCCAAATATCTAGGGTTAAAAGTCTGAGTTCCTTTTAGAGGTAGGTTTCTTGTAGCTAGCCAAACTTGATTCCCAACCTGGTATTGTGGGGCTTCACTTCTATGTTGATCTGCATTTTTCTTGTATTTTTCTTTTGCTTGTTTCAAATGTTCAGTTGCCTCCTTAAAGGCTTGTGTAATAGTAGCGTGCAGATGGTTTACTGCGGGCATTTCCAAGTGTTGGGGTGAGTCGAGTTCTGAGGTCCGAGGATGATACCCATATATGGTATAAAAGGGGCTTTGTCCGGTTCCTAAATGTACAGAGTTGTTGTATGCGTATTCGGAAATCCATAAAATATCCTTCCAATTGCCTTGGGTTTGGTGTAACATGCAACGTAGGTATTGATCAAGAGTCTGGTTGGTCCTCTCGGTCTGACCATCGGTCTGGGGATGATCACTGGTTAATAACCTCACGTCGATTTGCGCCAATTGACAGCATTTCCTCCAAAACTGCGAAATAAACTGACTACCTCGGTCAGAGACCAACACGGAAGGAAATCCATGTATTCGGACAATGTTTTCAAGAAATTCCTTGGCCAAAGTTGAAGCTGAAGGTAATCCTTTTAAAGGAATAAAGTGAGCCATTTTGGAAAAAAGATCCACTATAACTAGAATGGTGTTAAATCCACTACATGGGGGAAGGTCAGTAATAAAATCTAGGGACAAGGTGTGCCATGGTGTAGGCAGAATATCCAAAGGTTGTAAAAGACCAGCTGGATTCTTCTTCAGACTCTTGTTTTGGGCGCAGATACCACAAGATTGCACAAATGACTTTACGTCTCTTCGCCAGGTGGGCCACCAGAATTGTCTTTTAATTTTGGCCTCTGTCTTTGCAATTCCTGGGTGTCCCTCAATCAAAGTATTGTGATAATTGGAGATAACTAGTTCTTGTAGTTCCTTGAGTGGTAGGAATAGACAACCTTGATAGTAGGGTAGTTCATTGATGACTGAATAATCTTGGCCTTTCTTTAGCCATTCCTGCAAGGCAGCTGGATCGAAAAGTTGTTGGATCTTTAAATTAATGTCTTCTAGAGTTTGTAAAGTAGTTATACCCAGGATTCTTTTCTCTGAAATTATAGGCACCGGTTCAGGGTTCGAATATGCTTCTCCCATTCCTATACGAGATAAGGCATCTGCTTTGCCATTTTTACAACCTGGTCGATAAGTAATCAAGAAATCGAATTCTGCGAAGAACAAGGCCCACCTAAGTTGACGTGATGATTGGGCCTTGGCTGTCTTCAAATATTGTAAATTCCTGTGATCGGTGATTACAGTGATGGTATGCCTGGCACCGAGAAGATAATGCCGCCAAGCCTTGAATGCAGATTTGATGGCCAATAACTCCTTATCGGTAACTGCATAGTTTAATTTGGGTGCCAAACATTTTCTTGACCAGAATGCTACTGGATGAAGTTGGCCGGTTTCAGGATCCTTCTGGGAAAGAACAGCCCCCATAGCTAAACTGGATGCATCAGTTTCAAATGCGTATGGAAGTTCAGGGCGTGGGTGCTTTAAAACAGCTGCAGACGTGAATTTCAATTTTAGTTCTTGGAAGGCCCTTTCAGCCTGTTCGGTCTATAGGAAGCGCTTATTCTTTCGCAAGAGTGCTGTGATGGGGTGTACAATATGTGAGAATTCCGGAATGAATCTGCGGTAGAAATTAGCAAATCCAAGCATGCTTTGTACTCCTTTAACTGAACCAGGTGATGGCCACTTGAGGATTGCGTCCACCTTTCGAGAGTCCATTCAAACTCCTTTTGGGGTCAGGATAAATCCAAGGAATTCGACTTCTGTAGAGTGAAAAACGCATTTTTCCAATTTTGCATATAACTTATGCTGGCGTAGTTTTTTAAGGACGGCACAAACGTGCTTAACATGGTCTGATTCTGAGGAGGAGTACACAAGGATATCGTCTATGTATACAACAACACAGACGTCAATGAGTTCTCGAAGGACATCGTTCATAAAATACTGGAAGGCTGCCGGTGCATTGCACAACCCGAAAGGCATCACCTGATATTCGAACAATCCATACTTGGTGCGAAAGGCAGTCTTCCATTCGTCGCCTTTCTTTACACGTACCAGATGATATGCCCCTCGGAGATCTGACTTGGTGTAGATACAAGCATCCTTTACTTGGTCCAGTAATTCGGGGATCAGAGGTAATGGGTATCGGTTTTTTACCGTAATTTGGTTTAATGCGCAGTAATCTATGCACGTTCTAAGGTCACCTTCCTTTTTGGGCACGAAGAATAAAGCTGAGGCTGCCGGGGACTTGGATGGACGAATTAATCCATTAGCAAGGTATTGATCCAGGTATTGTCATAGATGACGGTTTTCGGGCTCCGTAAGGGCGTAGATCCTACTGCATGGAGGTTGTGCACCGGGTAAAAGATCGATCTGGCAATCGTATGATCTGTGAGGCGGTAACGTGTTTGCCTGTTCTTTCTGAAAAACATCCTGAAATTCTTGATATTCCTGAGGTAACTGTGCAATTGGAGTAACGACAGTGGCCAAGCCTTTATTCAAGGTTTTTTCCGGATAACAGGTGTGTGCACAACCCGGGAAGGTCATTCTCTTCTCTCGCCATTCAATACAAGGATTGTGTGTTTCCAACCACGGCATTCCCAGAATTATTTGGAACTGCGGGGCCTTGATTAAGTCAAACACAATGCTTTCTCGATGCCCATCTTGACCCAACAGCTTCACCTCTGTAGTGGAGTGAGTTACTAGCCCAAAGCCAATTTCAGTCCCATCGACAGTGGTGATGACATCAGTTGTGGTCTTTTTGCAAAGAGGTAGGTTCATCCTTGTAGCCAATTCGTGGTCCATGTAGTTTCCGATGGCCCCGCTATCAATGTATGTTCTCACTGCGTGCATACGTGATGGCTGCCTTGGATCAATAAGGACCATTGGCACAATTAGGTGCAAGGTCTGAGTGTCCTTTTTTAAGCTCGGCAAGCGGACCTCTACGCTTGTCGGGCGTGGTCATTTCCCGAGTCAGGCTCTATATGGCTTTTGTCCGCAACTCCTACCACCTTCTTGGGTGGTTTAACAGGGTATTCTCGCAGAAAATGTCCCGCAGTTCCACAGTACAGACACAATTGCAATTGTCGTCTCTTTTCTTTTTCCTTTTGAGTCAAGGGTCCTTTAACCCCCCGATCTGCATGGGTTCTGATGCATCTGTTCCCTTGGGGGTAACGTTGGGTTTAATAAATACGCGATTCTCAAATTTAGCTCGATCAGCCTTTCTATTCTGAAGTCTGTGATCTAACGGGACTGCCAAGTCTATATATTGAGCGCAATCCTGGGGGGGATTCACTACTTGAGCTAACACATCTTTGAGTTCTCCTCTGAGTCCACAATGAAATAACGTAATTCGTTTTGCCTCAGGCCATCCGGTTTCCACCACCAACCTATTAAATGTTGCGATGTAGGTGAGTAAATCCTGGTTACCCTGTCGTAGGGACAAAAGTTCTTTATCCAAGGCCTGTCCTTGTAAATGTCAGGCAAATAGTCTTTCCATGCTTGCTTGAAAGCCCTGAAAATCCCGAAGAAGAGGATCATCCTGGTTGACTAGTGGAATTGACCAATCAGCTGCGCTGCCACTGAGATACGATAGTACAAAGGCTACTTTGGCTTGATCGTTCCGAAAGGCTCCAGGTCTACATAAAAATTGCAAGCGACACTGGTTCATAAATATGGCGATCCTTTTTGGGTCTCCAGCAAAGCGTTCCGGTGGTGCTAAAGGAATATTTCCAGGTGAAACTATTTGCTCAGGGTTGCTTGATGGAGCAGGAGTTGGGTTCCCCCCGAGTCCAGGTAATGGTGTTTGCCCAGCTTGGTTTTGCAGCAGTTGCCTAGCAAGATCATCAGTGCGTTCCTTAGACACAATCAGTTCTCTCCTGAGAGCATTAGTTTCTTGGCGGGCAGAATGTACTTCTGCCCTAAGTTCCCCTAATAATAGGGCCAGTTGGTCAGTTTCTGAGGTCTCCATAACGCCCGGGTGGGAATTTGTTGGGAGGCTTCGCGTTCTGTTATGCTCACCTGGCTCCCACAGGGACGACGGTCGGAACTGGATAGCTGCGGCCTCCACCAACGTGAATTGTAGTGCAGAGATGACTGACTGGACTGGCCTGCTCAATTCAGTCTTGACCCGTAGGAGTATTCTCCTGAAAGCGGAGAAAAGGAATTAGCCACCCGTGGATTGAGCGAGCACACCCCCCACCGTTTTCCCACTAATCACCACCGATATTCCCTTTCACCAGTCTCACCTTATGGTTTTGAATGATGAGCTCTCCATCCTGAGTGGAGTGCAGGGGCGCGTAGATAACCAGTTACTTCACTGGTCTGAAGGAATTGGGTGAGTTCTAGACGAATATTGACTCCGAGGTAAGTCGCGAGGAGCCGTAAGTATTTGGTTCTTAAGAGTTCAAGATGTCTGTTATTCACTCTTGTCCGATTCCTTTCTTTGTCTTGCAGCTTGATTCGAGAGGAGGTTGTCCCGTAGCAGCTGATTGCGTTTAGGTAAAAGTGTGTTACCCAACACTGTCCAGTAAAAAATGCCAGTGCTTAACCTGTTGCTTTGTCTCTCCTTACAGGTGCAGCGTAAAACGATGTGGCGTGTAGAAGAATAATATCTCCGGCGGTAACTCGGTAAGTCTATAATGATAATTGAAATTGTCTTTGTTTGTTTTCTCGGCTTACCTTATTGTCTTTCTTCGTCCCCTTAGGTGCCGGGAGTTCGGCGATGAATGATGAGCTGCGCCGGGTCGAGGAGGTGCTGTGAAGACTGGTAAGTATAGCGCGGCGCTGCAGCTGGCAGTGCGACGCGCACAAAATAAAGTCTTTTCCTTGTTCGGATGCGCGAAGGTTCCAGGATCAGATGAAGAATGAAGGTAATGTTCTTTCTCTAACCTTTTCTTCTTATTTCCCTTCTTTCTAGGAGCTCCGGATTTGAGGCGGGCGTGGCAGAAGACTGGATGCTGGACTGACAGGCACGGCGAGCGTTACGCTGCAGGATGCAGAATAACGCAAAGCATGTGCTGCTCATCGGGCATGGTTTAAATAGCCTTCAAAGTAGTCCCAGGTAAGAAGTTCCCCAAGACCACATCCAAGTAAAAAATAGTCCCTGAAACAAAGTAGTTCCTTCCAGGCCTCACGTTGGCTTGGATTCTTTGCAGCATGGTCTGCATGAGGTAAGTTTCTTCATATGAGCCTGGCGCCTATGGCGCCAGGACTGAACCCAGATAGCCCCTAGCCGGGGTGGGTGGGTTTTCAATAGGTGTCTGGATGCCTGCTCCCTGGACTGATGGACTTGGTCTGGATGTCCGGGGGTAGGCATCATGACAACTGTTTGCTCTTTCTATGTTTGGTTTAGGTATATATTTAGGAAGTAGTTGTATATGGTGTGAGGAAGGCATGGTATTAATAGTATACACAGACACAATGGATATAAGTTGCGAAAACCTTTATTTACGCCTTTGACTGGGACGGTAGAATTCCTAACTGTCCCTAACTCTGAAATGGGAGTAATCTCGGCAATTAAACAATAACAAATACATCCAAGTCAGTCTGGTCAAAACAAAAAGGCCTATACTAAGAAAACCTATCCATGCCCTCCTTCTTAGAATTACTAATGTGTTAAGGGAATACAAAATGAAAATAGTGTCTGAAAAGGAAATGTTAGAATGGCTTCAGCACCAACTCCCCTCCCCAGGTTCAACCCCACGGGGCTAGAGAGTCTATCAAATGCAAAGGATGGGTGGATGGCACAGCACCTTCAGTCTTGCACACTTTGGCTTAATGGTACAATTCAACAGTTCAATTTTAGGCTTTCAACTTTTGATAGTTCAATCACTTCTTTAGGCTTCGCTCACCTTGCCATCAACACTCAGTTCATATGTTCTAAATTTCTCACACTTCTGCACAGGCTTCCCTCTGCCGTGCTCAACCCTGTCTTGTTTCACTTTTTCACACAATTTCTTACAGTTCGACACAGGCTTCACTCTGCCGGGCTTGAGCCTATCTCTCCTTCGTGGAGGTTCCCTTCCCCATGTTTTTATCTCATATATCTTTTCTCTTTCGAAGACTTTCGAGACTGCAGGGAATTTACATAGACATCTGCATGACCACTTCAACATCTCTTTCAACAATCCTGCATTTCACACCATCTTGTGGCACCAATACTTATTGGTACTTATGATTCTCATTCTCTGATGTCTGCCCTCTTGGCCTTTTCAAAAGTTCATGGGTCATACCAATACCTCTTGGTATTTGTAGTTCTTGTTAGCTTTTAGTTTCAAAGTTCAAATTCAACACCAATTGCCTCTTGGTATTTGTAGTTCTTATTCATAGTTCTTTTACTTGCCTTCCTGCCCTTTTTCCATGGTTCTTATATTTTACTTTTGCCCTGTTGGCATACTTCACTGTTCATAAAAACATTTCACAGAGACTTCCGAATGTGCAACTTCATCTCACAAGACCACTCTGCTACTTTGCATCGTTGTCTTTTAACAATTGAACTCTTCATTTGCATTTTATCGGCACACGCGCAACCTTCAATTTTCCAATTACAGTCACTTTCCCTTTAACATCAACCAGACTTTTGTTTCCCTCGATAACTCACCGACTATGTTAACTGGATTACTTTCATCTCCATCCTGCAACTCAAGGCTGTTCACAACGCTTCTTCTGCTCCTCCCCAACTCCGCGTTTACCCAGGAGGGTACGCGGGCCGCTTTCTGCCAACTTGAAGGTTTCTTCCCTCTGATTGCTCGACTTCGCTTTTCGAATGCTCACTGACTCCCGAAATCATAGAAATCTTGCCTGTCTTTCTCTTGATCCTCTTCTCTGTCGATCAGCCCTTTCACCTTCCACCTTCCGCAGCCTGGTTTGCCTCAGCCTCGGAAGAGCTGTTCCTTCTCGTACCCAGCATTGCTCAAAGTGTGTCTGTACGCGTCACCTTTTATCTTGACAGGGAGTGCTATTAAGTGGCAGGTGTACATTGTTAAAGTTCCGTGCCTGCCTCTGCATGGCCTTATTACAGGGACATGGCCAATGCAAGTTAGGGGAGGTAATCCTTCTAACCTAATTCCTCATCTTCCTTGCTACAGTCCTTTTTTCACAACAAAGTGAGGAGGAATTATAGGAGTTGTAGTTTCCCCCATAAAATAAGCATTGATAGGGGTTGTGGAAAAAGGGGAATACCCTGTCTCATGATTGGGTGCTTCTCCACCACTCCCTGAGGACCCCCTAACCGGGTGATCCTCCCTCGCTTGTCCACCCCTAGGATCAGGATCCAAAAGCACCTGAGTATGGGATCCCAAGGGACTAGGTTGTGCAACACCCTCTGGTTTTTCACATACCCTTCGCCTATGCGATGTGGACAAATCTGTTTTGCAGGAGACCCGGGAAGGAAAACTTTTCAGTGATCTACTGTGAAACGGCATGGATGTAAGTCCAGCAACCATCGCATAGCTTGTGAATTGGACTCTCTTCGCTGACTTACCCAGATAAGGGGAGAATGATTAGTTTCAACAGGACACTATGTCAAATATCCCATAAAGGCCTCTGTTAGGTCTTCTTATTCTTCTTATGTTGTGTCTCACCTAAGGTATTTTTGTTTTTAGTTTCTAAGGGCTCCCCTTGTTTCCAGGAACTGAAGATCCCCTGGATCCAGATGTGAAAGGCCTCTTAGGTTTTTCACACATTTTTCCCTTGGGAATTTGGTTACCCGTTGAAGAAATGCTTGGTATAGTATAGTTATTAGATGGCTGCTTTGACCAATCCCATGCTAGTGCTGGAGGGAAGAAATAATCTGATTGCCAATTTTTCACAGGGGAAAATTGAGGGAGCTGTTGTGGAACATCCTGTACTACGATAGAGAACTTAAGAAAGTTCCTACCGATGATGACCTCTTTGGGAAGGCTGGGTATAATAGCAGAGGGTATGCTGATTTGCTGCCCTCTGATATTAATGGGCACTGGTACTTTGGGATACATTTCACTGTCCCCATGCACACAGGTAATTCTGACCAGCGTTTGCTTTTCGAGATTCTTCTGCGAGACCAGGTCTGCTCTGACTGCTCTTTGTTTATTACCTGAATCTATTAAAGCTTTTATTACTCTTCCATTAATGGATGCCTTTTCCTAGGTAAATGCAACAGGTGAATGAAACATACATTAACAGACTCAATATCTTCGTCTGGCTCCTTCCATTCGTCTGCCATGAAACATTCTATTTCCATGGGTTCCTCCATCTGATTCTTGGGGCAATTTCTGGCTAGGTGACCAACCTCTTTACATGAATAACAGATAGCCAATTGAATTTTAGGTACCTTAGGCTCGTACTTCCTTCTCTCTTCTCTGACTTTGAATTCTAGTTTTCTAAACTCATACTTCTCTCTGTCCTTTCCCATCCTTTCTTTAGTTTTGGGAGGATTTCCTCCTCGTTCTGACATGAAGGGTGTCGAACCGGAGGAACCTTTAAGATCTCTCCTCTCTTTGAGGCGAGACAGTTCCTGGGTTCCAAAGGCCGTTAACATCCTGTACACTGTGGACGTGGCTTTAGTTGTAATGTGCTCTGGAAAGATGTTGGCTTCTATGGGAGAACAATTGGAAACCTCTGCCAGGGCTGGGAATTGGGATCTGATGGTGTGCACCAGTTGTGTGTATCGGTACAGTTCACTCCCTGCTAGCCCAAATTTTGCCCTTAAGGATTCAAAAGGGACAATTTCTCTATCTTTTAGCAGGTCCGCTTGGATGCTTATCCCTTGCCTATCCCAGTTCTTAAAGTGACTCACTTTGCATACTTCAGGCAGATGTATGTTATTCCACAAAGGTTACGCCAGTGTCAGTTTCTTCCCCCAGCCGATGTGTTGATGTGAGTTAGCCCATGCCAGTCAGGTGTGGCGTATCATCTGAGGAGTGTTCCTCCCCCGAGGGCCTTCCCATAGAGTACTTGTTTGGGTAGCATGTCCCCCATCCATCCCCTTTTCAATAGCCACGTGTGGGTCTCGTGGGTTCCCATGTATCCAGCCATTAGCTATGCCAATCTGTGCAGGCCAGCAATGGTGCCGTTGGCACGGAAAACCCCAGGCCACCCTCTCGTACCGGGCGCTGCATTGTCTTGAAGGCAATACGTGGCTGTCCCCCCTTCCATAGCAGAGCATGCAAGGTGCCTTCTGTCTTGACAAAGAACAATTTGGGGATCAGGCATTGAGTATTTTGGAGCACATATAGAAACGGAGGAAGTGAGAGCATCATGAAAAGCGCGACCCTGCCCATCAGTGTCACCGGGAGAGTCTGCCAATGAATTGTATCAAGTACGAATCGATCCACTGACGGGTTGAGATTGAGTCGAAGAAAATAAGCAGCGCCTGTACTCACATGAATACCAAGGTATTTAAAACCAGAGGTTGAGAAGGCGCTAGAGGCAGTGTTGGGGGATATGTATCGGGAAGAGCACCGATTTGAGCCAGTTAACCTTAAGCCTGTAGAACCTCTGATATGCTAGTAGAGAAGCGGCTGCCCCTGGACAGGAGTCCGCAGGGTCGCACATGTAGATAAGGAGGTCATCGGCGTAAAGCGTCTCGGGAGGATAGCTCAGCGGCAACGTGCTCGCCTTGGAAACAAGACGACATGGAGCAACACAGGTTCGATCCCCGGGTCCGCGCTTAGAAACCTCTGGGTATTAAGCGTGTTATAAATAACCTATCATATCATCATATATCTTTCTACTTCTCCCCAAGGCCACTTGAAACCCTCCAGTCCAGGTCCGTTTGTAGCCTAATTGAGAGCGGCTCAATGGCCAAGGTAAAAAGGAGGGGGCTGAGGGAACACCCCTGTTGTGTCCCTTGCCCCAAAACATAGCTCCTGGAGGATACCCTATTGACCCGAACCACAGCTTCAGGAGTATATAATAAGTGTACCCATTTGAGAAAGTTCTCTCCAAACCCCATGCAGCTCATGATCTCCCAGAGGGATGCTGTGGGGATGGGGGTATGGAGGAGGGAACCAGGGGTACAGGGCCGGGGGTGCAGCGGGGTACTGTGGGAGCGGCTGGGAGAACACCTTTTCAGACAGCAGTGCAGGAGGCACCTGCACTGCCGCAACCGGGATATGAGCGGGGCTCTGGGGAAGAGCCGTGGGTGTGCCGTCAGGTGCCAAGGACACCTGTTCGGCCTCCATCGCTGGGGCCACCTGCACTGCCGCAGCGCCAGCCCCTCTTGGGTTGGCCCAGGTCGCAGACGCTGTGGCAGAGCAGAACGGGCCCAAAGACAGACGGGCTGCAAGCCGGCCCATTCCCCTCTGGCGTTGGTCGGTGGCCGAGCTCAGGAACTCGAGCACCAGGCACGGCCCTGCCGCTCAGCGTCAGAGGGGTTAAATGTACCCCGCAACCCACCGCCAGGGGACACAGTCATCTCCCCCCCTTACCTATAATGCCAATGGGGCCCGGTCATCCTGCACGGCGAGCAGGACGTAGGGAAAGCCCCAAGACGCCATACACAGTGGGCAGAGCCTGCAGAAGGCTCACACGCCGTGCTGCACACGTGTGCAGCAGCAGCAACCAAGGGACTGGGGGCTTGGTGGGATGTCTTGGTTCAATCAACAGGAGAAAGGGAACAGGAAGGGGGAAGGCAGCTCTATTTCTAGAGGGAGGGCTCCCCGAGTCTCAACCAATCAGAGGGAGATGGAAGGGACTGGTCCCTGATTGGCCCTCTTACAAGCCTCGGACTGGGCATAAAAGGGGCTGGCCTAATGGCATTTCTGTTGCTCTTTGCAGGGAGAAGGAGAGGAGTGTGGAAGCGACTGGTGGGCCTATCCGGGCCCGAGTGAGTAGGAGAACCCTCACAAGGAACATATACCCCAGGCTTTGAACCCACAGTTAAGTAACTGTACAAAGGCCGGGGTCCTTCGTTTAATGTTTAATCTCTGAACATTAACAGTAAATGAAATAAAGTTTTCTCAAGCATCAACACCGGCTCCTGTCCTGATTGTCACAGACGCCCAGCTGACGGAGTCAAACGCTTTCTCAAATTATATTGCGAGAAGGGCTGCTGGGGCAGGCACTACTGGGGCATTCTCTATGGCAAAATGGAACCGGCGAAGGTTCATTTGCGTGGATCTGGAGGGCATAATTCCACATTGGGCTGGGTGAACAAGTGAGTCAATCATCCCCAGCAGTCGGTTGGCCAAGACTTGTGCCAGGATCTTAGTATCGCCATTTATCTGTGAAATAGTCCTATACGAGCGCATTGCTCCGCTGGCTTTACAAATTTCTGTACGTCCACTATGGATGCCCTCCGCAGATCGGAGGGGAGGCACCTGTCGAGTTTACACTGCAGGAAGAGACGATGCATGGATCTGACAGTTACATCCCCAAGTCGCTTCCAGGTCTCTACTGAAAAGCCATTGGGCCCGGTAGTCTTGCCCGACTGTAGGTCCCTCAGTGCCACCACAACTTCATCTTCAGTAATATCCGCTTCTAGCCCCAGCGCTTGCTGAGGTGTGAGGCGGGGCAGTATTACTGCATCAAGGAAGTTGGGCTTGTTCCGCATTGTGGGTTCTTGCAGAGGGGTATAAAGTATTTAATAAAAGGAAGCAAATGTGTCTGCTATTTCAGCAGCATCAGTGAATACCCTTGCTCCTGGTCTCACCTTTCCAGCCACACCAACGCCTTCCCTGCTTTTTCACTGGTTTCATAGACCCGGGTCCTCGCCGCCCAGTGGGCAATTTTAGCATTGTCAAGGGCTGTATTTTGCAACACCACCTGTGTTGTGACCAGGGATTGCTGTGCAGCTTGGGAACCAGAGACGAGGAACTCCTCCTCCACCTTGATGGCCTGCACCTGCACCTCCACTTCCTCTATCTTTTTAGTGTGTTAAGCCCTTGCGGCCGCAACCAGTGACACTGCATCACCCCTGAGAACCGCTTTAAAGCCCTCCAGAGCGTGACCGGACTGGCTGAATTTATTTTTTATGTATAAGGATTAGTGCTCCTCGTACACCCCTCGAAATCCCTGCATGAAATGACATGGTGTAATTGGTTCTTTTGAAAAGGTGACAATCAGTCCCAGTGAGGTGCGTTTCAGTCAAGAGTACAATGTTCGGAGCATATCGATTTAGAAACTGAAGCACCAACCAGCGTTTAATTACAGAGCCCAACCCATTAACATTCCACATGAGTAGCAAGACCGTTTCCTGCTTTGACATTGAACCTGTTGATGTATAATGCAAACCAGTCAAGCATACTTAGGCAAAGTCACGCCCCAGTCTCACACCACCCCATACTCAAACCCAGTACCCTCCCCCGCACTACACCCATGTGTACCAAGCAAGGCAGCCAACTAAAACCAACAATACCCCCTCAACATTTGAGAAACGTAATCCTTGTGAAACATAGTGTACAAAGTAATTTCTCCCATTCCCACCCTGTACTTCCCTCCAACCTGAAGCACCTGTCGACCCAAACCGTGCACCCAACTGGTACACAACAAATGTAGTCAGACATCTGCAGGGTGACCTCTGCTGCCATCATAGTGAGCCTCTGCTCACGAGTTGCGGGCGCCAGTGATTAGTTCCTTTTATTGATCCCGTCTGGTCAGAAGCCATAAATGTCCGATCTCCGCCATCCATTGTTCACTGTGTCGCCCCCCTTCACTGCAGGGTTGATTTGTTCTACGGGTTGTGATTCAGACAGGGCCAGGGATGGGCCACGCTCCAGTTCCCGTCTTGGCCCCCCTGGGTACCGCGGCATAGACCAGGATAAAATATGAGTCTCCAACCATGTCCATGCCTCCCGTGGGTTGTGAAAGAGGTGTAGTACTCCTTTGTGATGCACCTTGAGTTGTGCTGGGAAGAAAAGTGCTTATTTCCTATTTAGCGAGTGCAACCTTTTCTTGATTGAATCAAACAATTGACGTGCCTTCTGGAACTTCCTGGTGTAATCCAGAAAAAATCCACAATTTTGTAGCCATTATATCTAATAGGACAAGTGGCCTGAGCCATCTGTAGTACAGCATCCCTATCCCTGTAATTCAGGAGTCTTGCAATTATTGTTCGTGGTGGCACCCTGGGGCAGGGCAGCCAGACGGGATCCTGTGTGCACGTTCAACTGAAAATAATGTTGACATCTTCTTTGGAGCAAACAGATCTGCGAGCCATTGCTCCATGCTAGGCCCTTCTACCTTCTCTGGCACCCCCAGGATGCATATGTTGTTGCAGTGTTCCCTCCACTCAGTCTCTTCAGCTCTCTTTTTACAGTGCGTACTTTTGTGGGTGACTACTGACAGTTGCTTCTCAAGCTGTTTGATTGCATCTTCCGAATCCGAAATCCATTGTTCTAGAATCTTGGTTCTTGAGGTCCTGTCGTAGGAAGGACATCTCCTATGAGAGGCCACCTTTCTTCTCCTCCACAGATGTCCTGGATTCTCCAATGGCACTCATGATATCGTTGAGAGAGATCTGTGAGTTCTGCAGCCCTTCACCCATGTCCACTATCCCTTGGTTGCAGGTCGTGCTGGGCTGGGGGACAATCCATTGTGAATTGGTCTATCTTACTCTGAAACACTGCTTTTTTGCCTTATCCTTAACCATGTATAATTTGAGCGCAGTCCTGAGGGTGGCCTCTCCGTCCCCCTGCCATCCACTCCAGTCCCTTATGGCGTGTATCTACGCAAACAAATGATCCCAGTTGCAGAGACTGATCCTGGGGCCTCGGGCCACCCTCTCCACGAGTGTCTATATGGCCTGCCCCCCCCCATCTCCATGCTACCGCCATCTATCCTCCCTGCAAAGTTAAGACCTGCATCACACCTTATCCATATCTGCCTGGGGGCAACAGGTGGGATCCGCTCCAACAGCAGGTATCACTACTCCAGTGTCCCCGTGTGAGAAACCAGAAGGTGTCTCTCCCACTAGTCCCCGGGGATCTGTCATCCAGGTGGCCAGGACACACCCATTGCTTTTGAATCCAGTTACTGGGGGTGGAACAGTGCGGGAGGATCACCTGGGTGAGGGGTTTTCGGGGAGTGGGACACCGGATGGTGAGACGCAGTGTCGGAGATACCCGGGGCCCTCCTGCTTCAATAATCAAGGCGGGGAGAATCACCAGCTACCAACCACAGTGGTACTGTCCTTGGCTCCAAGAACAAAGCCCCTTCAGTGAAAACAACACAGACACTGAGTTGGGGAGGCTGATACAAGACTGGTCTGTGTTGAAGCCAAGGTTGCAAGCAGCAACATTGTATGGCGAGCGCTGGAACAAACATTGTTAAAACTCATGTGATAAGAGACGCGAGTGAAGTTAAAATGCTGATGAGTGATTGAACTTTAAAGCAACCTACAATACCTTTGACAGGGTTGTCCGGCACTGCGTGGGTCCTCAATTGAAAGGCTCTGTAAGGTATCCAACTGAGGAGTAACGAAAGTCGATACATTTGATCCAAGCCCGGCAGAGGGAGATCATTTGACAGTGAACAAATAAATGTGAATCGAAGTGGTCCTACGATGGATCAAGCAAAATTGTGCGCACAGCTGAAAGTCTTTGATGTTGATACAGTAAAGAAAGTTTGTACCAAAGTAGATAAAGTTGGTCCAAGTCAGGAATAGGGAGATCAATTGAAAGCCTTGTGTTCTATTGGGTCTGAGACTGGCAAAAAGGGAACCAAGGGTGAAGCGAAAATCACCCAAGAAGGTTTTGTTTTAAAGTGGGTCTAAGCCCAGCAGAGGGGGACCCGTGTGAATCGAAAATGACCCAAGAAGTTGTACATGAGAATCCTGAGGAGGAAGGAAGTTTTGAATGTTTGCTTGTTGTATCAGGCCCTCTGAAGTAAGAGACTTTGAATGGCAAAGAGACTACAGAAGGCCCTGATACTGAGATTTGAACTGCATCCTCGTGCTAAAGAAGCCAGAGACTGTGCTAAGCTTGATAGTGCCGCCTTGTCCTGTGCTGAAAACGTGGGGAAGGAAAGCCAATGGCTTGAATATCCTGACATATCATTTCTTGAACACTTTTCTTTGCATAACATTCTTTCCCACACTATTTGTATTGAGAATTAAGGATTTGCAATAGGTTTATTAGTATAGGCCCTTTTATTTTGACAAGACACAACTAGCTGCGTTATTATTATTTGATGGTTGTAGCTTGCTACCATCTTTAGATTTAGGATTAGATAGGTGTTTTTCAAACCCAGTTGAAGTTCAATAAACACCCTTGAACTGTGATAACTTGTGTCTGTCTTACTTTTTGATACCATGCCTTCCTTACACCCTGCGAGTGTCGAGCGGGGGTGTTTCACAATGTCGGTTGTTGCTTTACGAGGGTTTGGACTGCCAGGCAGAGGGAATGTTAGCCAGTTGTCTGCCCTCAATGTAGAGCTGGAGCCCGGCGTGGCTTCTCACTGTTCATCCCCCTCAGCCGTTATATCTCCTGTACGTCAGGAGCTAGTTGGGTCGGCATCCGCGGCAATATTATGCCCGAGTATTCCGGGATTGTACTGCCCCTTCCAAACTCACTTACCTTGTTACTGGGAGCAGAAGTCCTTGTGTCGAGTGCAGGTATCTGTCTCCTCCTACACACTACCACTGCCGTGCACTGTGTCTCTCAGTCCCGGTGTTCGCAGCGCTGGGGAACGAGCAGGTGTGCCTGTGCTTACGTGCCAACACCGTTCATCAGGGCCTCAGGCCCTATTCTGAGAAGGAAGCTAGGCTTTTTGCAGCCTCCAGCTCCGGTCCTTTGAACAGCCCGCCTCGCTGTTAGTGGTGGAACTCGCCTTTGCCGTGAATGCCTTTGGGCAAGCAAGCGGGTGAGCCTGCACGCTGCAGTTCCAGCGGGACAGCAAAGGAGAACCGCCGGCGTACGTTCCTTAAAGTATAGCTTGTAGCGCAGGCTGGCGCCAACAACTTCCCGGATCGGCAGTTCACGTCCCAAGATGGCACCATCCACTGTACCCATTACGATCGGGTGGTCTGTCTCGGGCACCTCCCCACAGATTTTGCTCAGAAATTGATCAATTTGTCACCCTGATCTTCTGACACTGGAATATACAGAAATCTTCTATCAGCTTACAAGGGAACCTGGATATATTTACAGGATGCCAGCAGCCGCGTAGCAGCAGCGGAGACTCACCTCCTCTTCCACATGCTGTGCAACGGTGCCCCCCAGGCTTTCAACTTCTGATAGTTCAATCACTTCTTTAGGCTTCGCTCGCCTTGCCATCAATACTCAGTTCATATATTCTTAATTTCTCACAATTCTGCCTGGACTTCCCTCTGCGGCGCTCGAGCCTATCTCTCCTTTGTGGGGGTACCCTTCTGTGAGAAACCTGAAGGTGTCCCATCCGCTAGTCCCCGTCGATCTGTCATCCAGGTGGCCAGGAGATGGCCATCGCTATTGGATCCAGTTCCTGGGGTGGACAAGTGCAGGAAGATCACCTGGATGGTGGGGTCCTCGGGGAGTGGAAGTGGGACACCGACGGGTAAGACGCAGTACCACCTTCACTTCAACACCTTTTCACCATCCTAACCCGTAGGATATTCAGAATCTCTACCCCCCCCTTTTCTTAAACAAACACTGTCTTACACCCCGAAAGACAACGGACTAACACCAGAGCTGTTACATGACCTGTCCCAACATCAGGGTCAGGCAGAGTCAGGCAATTGACAATAATTACACACACCTCACACCCCTTTGCCTTCCCCAGAGGGATAAAAGGTGGAGTACGAGAGCACACTTTGAGCAGGTGAGTCGGAGGGAGAACCGATAATAAATGTAACTGTGTTAAGCGAAGGTTGCAAATGGCAACATAACGTAAACTGAAAGAACAAAGACTTTGTGTGTTACGGAACTGTTGAAACAATCAAGGGAGAGACCATCTCCAGAGTGGTCCGGCGCCACGTGGGCACTCATTCGAAAGACTCTGGCTGGTCCCAGTTTTTTAAAACTACAGATCCCAGAAGGCCCTAGGAAAGCCAATGCAAGAGATCAAAGTGGTCCTACAAGGGACGAGTAAAACCCCTTGTACAATCAAAAGTCTTTGGCCCATAACCAAGAAGGAAAAGGCAAGTGTGAACCCAACGGAGGGATGCCAAGAGAAAGCTAGGGGAAGGGAAATCCAACTTTCTGATGAGATTTTGTTAGAATGGCTATGGAAACTGTTACGCTCACCTGGTATCCACGGGGGCGCCACACAATACTGGATGGAGGTCTAAGCGCTATCCCGGACCCCTCTCTGCTTGGTTATGTGCCAGACATTGGGTAGCGCCTATAACAGGAGAATGGAGGGTTAAGATACTGGTTCTGTGATGGGTGGACTCCCACCTCCCTCTGGTCCAAATCCCCTCCCTTGGGGTTATTGCTCACCGTAGGTTTTTTTGTGTTGAACTCTCCGTCCTGCGTCTCTGTGTAGGGGCGCGTGGTTGGTGCGGGAGTTCCGTGGACATAGTTGCTTCAATGGTCTTTATTCTGTCTCTTTCTTTCCCTCGGTTTTCTCTGTCTTCTCAGCGTCTTGCTCCACTACGCTGTTCCCTAACAATGTCTCTTTTTGTTTTCACAGGGATGGCTGCGATCTCAGAGTTGCCGCGCCAATGGCGAAGACCACAATGAGTTATTGATGCGCGGAGCGCTGCACCGTTTATTGGTGTTAATTGCTAACCTGTGTTCTCTTCTCTTCTTTGTACAGGTAGCGGTGATGTTCCGGAGTGATGAGCGATCGAAGCGCTGCTTGCCCAGGTAAGTGCTTTGTTAATGCTGACCTTGTTCCTTCTCCCTTGCAGGTTGCAGTGAAACCCGGAGATGGGCGAGGTAAGAGAAGCGCAGGGTGCTGCCAGGGCTCGCTGCTTGCCCAGGTAAGAATTGTTATTAATGCTGTCCTTGTTTCTTTACCTTTGCAGGTTGCGGCGAACTCTGGAGATGGGCGAGGTAAGCGAAGCGCAGGATGGATTCAAGGCCGGTTACTTCACAGGTAAGTGTTCTTGCTCGCTAATGCTGTTCTTGTTCTTCCAGGTTATTAATGGAATATGGATCTAGGGCTTCAGGATCGGGCCACCAGAGAAGCAGATGAGCAGGAGCTGGACACGGTGAACGTTACGCTGCAGAATTGCAGAATAACATGAAGCGTGTTCTGGTGCTTGGGTGTGGTTTAAATAGCCTAGGTAAAGTAGTTCCTGGCCAAGTAGTTCCAGGCCCAGCCACACCCAAAACACTAGACGGCATGGCTTGGTTCTAAAGAACTGAGCTGTGTAATAGGCCTCCATGTTGGATTAAGGTCCAAAACTGGTATTGCTTTATTCCAAAGGCGCCAGGACTGACTCCATGTATGTTTCTGATGGGGTTTTAAGGCCCTTGGAGCCAGTGTGAAAGGCTTTAGCCCCACTGCTGCCAGGGGGCTGTTATACCTTAGGCGGTCAGGGGCATGGATCGTGACAGCACTCCCCCCTAAGGCCCCTCTCAAAGTATTTCCTCCATATGGCCCTGGTTTGGTCGGATGGTTCCAATGAAATCGTCTTACCAGGTGTGGCGCATGGATGTGCTCGCTAGGCTCCCATGTCCTGTCCTGAGGGCTGTATCCCTTCCAGTCCACTAAGTAATATAACTTGGACCTGGTGAGTTTAGAATTTAGGATGTCCTTGACTTCAAATTCAGGTTCTCCGTTACCCAGTACGGGATTTGGTGGTGTTGTGACCCGAGTTCCAGGCTGAACAGGTTTTAAGAGTGACACGTGGAGGCGTGGCTTGGAGCGCCATCGATGTGGCTGCTCCCTTGAGGCCAGCCGTGCGAAGCCTGCCGCAATATTGAAATAAATGCTGTCCCACGTAGCCCCGCAGGAGCCCAATTAACCCCCAGCGCGTCGGAACGCCCAATGCATCTATGGGCTGAGGAGGGGAGTGTAATGCGCTCCCGGAACAAAGTTATCTGCCCTTAACCACCGGGCTTGCACCAGCGCCGGAAGACCCAAGATGGCGGCCGCGCCTGTCCTGGAGCCCCGGAGATGTGGGTAAAAGCGCTCGGGACTGCCCTCAGCATCAACGCGGCTCGCCGTGGCTCCCGGATCCAGTGAGAGGTGCCGATCAGATGGTCCCCCGGCTCCCCCTCCTGCAACCACCCCGAAGCAAGCGGCACACAGCGGGGTGCACAGCGAGGTCCCCGTTACCCCCACAGCCCACCTCGGGCTGATCCGCGGCCCTGCGGGACACAGCACCGCGGCTCCGGAGTTAACAACGGCACAGGCGGTGCCCTATCAGGTAGGGGCTGCTGGGGGATGAGTGCCGGGTTGAGGGCCTTCCTCATGGCCTTCTTGGGCTTCCCCCAGAGGAGCCTGCAGTTTGCGCTCCACTACATAACGGAGAGGCTACCGCCTCCCCCCCCGGTAGCCCCGGGAACCTGCTCCAGCCTCCTCTCCTCGGCGCCTGACTAACACCTGAGGGAGACTCCTCAGCTGACCTGGACCCTGCACTTATGAATCCTGGGGCGCCCCAGCCCATGTCTTCATTCTGTGCCTCTTCCGTGGCCTGGGAATCGGAGGCCTCTCTTCTCCCTCTCCTCCAGCTGTTGGAATAAAGCTGGGATCTTGTGCGCACAGCGGACCCCACTTGGCCAACGTGGGGGGTCCACAAACCTCTCTCTCCAGCTCCACTGTCCATCTAACCTGCTACCCCGAGCCCTGGACCTTTCTTACCACTCACTGGGAGTAAGTGGACCCGCCTGGCAACACCGCCACCCACCTGGTACCCTGGCCTGTTGGTACTGCTTTTGGCCCCGGGTACAGATGGACTGTTCCCCATAATGGGTCGCCCTGCTTCGGCCTCCCCAATCCCCTACTAGGGAGTGACTCCAACCCCATAACATCCTCAGAGGCGGCACACCTCAGCTGCCCACTTCCTGGGGCGCCCCGGCCCACTGCTCTGCTCACGCTCCTTCCCCCAACCAGATTCCAGTGGGGTCCCAGTAATCCTATCGCCTCTCTAGAGCTGAGTGTCTTACCTCCTCCCCCCACCGGACAAAGGGGACTTCTCCTTCACCCGAATCTTTCAAATCTGTCCTCCACTCTGGGGTGCCTCACATCAGCTGACCTCGGAACTAGCACCCCCGACCCATAACCTGCGCCTTGGTGGCTGGACGCGAGGTCAGCCTCCCCAACACCTCCTCCACCCCACGATCTGCCACCATGTATAAGCAAACGAAAACAACCAAAAATGCAGACATTGCCACCATGCTTACCGCCCCAGACAAGGGGAAAAAACCAGAGCCTGCCAAGCTCACCTCATGGTCTTCCCAAGAGGGGGGTGATACCCCGGCCACCAGGGGCGACCTACTTGCTTTTATGGCAGACATTAAAGCCGAATTTCAGTCCTGCATGTCGGAACTCACCACCAAACTGGAGCAAACCGACCACAGGGTGACCGAGGTGGAGCAGAGACTAGGTGAAGTCGAGGACCGCTCCCAAGACCAGGCAACCACATTGGGAGACATCCAACAGGCAGTAAGAGCTCTCCAAGACAAATGTGAAATCCTCAAATTCATGCAGGAGGACTTGGAAAACAGAGCCCGCCCAAACAATCTTCGGATCCGGGGAGTGCCATCCTCAGTCCCCGACAAATATTTGCCAGAATATATAGGAGAATTCTTCCAGGCCCTCCTCCCGCAACTAGGCAAATCTCAACTACTGCTGGATCGGACCCACAGACTGCACCCGCGCCGGGGAGTGGACTCAGACCTTTCTCCAGATGTCATCACCCGAGTCCACTACTTCTCTACGAAAGAGGCCATCTCTGCCATCAGTCGCTCTTGATGAGCTCTCCTTCCAGGGCCTGCCTATTCAGATCTATCAGGATCTCTCGCTTCTAACTCTGCAAAGAAGAAGGGCACTCCGACCCCTTACCCTCTTCCTTCAGGAACGACAAGTCAGGTACAGATGGCTTTTCCCTACGGCACTGCAATTTTCATTTAACGGCTCTCTCCGAAGAGTCAGTCTCCTTGAAGATGCCACCAAGATCATGCATCGGGCCTCCACCAAAGGGGATGTTTCGCCGAGCTCGGAGGCAACAGGGAGCCCTGAGTCGGCCCCTCCCCCGCAACCTAGGCGGTCCTCATGGTCGAAGTTATCCCGAAACAACAGGAGGAGGTAATCAGACCCTAAGTAATGCCAAAAGACCCGTTACTGTACTATCTGCCTAGACGCCCAATCCTTCATCTGCTAACCTAAAGCATCAGTTCCGGCCCTGCACAAACCTACGATCTCCCATTGCGGTGGGCTTCGCCCACGGACTATGCCCATTCCAAGGTTCATTCCACCTTAAAGTCCTTGGAAACACATGTTACTCCTAGTGTCTCAATTGGCCCTGTTGGCCGGGGGTCGGGCTACACCCACAAAGTTGCCCACCCCTCCAGTTAAAAAGTTGGCCTCCCGTTGGGGGCCCGTGTTAAAACCCCAAGAGCAGGACAGTACGCTTCCAAATCACCCTTATGATGGCAACTAATGGGCGACCTGTCAACTCCCCCCCCCCGGAGCAGGGAGTAACTGGGGCTCTGACCCAGGAGCACCAGACGCTGAGATACCTCTCATTGAACGTTAACGGGCTTAACGCCCCCCCCCAAGAGCAAGTCAATCTTACAGAAACTACAGGACGAGGAGGCCGTCGTGGCGTTACTCCAAGAAACTCACCTCCTCCTATCTGACTTTGGTCGCCTTCGATCCCGCATCTACCCACGCCAGTTTTTTGCCTCAGTAGACTCTAAGAAGGGGGACACAGCGATCCTGTTTCGGAAAGACCTAAATCTCCAAATACTGGACTCTATAACCTGCCCAGAGGGCCAATTCGTGGCCGTCAAATGACTCCTGTTGGGGGACCTTTATACCTTTGTATCAGTATATGCCCCCAACTCGGGGCAGGCAACCTTTTATGACTCGTTGGGTTCCTCCCTCTCAGGCTTTGTAGACGGCCAAAAAATAATAGGAGGAGACTTCAATGGAGTACCAGACCCCACCAGAGACAAATCCCACCCCTGGTGATTTCGCGCAGGCCCTCAGCCTCCTCCGCCTTTTCAGAACCCTGGAGGTGGTGGACACATAGCGGGTGCTCCACCCCACTGAGAAAGACTATTCCTTTTTCTCCCATTATCATCGAACGTTCTCTAGAATCAATCTCCTCCTACCTTCGCCCCAAACCCTCGCTTTCACCAACGAGGTGTCCATTGGCCCAAGGATCCTATCAGACCATGCTCCGATAATAATGGAACTTCGCATCCAGAACCCCAAAGCTAAAACTCCGCGTAGATGGGTGCTCTATGACCAGATCCTCAATGAAATGGTAATCATGGAAAAAATTGCAACCACCATTAGGTACTTTGAGGAGAACCCGGTCTCAGACACCTCCCGTGCTAACGACTGGGATGCAATGAAAGCAGTGGTTAGGGGAGCCCTGATAGCCCAAGGGGTGGCATTCCACCAGGACCGGAGACGTATCCGGCAAGCCCTGGAAGAAGAAGTGCAGTCAGCAGGAGAAGCCCAAAAGAAAAACGGATGGTCCCCCAGATCTCAACGAGCCCTTCACTCAGCCAGAAAGAAACTGGAGGCTCACTACGCAGAGCATACGGCGCAACTACTAGCCAAGACCAGACAATTCTATTATGCCAAAAACAACAAGGCTAACAAGCTACTGGTAGCCAAGCTGGCCAAAACGAGACACACCAATACCATCGCAGGGCTCCGAGACCCACAAGGGGTGATTCACTACTCTGAGACAATGAAACAACAACTAGCAGTGGAACTCCTAACCCAGGTCATTACGGCACCCCCACGAGATTGATCCAAACAAAAAGAATACCTGCGGAAGGCCGCCCAGCCACGCCTCCCCGATACCACGAGAGAGCAGCTGGAGGCTCCAATAATTGATGAAGAGGTCAACGAGGCTATCAAGGCCCTAAAATCGTGGGCTCCGGGCCCGGACGGGTTTTCCTCGAGATTCTATAAAATATTCAAACCCCAACTGATCCCCCACATGGTGACACTTTTTAACTCATTCAAGGGGTCGGGCTCTGTGACCCCCTCAATTCAAGAGTCCACAACTGTCCTCCTTCCTAAGCCAGGGAAGGACCCGAGAGACCCAGCCTCGTACAGACCTATCGCCCTATTGAACATAGATGCCAACCTCTACTCCAAGATCCTGGCAAACCGGCTATCACACATACTTCCAGACATAATCCACTCAGACCAAACAGGCTTCATCCTGCACCGAACCGCTGGAGACAATATCCGGAGAACCGTGAACTTGATAGATATCACCCACTGAAACTCCCAAAGCCTCGCCCTAATGGCCCTAGATGCCACCAAAGCTTTCGATAGGGTAGACTGGTCATTCATGGAGTGCACCCTAGAAGCCTTTGGCTTTGGCCCAACGTTCCGGTCTATGGTTCTGGCCAACTACAAGGCCCCTAAAACTATCCTGAGAATCAATAGCGCCCTCTCAGCTCTGATCCCCATGACCTGTGGGACAAGACAGGGCTGTCTGCTGTCTCCCCTTCTCTTTGCCCTCACAATGGAACCCTTCGCCCAGAGGATCAGGCAGAACAAACTCATCAAGGGCCCGCAGGTGGGCCCATCTCAACACAAAATTGCTTTGTATGCCGACGACATACTGCTGATGCTCTCAGAAGCTAGCACCTCAGCGAGTCATGCCCTGGCAGAAATAAATAATTTTGGGGAGGTCACCGGCTTCACTGTCAACTTTGCCAAATCAGTGGCCCTAGGCGGCGGCCTCCGGCCCGAGGAACGGGAGGCACTAACCAGTTTATGCCCAATTAGGTGGCGGGAACGGTCCATCCCCTACCTGGGAGTTCACATCTCGGCAAATCCGAAAGAGACTTACCAGGCAAACTTCCCCAGATTATTTCGAGAACTAGAGGGGGACATGAAGCACTGGACCACACAAGAAATCTCATTAATGGGATGGATCACGGCCACCAAAATGAACGTGCTCCCGAGGTTCCTCAACGCCTGCTCCGCCCTCTCCGTACCCATACCGACACCGGCCCTTCAGGATCTACAGAGGAAAATGCTAAAGTTTATATGGAAAGGCAAGAAGGCCAGGATCCCCCACAAGACCCTGGTCGGTAATGCCAGGCTCGGGGGCCTGGGGGTCCCCGATCTCCAGGCATATATAGCAGCGGCGCAGTTAGCACACATCCACGCCTGACAAATAAGCACAGCCCGCACCAGATGGGTGGAATTGGAACAAGCCCAACTCCTGCTCCCCCTGCGTTTCCTCCCACACATCCAGCTCCCCTCATGGAGCGCTGTAAGAACATTTTGCGGTCGACTAAACACACCTTAAGCTCCTGGCACTGGGCCCTGAAACGGAAGGGAATCCTGAGAGGCCAAAGTCCTCTCTCACCAATCTTTCATAACCCAAACTTCTCACCGGGGGCTCATCCCCGAAACTTCCAAAATTGGATAGATGGGGGCCTCGAAATCCTGGAACAGCTATACTTTGGGAACAAACCTCGCACCTTCGAACAATGCAAAGAGGTGTTTCAACTCCAGGAGGGAGATAGATTCACTTATTGCCAGCTCCACCACTGCTGCACCCGCCCCCTGACACCCCTTGAGTTAACTCTTAGAGACTTACAAGCTAGAGGCCGAATCTCGACCCTATACAGACGCTTCCTAGGGGACTATCTGGCGACAAAAACTTGATGTATGGCCCAGTGGGAGGCGGATTTAGGTCACCCGATTGACGATCAAGCATGTGTAGACATCTGGACTCGCACCCACACCTCCTCTTCCTGTGTCACCAACAAGGAATGCGCATACAAGCTCATGCTGTGATGGTACTACCCCCCACTCAAATTACACCATATGAACCCACGAGTGGATCTCTCCTGCTGGAGGGGCTGTGCCCAGCCTGGCTCCTTCCTTCATATGTGGTGGACCTGCCCCAAGATTCAGCAATTTTGGGTTAGGTGCCTATCGACCATCGAACAGATTACCGGAACCGCCCTCCCATTGGACCCTGAAATCATCCTACTGGGGGTCCCGACCCCGGGGATCTACCCCTGCTCTGGAAATAGAACAAAACTATAAACGCAATGCCCTGTGCTGGCCCGCTTCTGGAAGTCCCCGGACGGTACCTGCATGGCTCACTGGTGGGGAAAACTCTGGGACATCCTGATTGCTGAGAAGTTCACCGCGGCGAGAGCGGGGGTCCTGAACCGTTTTCAGAATATTTGGGCCCCAGTTCTGGACTATGACCAGCGATTCTACGCCTTGACATTCAAACCAATCAACACCCAATGGGCTCTGAGAGATCAGGAGGCAACTTAACAGGCAGGGGCGATGGGCTGAAGTCGTGGCCTGGGAGAACCAGAAGAGTGGGTCAGGGATCCGGGGCTGGGAAAATGAAAAGGGGAGAGGGGGGAAGAGTACGGACCTGAAGAAACTATAAATTATATGCAAAGTTGCCATGCAATGTTACTTGTAACCTGCCCTGCCTTGCTTTAAATAAATTTGTTTAAAACATTTTTTTTAAAAAGAGTGACACGTGGAATACGGGATGGATCTGCATATTTGTTGGTAAAGCTAGTTTTACTACCATGGGATTTATAATAGCCTTGATGGTATAGGACCCTAGATATCTGGGGCGAAATGTTCGAGTTGCTCTTATGGGCACGTGCCGAGACGCCAACCAGACTTCATCACCGACTTGGTAGTCTGGGACTTTTCTTCGGTGTTGATCAGAGAATCTTTTCTGTCTTTCTTTGGCTTGGATCAAGTGTTCTGCTGCCTTTTTGAAGGCTTGAGTGATGGTTGTATGTAAAGTCCTCACCACGGGCATTTCCAAGGCCACGGGGGTATCTAATTTGGAAGTACGTGGGTTCCTTCCATATACGGTATAGAATGGACTCTGTCCGCTACTGGTGTGTAGCGAGTTGTTGTAGGCATATTCGGCTATCCACAGCACATCCTTCCAGCTTTCTTCCACTTGATGTAACATGCACCATAGGTATTGCTCTAGTGTCTGATTAGTCCGCTTCGTTTGGCCATCAGTTTGGGGATGGTGACTAGTGGACAGACAAATATCGATTTGGGCAATTGCACAACTCTTCCTCCAGAAGTTAGACACGAACTGACTCCCTCGGTCAGAATCAGGACGGAGGGGAAACCATGTAATTGTACAATTAGCTCTAAAAACATCTTTGCCAGACTGGATGCGTTTGGTAGACCCTTAAGAGGAATGAAATAGGCCATTTTAGAGAATAGGTCAACAACCACAAGGATAGTGTTGAACTCTTGAAAGGGAGGCAGATCTGTGATGAAATTGAGGGAGAGTGTGTGCCAAGGTGCAAGTGGAATTTCCAGGGGTTGAAGAAGGCCCACAGGTCTTTGTTTTTGGGATTTATTCTGTGCACAAATGCCACATGACAGAATAAACTGCGTATATGTCCTTTCGCCAGGTCGGCAACCAATAATTTCTTTTCACCTTGGCTAGGGTCTTGTCAATTCCTGGATGTCCTTCTATCAGGGGGCCGTGATAACCAGAAATGACTTGTTCTTGTAGTTATTTGGTAGATATAAACACCCTCTGAAATACGGGAGTTGGTTCTTTGTTGTGTAATTTTCACCTTGAGTGGTCCAGTCTTGTAGAGCCTCAGTGTTCATTAGGAGCCGAATTTCCTTTTGGAGTTCGTCCAGAGATAACGTTGTTGTAAGTCCTAGTAGTTTGTCACCTGGAATAATGGCCACCGGGTCTGGGGTTGAATATGCGTTTTCATCAATACCTATGCAGGATAGGGCGTCGGCTTTTCCGTTATGGACAGGTCGGTACGTGATTATGTAATCATATTCTGCAAAAAATAAAGCCCATCGGAGTTGACATTGGAGTTGACAGGATGATTGTGCCTTTGCCGTCTTGAGGTATTATAGGTTGCGATGGTCGGTGATTACTGTGATGGTATGTGTGGCGCCTAGGAGGTAATGCTGCCAAGTCTTAAAGGCTGCCTTGATTGCTAGGAGTTCCTTGTCTATTATTGCATAGTTAAGTTCAGGTGTAGTACATTTTCGAGATCAAAAGGCCATGGGATGTAACTGGCCTGTTTCGGGATCCCTTTGGGAAAGAACAGCCCCCAATGCCATGCTGGAGGCATCTTTTTCCACTACATATGGGAGATCTGGGCGGGGGTGTCGTAGCACCGGGGCTGAGGTAAATCTTTTCTTGAGTTCCTGGAAGGCCTTCTCCACCTCTTATGTCCATTGGAACAGTTTGTTGTTTTTTCTTAATAAAGAAGTGATTGGGTGCACAATCTGGGAGAAACCCAGGATGAATTGGTGATAAATGTTCACAAAGCCGAGCATACTTTGGACATCTCTGACTGAAGACGGTGATGGCCAGCTAAGGATGGCATCTACTTTGTGCATATCCATCCGGACGCCTCTGGGAGTGAGGACAAAACCAAGGAACTCGACTTCGGTGACATGGAAGGAGCATTTTTCAAGTTTGGCGTATAGCCTTGTGCTGTCAGAGTTTTGCAAGGATGGAGCGAACGTGCCTGACATGGTCCTGTTTAGAAGAGGAGTACACCAAGATGTAGTCGATGTAAATTAGGGCACATATGTCGATCAATTCCTGTAGTACATTGCTCATGAAGTACTGAAATGCAAAAGGAGCGTTGCAAAGCCCAAAGGGCATCACCTGATATTTGTACAGCCCATACTTAGTACAAAAGGCGGTCTTCCATTCGTCTCCTTTATTTACACGCACAAGATGGTGTGCCCCCCTGAGGTCCAATTTGGTGTAAATTTGGGCATCGTTGACTTGGTCTAGCAATTATGGGATAAGGGGTAGAGGATAACGGTTTTTAACTGTTACCTGGTTTAGTGTGCGGTAGTCGATGCACGTTCTCAAGTCCCCCTCCTTCTTGGGTATGAAGAATAAGGGCTAGGCTTCCGGGGATTTAGACGGCGGATAAAACCGTTTGCCAGGTGGTCCAGATATGATTTCAAGTGGAGATTTTCAGGTTCGGTGAGTGCATAAATTCGACTACACGGGATTTGTGCACCAGGTACGAGATCGATCTGACAGTCATATGGCATGTGAGGGGGTAAGGTATTAGCCTGTTCTTTTTGGAAAACGTCTTGGAAATTGTTGTATTCGCTTGGTAGTGTACTTGTTACACCTAGTACCAACTGTTAGGGAGAATTCTCTGTTTAGGCTGAATTTCCTAACCTAGTGAGTCCCCCAGCAGCTTTGCTGGATTTCGGGAGTTTGTTTTTTTCCATCCTGCCAAGAGTGAGACTCTTTTCTCCCACTCTTGGACATGTATGTGTGTAATTCCTTCGAATGTCAATGTGTTCGATGGGCTATGGGGTCTTTTACTCCATAGGGTCTCATATGTTTTTCTATGTGTGTTGCACCGCACCCTACGTGCCGTAACACTGGGGCGTCCTAGCGGACCTCCGCCATAGACTCCATACCCGGGGACTGACTACTGTCTCCCCGGGCATGTAAAGTCACCATTGGCTTTACTAGACCTAAATTTACTAACAGGACTAGTACAAACCATCTTATTGTGGACGTACTAGTAGGGGTAATTCGATTACTCCTGGACCTGTTACTCGAGGGGGCACTGTCCCGTCCCCCCTCGTCGAGTTTTGGCTGGTGGCAGTGGAAACTACTTGTTATGTTCGACCCCGGACATAACCCTATGGGATTCGTCCCGTTGTTGGAGATTAATACTTTTTCTCGTTAATCTCTAACGTACCCCCGGTCTACTTATCTTAAATAAGGTTATCGGATGGTATTTTCTGCCAGAACTCGGTTTGTAAAATGGCGTCTGTGTTCGTCTCTGTGACTCCTAAACCAAAGGTTGAGCCCTTTGTTCCACTTTTGGCGGGCCCCTGTACAGAGACCCTCCAAAGTGGTGCCATTCTGTCTGGGTTACCACAGGGGTGTGGGAGGGGGTTTAGGCACCCTGGACCGAGTTGCCTTGCCAACTCCGGTCGCACTCTGGAGTGATTGGCCCAAGTGGTGAGCCTTCCCGCTTACCACTTAGCATGTGTTGATTGACAGCTAGGCTGAATGAATGGGGGTTTTCTGCATAAAAGCAGGGCTTTTGGGACTGGATCTTCAGAAGTCGCCACAGGACCTAAGAATCCGACGAGGGTAACGCTGAGCCGACCTGCACGACGACACCTCTGGTGGAGCCCTGCGGAACCGACTCACCACTTCCTGACGACAGAGGAGATCTCCCTGCCGGAGAGTCTCTTCCCCTGACTGGTGGGAACAACCAGTCCCCTTTGCTTTTTATTCGCCTCAGGACGCAGTGGTCGAATTGCCTGTGCAGCGCACCCCGGCAACCGGATAGCCACTACCCCTGAAACCGCGACCAAAAGGTGGT